>NC_052029.1:15999861-16299861 GCF_015832195.1 Motacilla alba alba
GAAAAAAAAAAAAAAAAACTCAACTTTTAGCACTGATAATACTTATTGCTCTGTAAGACTTTTCTCTGCCAAAAAAAAAAACGCTTCAAGCTGGAGTTGGACATTCTGCTTTTGACGCTGTCTTTTCTTAGTGAGTGGTGGTGGTTTGCTAATAATCCGTAGTTATCCGAGTTTTTGTAATCCCATCGAGTGGCTGTTCCTGCTCTGTGACTGTGTTACCGTGGGGCCGTGTCCCCGAGCCGACCTGAGTAACTATGCATCCTGTAACCACGGGCTGGGCTTACAGATCGTGTGTGTACCGAGTTTCCATGTTGACAAAGTTCTCGCAAGTTCTTTCTCGCAAAAGTGAACGAGTTACATCCTCTTGCCACAAAAGGTATTATTGAATGCTTGTTTAGTCCGTGAATCCCAGACTAGGCAAGGGTAAAAATTTTAACAGTGCAGAAATCGCCATCATTTCATTGCCTTGATTCTAATGTTTGTGTCCGAAGATGCAAAAGAAGTCAGTGGCTTTTAACTGTTTACAAATAGAATGTGATTGTAAAATGTACAGTTTGGTTGTGTTTGAATTATGAAGTTTCTCCAGATATTAATAAATCATGATGTTTTTGGCTGCTCAGCATATAACTGTCTATTTTTTGTGACTTTATTTGTAGGCTGTTTTCTATACGATGAGAATATCGACCGATCCGATAGCTCTGTATTCCCATAGGTTGAGTTTTCTTTTAGCAAACTGATTTTTTTATGAAGAGATCTGCATTTTATTCTAGCAAAAATCTCCCTCAACGTGCCCCCTCTGAGACTATGAGAGTCTAAGTGTAGAACTGCAGCTTGCTTTTCCTTTTCTATCCGAGCACCTTTGGGACCCCGTTGCCCTCGCCCTCCGAACAGCGCCCCATTTCCAGCCCCCACCATTTGTGCCCAGCTCGATGCTCCAGAGGACACGTGCGAATAAGGAGAGCGTTTTGGAAAATAAACTTTAATGCTTACGACATCCTGGTGTTTATACCTCATTGACATGAATCACGATGAGCGACGCAGCAGCTTTCGTGCGTCTCCCTCCCTGCGGCGTGGCCGAGCTCGTCCTGCGGCGGCCGTGGGGCAGAGCCGCTGCGTCCAGAGCCCCATGTGCCCTCCAGAACCGCCAGCCTTTCTGCCCAGACTGCCCCCAGAAGTCACGACCTGGTGGATGCCAGCACTGTGTGTCCTGACACCTCTCTGTATCTGCCTGCTCTGGAGTCCGCAGTCCCAGCCAGAGCTCGCGAGGCGCGGACGGGATCGGGGCAGGGGCTCGCCGGGCCCTGCCCCGCTGGGACTGACATCACTGACATCACACCCGCGTTGATTGTATCGTCCAAGTGTGTGGATTCCTTCACTGAGCTCGTTACGTGGAAATAAAATGTGGTTGGTTTCGAAGCTGGCCCTCGGTGCCGTCTGTTGCCGTGGTCTCAGGCCGTCCAGCTGCGCTCCAGCGTGCCCAGCTCCAGCCCCTCGCTCAGCGACTGCGGCCAGCGGGCCCTGTGCTGCAGAGTGAACGTGGCTTTACCCCTGGGCGCTGCTGTCCCCGGCCAGGGACGGCTCCCAGCGCTTCCCTGGAGTCCCCCTCCCGGGCCGGGGGCAGCCCGGGGCACCTGCAGCCCCTGCACTCCCACCCGGGCCCCCCAGCCCTTCCCGGCCCTGGCTCACCGGTCGCTGCCTGGAAAGCTGGTGGAGAGGGAAGGGAGCCCACTGGATGGGCTCCATGGGCCAGCTCGACACCGAGATGTCACTGGCTTTGCCCGAGTCCACCATGGGGTCGTTCATGCTGCTGGAGCTGGTGTCCCACTCGTAATGGAAACTGGGAAGAGAATCCACGGGTGGTTAAGAGACGGGGATAAGTCGGGCTGGTGCAGGGTGGGGAGCCTGTGCTGTGCCCCGGGGATGATGAAGTTGCTGTTGGGGCAGTGCCAAGCTCAGGCCCCAGACGGAGCACCCGGAGCTCTGGCTTTGCTCCTGCTCCCCTCGGGCCCATGGCTGGGGTGTTCCTGCCCATCCTGCCCTTTGCCAATAGAGCTGGAAACTTCCAGGGCTCTTTTTCCATGGACACCCCTGGAAGCGGGTTTGACTTTCCCATGAGCACACAGAGCCACCCCTTCCTGCAGGTGTGAACTGTCCTCCTTTACAGCAGTCCCAGCACGCACAGCTCCTCCCGTGGGAGAAAATAAAATAAAATAAAATAAAATAAAATAAAATAAAATAAAATAAAATAAAATAAAATAAAATAAAATAAAATAAAATAAAATAAACAGGTGCTGCTGCGTGGCCTCCGAGGGCCAGGAGGTGTCAGAGCTCCCGGCACTGCCTGTGGAGGAGCAGCCGCTGGCCGGGCAGGGCTGCAAACCCGGTTCCAGGGCTCCGTGTGCCCCGAAGCCCTCCCTGCCCAGAGCAGCAGAGCCCCCCAGCGCAGCCCGGCCAGGCGCTGCTCCCCACCTGGGCTGGCAGCGCGGGTGGGCACAGGGCGCCGGGCCCCGCTTGGCGCCGGCGGGCACGGCCGAGGCGCCCCCGCCGCCCAGCACCTGCAGGTGCAGCAGCTCCTCCGAGTTGCTGAAGGCCGGGTTGTCCAGCGAGCTGGCCGAGGGCAGCCCCGAGCGGGACCAGTACTGCGCCGAGACGTCGTCCAGGCGGCAGAAACGCCGGTAGCTGCGGGGCAGGACGGGCACGGGCTCAGGTGTGCGCACAGGGACACACAGGGACACACTGGGACACACAGGTGTGCACACACACAGGTACACACAGGTTACAGGTACAGGTACACACAGAGGTACACACAGGTGAGCACACATACAGGGACACAGGGACACACAGGTGTGCACACAGGCACACACAGGTGTGCACAGATATATGCAGGTGTGCACACAGACACACACACAGGTACAGACACAACAAAGGTACAGACACACAGGTGTGCACACAATACAGACACACACACAGGTACAAACACACAGGTGTGTGCACACATGTACAGACACACAGGTACACACAGGGCAGGCACGTGCACACGTGTGTACACACATGCACACACACAAGCACGTGAGCACACAACCCCAGTGGCTGCTCGACAACACAGATCTCAGATTTCTGCCCAAATTTCCTGGGTCCAGGAAGGGCCCAGCCGCACACGCAGGGTGACACTGATCAGCCCCTGCCGCAGCCCCGCGGGGGTTCAGCTGTTCCAGCGGTTTCCTCGGGAACAATCCCCACGGCGCATCACAAAACGGGCAGGGAGTGGGGCCAGGACAGCAGAGCCCCGCTCCCAAAGGAGATGCTCTGTCAGGGCCGTGCCCCAGCCTCGCTCACCCCCAGGATGGGCAGGACACGCTGGGGCAGGCAGACCCTGTGCCACGGGCAGCACTGAGGGGCGCAGGGACTGCGGGGTTGGAGTCACCCGCACATCTCACACATCTGTCCACAGCAGCACAGCCCACAGCCCTTCAGTGCCACCCCAGCCCCACACAGCCCCCCTCTCTGACTGCACCCCACTTCCTGTGGCTGGGAGCACCCCCTCCATCACCTCCCATGCCGCTATCCCGCTCCCTCCCGACGCTGTTTTCCTTGGCAGAGCCCAGCCCCAGCGCAGCGACCCCACCACGGCTTTCCCTGCCGCCCCACACCCAGCAGGGGCGGCAGTGCCCACCCTCCGGAGCCCGCGGCCCCCAGCGCAGCCCCCGGGCCCCGAGCTCCCACCTGCTGCGGCTCTGGTCCGCCCTGGCCTCCAGCAGCAGCGCCTTGAACCGGCGGACGGCGACGGCGGCGAGCACGGCGCCCAGGAGCAGGATGCTGAGCAGGACCCCGGCCGCCGTGCCCAGCAGGCCCTGCTGCGTCAGCCGGTAGTCACAGCGCAGCCCCACGAACCAGAAGTCGCTGCCCACGGGGCACCTGCACCGAGGGGGCCATCAGCGCCAGGGGCGCGGCGCCGCCGCCCGGGCCGCCCCGGGGCACTCACCGGCAGCGCGGCTGCTGGTCCCGGCCGTGGGAGCAGATGCCGTGGTTCTTGCAGTAGGCACGGTGGCACAGGGAGGTGCAGGTCACGTTCCCGCCCGCCCCGGGCGCGCAGGCGAAGCCGGGCGGGCAGGTGAAGAGCAGAGCGCAGGGGTCCAGCGGCCGCGCTGCAGGGACGGGTCCGGCTGCGTCACCCCGCCCGCCCAGCGTGTGCCCGCCGGCCAGCAGTGTGCCCGCCGGCCTCGCACTCACCCAGAGCCTCGTGGCGCAGGACCGGGGCCGTGCCCACCGCCAGCCCCGGCCGGGCACGGGCGGAGCCCAGCGCGGCCTCCAGGAGCTCGTCCAGCCCCGGCACCGGCAGCTGCTCGGCCGCGAACAGCGCGTCGTAGCGCAGCACCACGCTGCCCTCCCTGCGGGGACACCGCGGGCTGGGGGTGCCGCACCCCTGCCCGGCACTGCCCCGGCCCCGCAGCCTGGGACAGCCCCTGTGCCCCGTGCGGGGCAGCGGGACACGCTGCGGGACCGTGCCACCACCCACGCACCTGATCCCCGACACGCTGCGGGACCGTGCCACCACCCACCCACCTGATCCCCGTGCGGGACTGTGCCACCACCCACCTGATCCCGGTCACCTCCAGGCGCAGGAAGCCAGGCACCAGCGTGAAGAGGGGGGTGACCTGCGCAGGGCGGCGGGAGCTGAGCGCGGTGCCCCGGCCCGCAGCCCCAGCCCGCAGCCCCGGCCCAGCCCGCACTCACCGTCCGGTTGAAGCTGCTCAGCAGCTCCTGGCGCTCGTGGGAGCCGGGGTCCTGCAGGGCCGGCACGAAGCCCATGTCCAGCACCAGCTCACAGGGGATGCGCAGGAGGGACGCTGCAGGACGGCAGGGGGCCAGCAGGTCATGAGCCCACCCCAGGAGCCGCCTCTACCTCCCCCTCCTGCCGTGCCCCAGCGGAGGATCCCAAACCCTGACTCACCTCTCAGGAGTGGGGGCTGATCCTCCACGATGAACACCTGGGGGGCCCTGCCCACCCCAGCCGGTGTCACCGGGGGGGTGTCAGTGTCTGTCCTCCCTCTGGGGCTGCTCGAAGGCTGGGCCAGCTCTGTGTCCACCGCAGCTGGGGGGGACCCAGGGCCCCCACCGTGGGAATCTGTGGGCTCCTGGGCGGGCCCGGGCATCACAGTGGGCACATGAGCTGGGGATCCCCCTGTCACCCCCTGCACGTCCCTCTGCAGTACAGCAGCACGTGGCTCTGCTGTGACCGTCCCCGTGTTCCCAAGCCTTTCCGGGCTGGTGGTAGTTGTGATGGTGGCAGTGACACCAGTGATGGTGACACCAACAGCAGCGGTCGGTCCCAGGGAAGGGACAGGCTGGGACAAAGCTGGCTGCTGGGGAGGCCCCGGTGCTGAGGGGGGTGCCAGGCTGCCCACTCCCACCTGGGGCCCCCCCAGGGATGGAGGGCTCTCAGCAGGACCCCCCTTCGAGCTGGAATGGGGCAGCCCTGGGGAGGGGGCTCCCAGAGGGGTGCCCACAGTGGGACCGAACCCCAGGACCCCCCAGCTGGTCCCTGGGGAAGGCAGCGGGGTGGACAGCAGGGTCTCTGCAGAGCCACGGGCTGGGGGGATGGGGGAGGATCCAGGACTGGTGTGTGTCACCCTACCCTGTGCCACAGAGGGGCTGCCAGGGGCCAGGGGGACCCGGGGCTGCCCTGGGCTGGCTGACGGGCTCAGGGGGATGTGACCATGCTCAGGGGGACCCCCTGTGTCAGGTGGGCTCAAGACCCCCGTGGTCAGGTGCAGAGCTCCTCCCTGGCTGGGGGATGTCACCCCTGGAGTGCTGGCCATGGTGGTGGGGACAGGCAGACCTGAGCCCCTGCGTGTGGCAGGCAGCAAGGCTGGGCCTGTCCCCAGGGCTGGCCAGGCTGTGCTGGCCACAGGGCTCCCACCAGGCCCGAGGGACAGGGCAGAGGGGTGAGGGGCAGAGCGGGGACCCTCCCGTGGGTGGGAGGCAAAGCCCTGTCCTCCTGACAGCCCCCCGTGTGTCCCTGTGGGGGTCAGCAGCCTCTGCAGCCCCCCAGCAAAGGGTGACGTCCCTGTTGTCCCCGGTGCTGAGCTGTCAGCGGCCAGCGTGGTGCTCGGGCGGGTCCCTGGGCTGCTGTCACCCAGCTGGAGAGTGTCATTCTGGCTCTGCACGAGGGCTGTCCCCACGGCCCTCCATCCCAGCCGGCTGCTGCTGGACCTCCACTGTCCCCTGGCAGAACCTGGCGCTGTCGCGGCGGGTGGCGAATACCAAAGTGTCCCCTGCGCGGTCGTGGCACCTTCTGCTGCCACGCGTCCTACAGGGTCAGGGCCCGGGGGGTGCGCGGTGGCAGGACCCGTGTCCGCCTCCGCCGGGGCTGGGGTCCCTGCAGCGGTCACCCCCAGCCCGGCGGGGGCTGGCAGCTCCCCGCCTGCCGGGCCCCGGGGCGCCGGGGGCTCGGTGGCTGCAGCCCCCCGCCCCGCCGGCCCTGTCCCCTCCCTGCCCAGCCCGGAGAGCTCGGCTGTCCCGGCGGGGCTCCCAGGGAAGGGCAGCAGTCCAGCCTCTGTCCACAGCCGCTCCCCGGCCGCTGGTGTCGGCGGCTGCCCCGTGCCAGCTCCGGGCTGCGGGCGACCTGCGGGCACAGGCGGGAGGGGGACGCTGAGCGGCTCCGAGGCACGGCAGCCGCCGCGGGACGCGGGCCCAGCGAGCCGCAGCACACGCGGCCGGCACACGGGGTCCCGGGGCTGCGGAGGGGCGGCGGTACCTGTCCGGCAGCGCTCCCCCGCCGCGGTGCCCAGCGGGGCGCAGGGGTCGGCAGCGCTCAGAGCGGAGCCCGTCCCGCCGGCCAGAGCCGGGCAAAGCCGTGCGCAGCATTCCACGAGCACTGGGAGAGAGGGAAAGGAGCAGCGTGCGCCGGCGCTGGGCTTCGAGCATCCCGCACCAGCACCGGGCACCGACCCCGGAGCTACCGCTGAGGTGAGACCCCCGCCCCTTCCTGCCTTCTGTTAACCGTGGGGGGCTCTGCTGAAGGAGATGCTCCACAACAGCCCAAACCCAGCGGGGAACCACCTGCCCAGGTCCCAGCGAGCGGTGCCGAGTCCTTCCCCGCCAGCTCTGCCCGCGCTGGGCTCACCCCGAGCCCGGCCCCGGGCCAGCAGCGGCACCGGCGGCTCCGCGGGCAGGGCACGGCGCCAGCGCCGAGCAGGGCTCCGGGCAGGGCTCCGGGGCCCGCGGCGGCCCCGCTCCAGGGATAATGGGCGGCTCAGCAGGCGCCACGGCGGGTGTCACCGCCCGGCTGGGGCCGGGACTGCTCGGGGCTCACCGCGGGCCCCGCTCGCCCCCCGCGCCTCCCCCGGGCTCCCGCAGGGGCAGCACCCGCCGCCTTCGAGGCCACGGAGTCGCCCGGGCTGGCGGCACGGCTTGGCTCGGAATGGCCACACGGAAAACACGCGGCCGCCGCCGGCGCGCCCGCCCCGCTGCCCCCCGCCCCGGCAGCCGGCGGCCGGGCCCACTCCGGGCAGCTCCCGGGGACACCGAGCAGCAGCCGCCGCCCCCAGCCCCGGCCCCGGCGGCGACACGGAGCCGCCCGGAGCCGTACCGGCCCCACCGCCGCCGCAGAGCTCCGGGCCGCCGGGATGCACCGGCCCTGCCGCCGCCGCCCCCCGAGCGCAGCATCCCCCGCCCGGGGACCAGCGGGACCGGGACCCCTCCCGGCTGCGCCCACCTCCCCGCGCCCCGCTCACCTGCGGCGGCCAGGAGCCGGGGCAGCGGCGGCCGGGCCCGGGGCAGCGGGAGCCGGGGCCGCTCCATGGCGCGGCGCGGGCGGCTCTGCCAGGCGGCGGCAGGAAGCCCCCGCCCGCCCCCGCTGCGGCGGGGCGGAGGCGCCGGGAACCGCAGCCCCCGGCCCGGGCCCGCCCACGGCACCGGCACCGGAGCTCCCTCCCTGCGGGCCGGGCGGACCGGGGCTCGGCAGCTCGGCACGGCCCCCGGTGCTCAGCGCGGAGCCGCCGCCTGCGGGATTCGGGGGACTCACAGCCCCTGCCCGCCCCTCTCGCACCGGTTCATCCCGGGACGCGTGCTCTGCCCCCGGCTGTCCCCGCTCCGTGAGCCGTGCCGGGACAAAGGCTCCCCCGGGACGCCAGTGTCAGCTGCAGGTCCCTCACCGCGCCCCTCAGGGTCACCACACCCACGGGCAGCCAGCGACCACTCCCCAGCATCAAGCGCCTTGCGTCCACGCCGCGGGGAAACCCCCGCAGGCACAGCGGCCAAAGGCAGCACTCGCCCCCAGCTCCGCCGTGCGCTGCTCCGAGAACGCCCCAGAGCTCAGCCAGGCCGTGGGGCCCTGGAGAAGCTTCCAAGGGCACAGCGAGAACACCTGGGCCCCAGAGGCAGAGGTCACCGGTGTGCCAGGCACCTCACGGTGAGGTGCAGCTCCTGAGAACACCCCACCACGACACGAGCCCCATGTGCAGCACTGCAGCCTCTGCTCCATTTTCCATCCTTACCGCCCCCATTGCCAGAGGATCTGTTATCCAGGGACACTTCCTTGGCTCCCAGCCTGGCAGGGCTGCTGTGACATGTCAGTGTTCCTTGGCTCTGAGGAAAAACTGTTCATAAAGGACCCGTTCCTGCCTCGTGAGGGTTAAAGCAAGGCTCCCGTGCTGAGATGAACCGCGTGTACAGGAACAGCGATGTGAATTTGCTGTTCAGCAGCAGGAAAATCATTCCCCCCCTTTTTTTCCATCAGGAAAGCAGAAGCCTTTCACACAGAACTTGTTTTTATCAGCACTGATGAAACAAACAGTTACAAACATGCAGGGCAGAGCCAAATCTTGGGGCAGGGTCCCCAGAGTGTCCTTCACACCCAGCACCACCACCAGGATCCACCCACTGTGCGAGACAGAACAGCCACCACCAGAATGGTCTTAACTCTTTATTCCTGTTTTTTTCTTGTTTTTAAAGGACAACACATTCAGACAGCTTTAAATACAACATCCACGTGCAGCTCCCAGAGAAGGCAGCACTGGGGCAGCGTGTGCGCTCCCATCCATCCCCGCCGGCACCAGCCCGGCCCTGGTGTGGGACAGCTCCTGGGAAAACAAAGCCCACGTGTTTAACATCTCACCAAGCATTCAAAGGTACAGAAGTGGGTCAGGACACGCTGAGCGCTGAACACAGGCACAGAAGGAGCCCCCAGTTCTCTCCAGAGGCCACAGCTCCCACCCTGGCCCTGGACAGAGAAGGGTCGCAGCCGCCCTGCCCCAGGGAGCTGGGGGGAAGCCTGGAGCCACACAGGAACAGGCAAGAATGTGCATCAGTGCTGCAGGCTGGCCCGAGGCCACCTCATTTCCCCTGCAGCCCTCCCCGACCGCTCCTATAACCCTTTCCTGCCCATTTCCTTCCCGGCTGCAGGAGGAAACGGCAGCGGTGGCAGGGCTGAGGAGCCCCACACGCCCTGCACGGGGCCCAGGGGACACGGGGCCATGGCTGAGAGCAGCTTGCCACCCACTGCTGCCCCGGGGGAGAGCCGAGTGCTGGATGTGCTGTGCAGGATGAGAGGAGAGGCTGAGCCCCACGCCCTCTCTCCAGCTGCAGGTGCTTCAGGAAAACACCCCTCACCTGCCCTCCCCCTGGCACCCACAGCTGCTGCCAGCTCCCTGCCGAGCTGCTGGGCTCCCACCTGTGCCACACATCACCTGCACCTAGCCCAGTGTGTGCCCAGGCACCCTCAGAGCTCCTCTGAACTCACCTCTGAGCAACTGCTTCACTCGTAAACGTCCTTCTTATCTGCAATGTAATTTACAATCTCCTGTGGGCACATCAGCTTCTCTGCATCTCCGTCAGGAATTTCAAATCCTGCAAGAAAGGGCACACACTTAGCCCAAAGGGAAAAGGGAGCAAGGGCGAGGAAGGGACGGCTGGTGGCTCAGGGACACGCAGGCAGGGGCTGCTGGGTCAGCCAGAGCTGTCACTGCCCTGCCCAAAGGGACACTGCTTCCAGACAGGGGGCACGGCAGGCACAGCCGGAGCCAGTGCCCCTCGTGCCCTGGTAAAGCCACCAGGGCCCTCCCAGAGCCCCCCAGACACCCGTGTGTGACAGGGGGACATTCCTGGACCCCCCGGCTGCACCTGAAGCCCCTCAGGTGAGCTGTCATGTGCTTGCATGGAGCAAACCCCAGGGCAGGGCACTAGGGCTCCCGGGTCAGGAACAGCCTGGAATGTCTGCTTCTCTTTCAGTGCTCCTGGCCACACTCAGTTCATTGGGGATTGCAGACACACTGCCAGCAAGGGCTCTGAGAGTGAAACATCCACCTTGGGCTCAGAGTGACCAAACCCCAGGCACACCTACGGCCCAAGGTGACATTTAGGCACCTACTGCAGAGTTCATGAGCTTTAGGGACAAGCATGAAGAAGTCCAAAGGAAGTACAAAGAAATTTGGAATACAAATCAATAAGGAGAAAACCTTTTTTTTTTTTCTCTAGTAGGATAAAGGATGAAAAAAATTCTGGTGAGCAAAACCAACCTGGACTGTCTGGGGTTCTTCATCTGCAATGCCAAGCTCAGCACCCTCTGCTCCCTTTCCCCCTCCCCAGCTGGTGCCCGAGGGGGGTAGGAGAGAATTCCTGCTTGCAAAGGGGCTGAGCTCTGGAGCAAAGGGCCATATTCCTGACTGCTGCGGGTGCCAGCTCACTGCTGGCTCTGGGGGGTTTGCCCTGCTCTGGGGGCTGGCCCTGTGGGGTTTGCCTGCTCCCATGGCTGGCCCTGTGCCCAGGGTTGGCTCTGTGGGGTTTGCCTGCTCCCAGGGTTGGCTCTCTGGGGTCTGCCCTGCTCTCGGGGCTGGCTCTGTGGGGTTTGCCCTGCCCTGTGGGGTTTGCTCTGCTCCCAGGGTTGTCTCTGCGGGGTTTGCCCTGCCCTGTGGGGTTTGCTTTCCTCTGCGGGGTTCGCCCTGCTCCGTGCGTTTCCCCGTGTCCCACACGGCACAGGCCGGCGGTGCCGCCGCTCCCACGGCCCGGCCGCCCCCGGTGCCGTTACCGAACTCGTCCTCCATGGCCATGATGATCTCCACTTGGTCCAGACTGTCCAGGCCCAGGTCCTTCATGAAGTGGGACTCGGCGGTGAGCTGGGGAGGACACGGCGGTCAGCGGGACGCCCGGCACGGCCGCGCCCGGGGCGGCAGCTCCCGTTACACCGGCGCCCGCGGCCCGGCCGCCTCCCCCCGGGCCCGCTCACCTTCTCGGGGTCGATCTTATCGTAGAGCTTGAGCACGTAGAGCACCCGGTCCTTGATGTCGGCCAAGGTCAGGGGCGGCAGCTCGGCGAAGCCGCGGCAGAGCGGCGCGGCCACGCGCGGCAGCCGGAGCAGCGCGGGGCGGCCCGGCGGGGCGGCGGGCAGGCGGCGGAGGGAGCGGAGCGCGGCGGGGCGGGCGGGCAGCGGCAGCAGGCGGCGGGCGCAGGACGAGAGGACACGGGCCGCCATCGTCGCTGTCCCGGCGGGCGCCGCGCGGCGGGACCGGCGCCTGCAGCGCCCTCTGCCGGGCGGCGGCCGCAGCGCCATGGAGCGGGCCGGGAGCGGCGATCCCGGGATCCCGGCATGGACCGAGCTGGGAACCGTGATCCCGGGCCGCGATCCCGCGATCCTGCCTGGACCGGGCCGGGAGCGGCGATCCCGGGATGGACCGGGCTTGGAACGTGATCCCGGGATCCTGTCTGGACCGGGAGCGGCGATCCCGGGCCGCGATCCCGGTTGGACCGGGCTGGGATCCGCGATCCCGTGATCCCGGGATGGGCCGGGCCGGGAACAGCTCCACTGCGGGAGACTCCAGACCCTGTCTGGACTGTGTTCCTCGGTCACTGCACCGGAAAGCTCTGCCTCGTGTCCAGGTGGAACTTGCCATGCCCGTAGCCTCTTCTGCTATTGCTCATCACCTCTGAGAAGAGCCCTGTCCATCTTTTGGCACCCCCTTTAGATAATGACCCACACTGGTAAGGCCCCGCACAGCTGTGTCTGCTCGAGGGGCTCACCAGCCCCAGCTCCCTCAGCCTCTCCTCGCCGGGGGGATGATCCAGCCCCTTCACCATTCCACAGCCTCTGCTGGACTCGCTCTGGGAGCTCTGTGTCCCCTCTGTCCTGAGGAGCCCCGAGCTGGACACAGCTCTCCAGAAGTGCCTCCCAGGGCTGAGCAGAGGGGAAGGATCCCCTCTCTGACCTGCTGCCAATGACACCACTGTCCTCCTTGGTCCCCAGGCCACGCTGCTGGCCAGGACAGCTCGGTGTCCGTGAGAGCCCCCCGGTCCTTGTCCGCAGCCCCCCGTACAGCAGAGACAACAGACACGGGCTGGTTCCCGAGGCAGCACGTTTACTGGCCCCGCACGCCCGGCCCGTCAGGCGGCTCCCGGCTGGGGCGGCTGGTACCGGTACAGCTGCACGGTCCCGTCGCGGCGCCCGGCCAGCAGCCCGGCCCCGGCGGGGGCCCAGCGGGCCAGCGCCCAGTGCCCCGCGGGGCCCGGGGGCAGCACGGCCGTGCAGCGGCCCCGCAGCAGGTCCCACACGGCCACCGCACCCGACGTCAGCACGGCGGCTCCCGCGGCGTCCCACACGTCACCCTCCAGGTACCTGCGGGGACACGGGGGTCAGCAGCAGGCGGGGATGTGCAAAAACACCATGGCAGCGTTTGTTCAGTTAGCTCAGTTAAAGATTAACAGCAACTGCAGGCAGCTGACAGTCCGGACTGTTCCTCCAGTGCAGATGGGAAGGGAGGAGGCCATGGAAATCCTCCTGGACTCAGAACATACTTGAAAAAGGTGTACTCTTATAAAGTGGTCTCTTAAAAAAACACAGTGCAAATGTCCAAGGCCAGGTTGGACAGGGCATGGAACAACCTGGTCTAGTGGAAGGTGTCCCTGCCTGCAGGGCGTGGGACTGGATGGTCTTTAAGGTCCCTTCCAACCCAAACCATTCTGTGATTCCACGACTGTTCAGTAACCAAGACCTCGGTCCACCACTATTCCCCCACATCCATCACACTTCCTGTGTAAGGAACTGCAAGGCTGAGCCTTAAACGCAAGGCTGAGCCTGCTGATGCCTCAAACACAGGACAGGAAGGAAAAGGCCATGTGCCTGCAGCCAGCTGCTGCACACAAACAAACCTGGCAGCACGGAATGCTGCAGCGCCAGGGGTACAGCCAAGGAGCCCAGGGACACTCCCCCCGGTCCCGGGGGCACAAAGCCAGTCCTGAGGAGCCCAGGGACACTCACCCCGGTCCCGGGGGGACAAAGCCAGCCCCGTGTCCCCGCGGTGACGGTGACAGAGCTGACAGGGCGAGGGGTCAGCGCACAGCCTGGAGAGGGAAGCGGGCAGGAAGCAGCCCACGCCCCCGGACACACGCAGGGCCGGACGCAGCCCCTTATCACCAGGGAGATGCCGCTGGATCCCTGCCAGAGCTAGCCCGCTCCTCAGGGCTCTCCCAAAGCCCCCACGGAGCCAGCCCAGCCCAGCCCAGCCCCAGGACTCGCCTGCCTGCCGGGCCGGGCGGGAGGCAGGAGAGCATCACCGCCGCGCTCCGGCCCGAGCGCGGGTTGAAGGCCACCACACGGAACGCTGGGCTTCCACTGCACTCGCTCTCTTTGGCATGAGGGTGGCTTAAAACAACAAACAAAAGGCCCTGATACAGAGAGGGGAAAATACATCACTAAAGACAACAGCAGGAGGAGGAAAATCAAAATAATTTTCCAAAAATTAACTGCTACACTCTCTCTAATCACAGCCCCGTGAACAGTGATGCATTATTTTTACTGAGGAAAACAGAAATGGTTTATTTTCCTTATCAAATTAGATAAAAGCAAAAGCAGCTGCTGGCTGATAAGGGCTGATGCAACACAGCAGAGTGACAGCTCAGTGACCCAAGGGATTTATGAATTTCTCTTCCTGTTTCAAAAAGCTAAACCTGCCATAGGAGAGGTGACACTTCAAAAAACAAAAGAAGTAAATTTTCTGGGTCACATTTTAATCCCTACAAGCTTAAAATGTAACAAAAATTCCACGGAAAGCAGCACAACTGAAAACATTAGCTCCCAGAACAGCCAGAAACCAGCATGAAATATCCTGGGATGGATAATGTGAGGAAGACTCCAAAGAGTCTGACCCAAGGCACCATTACTGGACAAGACATTCTTGTCACAAAAGGCTACATGATCATTGAAAACACTCAAATCCTTGATAAAACACAAAACCCCATCGGGAATCACAGCACAGGTAGCAGCAAGTGGGAAAGATGGTTAGTATGAATGCTGGTTTCACACAGCTCATTCCCTTGGGCATGTATGTCCAGAGGAACCACTCACAGAGGGTTTCTAATGCTGGCAGCACCCACGTGTGACATGGAAGAGGCTTGCCAAGCACCAGGCCTGGGCAACAGCACTTCTGCTTCCCACACACGGCGTGCTGCAGCTTTGGAATGCACCAGGATGCATTGCTCCCCTTTATTAGCACCCTGCAGAAAGCCAGGAGTCAAGGCAGCCAGCATGCAGCGTAGGTTATTTATTCCTCCAGGTAACCTGTCTACCCTTGAATTATTTGCAGTGTATTGAAACAGCTGACAGCCCAACCCTCCCTAGCGACTTCAATCCTTTCTATCCCATCCCAGCCAGTGCAGCCCGAGCATGAACTGTGAGTTTTGTGTACGTACGGAGTCAGAATAGGCTCGATGGCAGATGGAAGCTGGGTAGGAATAACCAACGTGCATCTTCCTCAGGAGCTGACCCGTTTTCAGATTCCTGCAGTTGGTGAAAACACAAATTCTGACTCATTTCTAATCACAGTTACACCCCTGTGCAGGACGAACCTGGGTTTGGTTCCACATTAAGCAAACCCAGCCAACAGCCAGGAAGGGTGTAGTGAGGATGATACAAAAGCAATGGAATTACAGCAATTCCCTGGCTGTCTGACTGTGGTGCCACACTGGCCACTGGCCCTCTGACAACCTCCATTCCATGGTGGCTCAGCAGCCAGCCAGCACCCCCATACAGCCCTGCAGCTGCTGACACTGCCCCCAGCCCCTAAACTGTGTGTGGCAGAGGAAACACTCACCAAACCACAACGCTGTTCCCTGCAGTGGTGCCCACCAAGGCCTCTCTCATCCCTTCTACTTCAGCAAAGGCTGTAACTGTTTCTTCTGGGGGCATCAGAGTCTGCCTGTCCTTGCTCCTGAAAGGAGACCAGCACACAGAAGAGCAGGTAAAACAGAAAGAGTGTGTTCTGGAAGAGGAACATGACACTGCTCGACATCCGAGGTGTTTCCTCGCTTTTATCCCACCCACCACACGGAGACCACCCCAAGGCAGCACCCCCAAACTCACCCCCCTGTCTCTGAGAGAAAAACCATCTCCACTTGCTGCTCCTGCACGGT
The DNA here is from genome assembly GCF_015832195.1 of Motacilla alba alba. Classification (NCBI taxonomy): domain Eukaryota; kingdom Metazoa; phylum Chordata; class Aves; order Passeriformes; family Motacillidae; genus Motacilla; species Motacilla alba. Next base: position 16,015,261 of record NC_052029.1, read on the forward strand.
CCTGCTGCTGCTCACCAGCCTCCAGTCCTTTAGCCCAACAACTGCTTTTATATTCCCAGTTTTCACTAGGGAGTGCTTGAATGAGTCGGTCTCAGAAGAATAAAGCAAGAGCCTAAATCAAGAGACAAGCACACACCATGACAGGAGGAAGCCCCACTCAAATATGCAGTAGCACATAAAGGTCAGCCTCTGTTCAATCAGCCTGCCAGCTCTGAGGTGAATAAACAGGTCTTTACAGTTGATTTTTAGAAATCCCTTCCATATTTTCCAACTGTTAAAGCAACTGAGAAAGTGCCACATCAGTAAAAAGACAATTTCTACCACTTCTCACAAGGAGCTGAGCTGCAGCTACTCAGGGTGCAAAGCACTAGTAAGAAATAAATACAAAACCTTATTTCTCCAATCTCCAGCTCTCCCAGTGCTACACACACGAGGTTACAGGTGTCTGGCAGAGGAACAATCTGGATTACAGGAATCTGGGACAACAAAACAAGAATTCAGTGCCACCCACTGTGTCTCTTTGACTTTATTCTCATTTTCTAGAGTGTTTCAAGTAAAATGATGTGGAGCAGGATTGACTTTCAGACCCCTCTCAAGAAGCACACTAAAATGAACAGCTGCACTCTCTGCTGACTGCTTGCCTAATTAAACAATCCCCAATGACATAAGAGACAAAACGTGACTCGAGGAACTCTAGGGGGAAAAAGCACAAGTGAAGTGCAGCCACCATCCCGTGCATGAGGTATTAAATTCCAGCAGGTAACACACAACCGCGCAAGCTACAAGCTCCTTGTATCTCAGGAGCTAACTCACGGGGCAGGAAAGCTGCCCTTGCAGGTAGGAATAGGGAGCGTGTTCATACCTCTGTCAGGTGCCAGCTGTAGACCCTTGCCCAGCAGCCGGGTGCCCGTGGCTCCCAGAGGGACACGGCGCTCTCGGAGGCAGTGACCACGCGCAGCTCCCTGCGGCCAGCTGCTGCCCACCACACCGCGCCCACGTCCACCGCGCCCGAGCTCGAGCAGTCCTGCCAAACAAACGCTGCTGGCCTCCTCTGACACACAGCACACCTGCTGCACCTTTGTTAAACTGCCTCTTGCAGGGCTGCTGCTGCCTCGCTAACAATTCCCCGCTGTTCTCCCACCTTTAGCTCTGACACAAACTGCAAGCTCTCCTCTCTGGGGCCGGCCGGCAGCACTGCAGTCAGCTGTTCTGCTGCATCTTCTTTCTGCATGAACAAGGTAAAGAATGAGTAATAATTCAAGCTGACATTACATTCAGCACCTGCAAGAATGAGGCAGAATTGTTGCACGCTCTCTGTCACTCTCAGGCAGGTACTGCATGCCACTGCTATGATACATGCAAAGAGAACTTTTCCCTGGAGTCAGACAGGACTCTGGAAAAAGGGAATTTGCCCACAAAACCACTGCCTTAGTACCCTTCACAAAGATCCCAGCTTGTTACCTGTTCAGCTGGAGCTCTGCAGGATTCCTGCTCTTTGTTCTCTGGCTGCTGATGCTTCTCCAAGGACACAGTCTCATCAGGTTTGTTCTCAGGACCTCTTTCAGCTGCTGAGGGCAATGCTGTACCTTGCTCCTCCTGGTTTCTGGTGGCCTGAGCAGCACAGCTGTCAGGGTGCAGTGGCACAGCAGGGTCTCTGTGTGCCACATCCCCCAGGGCCAGGGCAGCTGCTCCTCTGGGGGAAGGTGGGGTCGCTGGCACGGCAGGGACAGAAGGTGTGTCAGGGAACACCTCAGTGTGCACTGAAGGTAAAACACCTGGGGTTGCACCCACAGCAGGGAAAACAGACGAGGAAATCTCAGACTCAGGGTGAGTGGGAGCCTCAGCCAGAACAGTCCCCATGGGAGTAAACAGCAATTCATGGGTGGAAAGCTCCTTCTTGGAAATCAGGCTTTCCATGCAAGGGAGCTCAGGCAATCCAGTTTTGGAAGGTGAATTCAAATTACTTCTGAGACTTTTTTCTTTTGGCTTCAATTGTGCATCTGGTGTGTCCTCTGGAGCCACACCCTCCCCAGGCACAAAATCCTCCAAGTCATTCACAGGGGAAGATTTTAATTTCTCCAGTTTCAGCACTCCAAATTCCTCGTTTGGTAAGTGGAAGTCCCTGATGCCCAGCTTAGGGACCAGCCACTGCAGGCTGCGGAAGGAGAAGAGGGAGCCACGAGTGTCGGGGTCCGCAGCAGGGAGCCCAAGGGCAGCAGGACCCTGTGAACCCATGGCACTGCTGCATCCTCTGCTGCTGTCATCTAAACACAAGGACACAAGACAGAACACAATGTCATAAAATAACCAGCAACTTGCCTTTTCAGAATCTCGCATGAAGGGTGTCTTGGATTTTTAAAAAAATCAAAACACCATATTCATCTTAACGCACAGAAGTGGCACTTTTCTGGAAAGACACTACACTCTGCAGTTACTCAGTACCTCTGCATCAAGCCTTCAGCTCAAAGACCACCACCAAAGCCTGGCAGATACGCCTGAGTGCTCGGTCAGTTTGGTTTATTGGTTTTCTCCCTACACTTTCTCTTTTCACAATATTCACAATCATTAGCATGCACTCTCTGCTGGAGGAATGGACGGACATTCATTTGCTGGCAAACCAGCCCTAGTGTTGGCAGCCTTCACTCCAACAGCAAGGGCAGCTCAGTAAGTTCCCAGCCCTGCTCCTGCTCTGCTCATTCCCTGCAGAAGTTTCTGAAATTGTTCAAGGAACATGGGCACCACAATAATCTATTTTTAAATAAAAAAATCTCATTTTTAAAAGAATAATAGTTAACCCCTATTGTATTTTCTTGCATAAACACAGCGGGGTGTGACCAGCAGGGCCTGCACACACAGGGATGCTCCCTGCCTTGGGGAATGGGGCGTTTTGGGGGGGTTGTATGTGAGGAAGTACCTGCTGAGCCTGTCGGGGGCCTGTGCCTGGCAGAGCAGCGCAGGGAGCGGCGCAGAGGGACACTGACCCCGGGGAGCTGCTCAGCTCCTCGCTGCCTCTTCACACGCCGCACGGGATGTTTATCTCCCTGACACACAGCAGCACTGCCTTCCACATCTCCCCCAGAGCTGGCAAGAGTGTCACTCCCCGGGCTCAGGGAATCGCTGCTGTGGAGTGGATCTAACAGAGCCTTGTGGCATTTGCCTGGCACCTGGCTCCCGCCCCAAGGAGGGTCAGGACCCGCTGGCTGTGTAGCTCCAGTCACTCCTGGCCCTGCAGACCCCAGGGCTGCAGCACCAGACAATCTCCTCTCATCTGAGGATGACCTTTCAAGGTTAGCATCACAGTTTTCCTTTTCACTCTGGTTCTCATTTGACAGCAGAGCACTGCTTTCATTGGCCATTGTGGGATCCTGACTCTCTACAAGCTCTTGTGACACTGGATGCACGGGGGCCTTGCAGGCAGATTTTCTTCTTCCCTTCTGTTTCCTCTGGGATTGTCTCTGCTCTTGCCTTGTGCTAGTGATGCTTTTCTGAGGAATGGATTCAAGAGAAGTGCTGCTGCTGTTGGATGCAGGAAGAGACTTCTGAGAACTACTTGAGTTTGCTTGATCGTTTTCTGCTCCAAGAAAAGGGAAGGGCTCAACCCCTGGCTCCAAATCACCCTCAGCTCTCTCTTGCGAGGGCTGATTGGGGTTTGCATCTTTCTGCTTGCATTTACTCCGCTGACCTTTCTTGCTCCTGCCCAACTGGCTGAGGATTACAGCATCCAGGTCCACCTTCCTCTGGCAACTGGCCATGCGGCGAGTTGTGCGCACGTAGTACTCGACGGGGAAGAGCAGCCCTTCCACCACTGTGCAAGAGCTCAGCATGCCCTCGGGAGCTGCTGCCTCGCCAGCAGGAGAGAGCCCTGACTCAGTTTCAACCTGTTGGTTCTCCAGCAGTTCTCCAGCAGCGTCCAGAGCTTTATCTGCAGGACAGGGATTCAAGGTGTTAGTGTCACTTTGATGTCCTTCATGGTTTTCGCTCTCTTCGGTTCTGGTGTTATTTCTGCTGTCAGGCAATATTTCATTTTCTGACATTAAATCCAGGAGCCCATGTAACTTTCCCCGATCTGCACACAAACTCTGACCCTCTGGCTGTTTTATTCTGCTGGGGGATTCTTCTCCGCCATCACCTCTGGGGTCAAGTAAAACAGAGTCTCCATGCTGTGAACATGGCTCGTGTCCATCAGGTGTGGCCACAGCCCTCGAGGACTCAGGCTGCCAGATGTCCCTGCTGTCCCTCGGCACATGTGGGGACAGCTCAGGCTCTCCTGCAGTGACACTGCCCTCAAACACATCCTGTACAAGCCCTGATGCTGCATCAGGAGTGAAACTATTTTCTTCTCCCAGCACAAGCACCGCCCCAGGTGCCCTTTGAGCAGGTTCCTCAGTGTGCGAGAGGCTGCTGTGCCTGAACACTGGTGACTGAAGCTCCTCTGCACTGGCAGTTTGATTTTTCATCATTTCACCAGCGCTGATTAGATGCATATCACGCACTGATTCCCTTTCCTTTGATCCCAGGGCCTTCGTCCGCCTGCGCAGCTTCATCATGCCTCGGGAGGTTTGGGGCTTTTTCTCCACAGGGACAGGCCTGTTGATCCCACGGCACAGGCTTTCCTGGCTGGCCTGAAAGCTTTCTGCCCGGGAGCTGTCCTGCGGGCTACCCTCACCACTGGAGAATTCTGGAACATGCTCAACTGTGACAGATGTTTTCTTCTCCGTGGCAGCATCAGAGCAGGTTTTAGTCTGTAACTGAGAGGGCCCATCTCTGTCAGCACTAGGAGATGTGTTATCTCTAGAACCTGGGGGAAAAAATGCCACACGTGTAAAGCACTCCTAAAGTCCTGTCCAAGAAAAACATCACACGGTAAAATCAGGCTTTGTTATCAGGGAAAGTCGGGGATCTTACAGTCAGGATCGGAGCACTGCAGACCTGGTGAGGAGGGAAGCAGAGAGAGCAGCTGTTACTGCAGACCACAGCTCAGCCCGGGGCAAGGGCCGTGTGGGGCAGTGGATGTGGCCGCAGCGGCCGAGGGGTCAGCAGGGCCGGGTGCAGGACAGTCCGTGGGGGCTCTACGGGGCAACAGTGGCCACCGGGTCCCCGGGTACCCGCTGTCCTGTCCTGGGGGACTGCCTGCGGCTCCCACCTGGGGCGGGCACCCCGTTCTCCCCAGCTCCCACCTGGGGCACCCCGTTCTCCCCAGCTCCCACCTGGGGCACCCCGTTCTCCCTGATTCCTATCTGGAGCACCCTGTTCTCCCCGGCTCTCACCTGGAGCACCCCGTTCTCCCTGATTCTCACCTGGGGCACCCCGTTCTCCCCGGCTCTCACCTGGAGCACCCCGTTCTTCCCGATTTTCACCTGAGGCACCCCATTCTCCCTGATTCTCACCTGGAGCACCCCGTTCTCCCCGATTCCCACCTGGGGCACCCCGTTCTCCCTGATTCTCACCTGGGGCACCCCGTTCTCCCCGGCTCCCACCTGGGGCATCCCGTTCTCCCCGATTCCCATCTGGAGCACCCCGTTCTCCCCGATTCTCACCTGGGGCACCCCGTTCTCCCCGGTTCTCACCTGGAGCACCCCGTTTTCCCCGATTCCCATTTGGAGCATCCCGTTCTCCCCGATTCTCACCTGGAGCACCCCGTTCTCCCCGGCTCCCACCTGTGGGGCTCCGCTCCCGCCGGCCGTGGCTCCTGGCTCGCTCGGCTCGCCGCGCCCGCTGCGGACACACAAGACCCGGCGGGGCTGGGACCGGCTGGCGGTGCGCGGTGCCCCCGGCCCGGCCCGGCCCGCTCCGCTCACCCGCAGCCGGATGACGGTCTCGCTGTACTCCCGCCTCAGCAGCGCCAGCTTCTCCCGCAGCTGCAAGAGATACCCGTCGGGATGGGCCCGGGACGGTCCCGGCCCCGGTCCCGGCCCCGGCCCCGGCCCCGCACCTTCTCCTTGTCGGCGCCGCTGAGGGCGGCCGGCGGGGCCGCCATGGCAACCGGGGCGCGGGCGGCGGAGGTGACGCGGCGGAAGCGGCGCGGGCGGAGCGGCGCGGCCATGGAGCTCAGCGAGATGCTCTACAACAAGTCCGAGTACATCGAGACGGTGCGGGCAGCGGGCAGCGGGCAGCGGGCAGCGGTGGGCAGGGGGCGGCGGGGCCGAGCCGGGCGCGCCGGGGCGGCGGGGCCCGGGACACCCGCGACACCCGCGACACCCGCCGTGACCGCGCGTTCTCCCCGCAGGCCTCCGGCAACAAGGTGAGCCGGCAGTCCGTGCTGTGCGGCAGCCAGAACATCGTCCTCAACGGCAAGGTGAGCGCCGGGCGGCGGCTGCCGTGCCCCCGGGCGTGCCCCGCAGCATCGCTGGCCGGCTGCTTTCGGCCCGGCTCCTCCGGCCCCCGAGCAGCCCCAGCCTGCTCTGTGCCCAGGCCTGCTCTGTAATGCTCACTGCCACGGCCAGGGGCACAGCTGGTGGCTCCAACCTCCTGCACTTTCGCTTTGTTGCCACTTTTCTTTTGAGTGAAAGAGTCGTCCCTGAAGTGAGGGAATCCTGCTGGAGTGCCCAGGCTTGGCAGGGGTTCGTGCAATGGGTGTCGCCACAGGCGGCAAGGGGAGCGGGTTTACCTGTGTGTCCTTCTGCAGACAATCGTTATGAACGACTGCATCATCCGCGGGGACCTGGCGAACGTGCGGGTGGGACGGCACTGCGTGGTGAAGAGCCGCAGCGTCATCAGGCCGCCCTTCAAGAAGTTCAGCAAAGGGTAAGAGTCCCCTTCCCTCTGGGAGATACCTGAAAAATCTGTCAGCTTGACTGAGTCTTGTGTTCTCTTGTGTTCTGAGAACTGTTCCTTTTGCAGCAATTTGCAGAGATACATCTCTCAAATCTGCTTTTTGCTCAGATGCTGAGGTGTGCCTTGGGGGTTGGTGTTCCAGCCCTCTGCTGGGTGGAGAGCAATAGATTAGAATAGCAAAGTGAAGAGCATGTTCCAGTTTCTGTGTGTTTATTTACATCTTCCTTCTCATTTGGGCCGTCCTTTAGAGAGGAGAAACCCAGAAACTGTTCTGTGTCCCTTAGCACCAGATCCACATCCGTTAATCCATCCGGGGACAGCAGACTCCGTGGGGTGATTCTGGGTCTGGCAGTGTCAGTTTGTTTGCTGCACACATACCAATACTCTCCTGTTGCAGGGTGGCTTTCTTCCCTCTGCACATTGGTGACCATGTCTTCATAGAGGAGGACTGCGTTGTCAACGCGGCCCAGATCGGCTCCTACGTGCACATAGGCAAGAACTGTGTCATCGTGAGTGCCATTTCTGTATTTTCTGTGAACTCCTGGGTGCTGCTGAGGCCTTGTGACAGCAGCTGGGAGGGGTCTGCGCCAGCTGCCTGCAGCAGGCTCGCCGTCTCTGCGCTGCTCCTTCCTGCTCCTGGTGCTTCTCTGCAGGAAGCTGAGCTTTCAGGTGTACTTGTCTGAGGACAGCGTGTTCCGCTGCTGCTGGCTGCAAAATCCATCCCGAGTGTTGTCCCTGTGGCTAGTGGGATTGCCCAGGGGAGGCAGCCTGGCCACAGAGTACAAGTGGAATTGTGTTTCTGTGTAAATAAGACCAAACAGTCAAGGCTTCTGTGTGCTGGGGTCGAGAAGGCCTTGCTGGTACTGCTGGACTCGGGTTTTTGGTGCCAGTTTGAACCCTGACATGTTAATGTGCAGTTGTACCTGTGCTAGCTAAAAGCAAGCAGACATTTTTCCTCAAAAGGAAAAGTTAATTCTGTTGGGAGAGCATTCAGTCAGGATAAAGATTTATTCTTGTGATCTCTTATAAAGGATATGTTTTGAGCAATTAATCTTCTTGAAATTTAGGTAACATATCAGTAATAATAAGAAAGCCTCATGTTTGTAGTGTTGTAAATATAAACTTTTCCTGTTCTCTGTTTTAGGGACGTAGATGTGTTTTGAAAGACTGCTGCAAAATCTTGGACAACACAGTACTCCCTCCTGAAACTGTAGTTCCACCTTTCACCGTCTTCTCAGGCTGCCCAGGTATGCTCCCTCTATCTCCCCTTCCCAAAACTGCAGATAACAGGGATGTTCTTATTTTAAATGGGATTTCTCAACCAAAGGTGTCCATTAGCATTTAGTGCCTAAAAATAAAGGTATTGGTTGCTTGCTGCACTGAAAAGTAGCACTTTTAACTTGTGAAACTGCCTGTTTTAGTGCATGGTACACGGGTGGTACATGGTGACTGATGGCCACGCTGTTCTTCTTGCAGGCCTCTTCTCGGGGGAGCTGCCGGAGTGCACCCAGGAGCTGATGATTGACGTTACCAAGAGCTATTACCAGAAGTTCTTGCCACTCACTCAGGTCTAGTAGCCCATTTGCCGTGCCTCAGGCACACAGGAGCGTTCTGGGGGTGGGCAGAGGGCTGCTGAGCCCTGAGCCCCGTGTGCGTGTGCCTCAGCGGGCCTGGCCAGGCAGTCCCTGCTGACAGCTGCTGTGTCCTGTCCACACTCCGTGTGCTCGTCCCGTGTCCTCCATTCCTCGTTGTCCGAGTTGTGCCACTGAATGTTCTGGGGCTGGGAAAGCTGGCCGCCTGCCTTGGGGCAGCAGCTGGGCAGCGAGGCAGGGCTGACACGTGCTCTGCAGCCTCAGCCTGTCTGCTCAGTTCTGTCCTGACCCAAAGCTAGGCTTAGGTTTGCCAGGCGCAGTCTCCGTCCCAGCGGGGCTGTTCTGGCTGTGCTCTGGGCGCTCGCCAGGGTTCATTAGACCCAGGCCTTTCCCTTGGCACAATACTTGCTGCCCATGGGCCTGCATGTGAGGTGCTTCCTTTTCTCCCTGGGATTCTCTCCAGGGGTATTCATCCTGCTGTTGGCTTTAGGAGTTTTGGCTGACACTGGCAGCTGTCTTTCTGTGCCTGACAGGATGTTCCTTAGCTTTTAGCTCCTGAAGCAGACTGACCTGTCCTGTGCTCCCACCCCTCAGGGCTAGTGTTCTTGGGGTCAGTGCCACTTCCTGAATATCACAGACCCTAAAGAGCCAAAGGCCTTTGGAAAGAGGATTGCCATGTCACTCACAGAATTCAGTGCAGCAGAAAGTGGGTAATTAAAAGTGAGAGACTGCTGCAATTGTCCCCATTTATTACCCAGTGTCTGCATTTGCAGAAAGCTCTTCTGTGCTTTTCTACGTTATGAAACTTAAGAATGACACACAGACTTCTTAGAAAGAGTGAAGATTTCATTTTGAGCAAGTAGTAGAGTATGAATAGTTCTTGCTGAGAGCAGCTCTGAGAGTTGGAGGCATCTGACAGACAACTGGCTGCACACCAGTCTGCCTGCTCTGGTGTGCTCTGTTAGAGCTTAGCACAGCCCTGCTCTGGGTTTTAACCTGGAGCTCCTGCATGTTGTGGTGTAGCAGCTGGGGGTATTAGGTGTGTGGCCCTGGATGAGCAGCCCTCAGCTGATCTGTGTAGCCAATGCTGATAACCTTAGTAGCAAATAGCTGTGTGAGTACTAACGTGTGTAGTAGCTGCTGTACATCCCGTGTAAAACCACTGACTGGTTTGTATTTTTACTGTACATAAATTAAAGCCTCTTCAGTTGTTCAAGTGACTCGTGACTCTTCAAATCAAACTAGATTGAGGTTCTGCTGTGCCTGGGCGTGAGCCACAGTCCCTTGTTCTGTGTTCTGTGACTGCTGCAGGCTATTCTGGCTGTTCTGTGCATTACAACATGTAGTACAGCGTGAAGCAGCTGCTTGCTCCCTCTGAGGGGCCCGAGACGCCTCCCCTGTCACAGGCTTGGCAGGTTTGGGGCTTCTTGTGAGATTTCCTGCAAGTCAGGAGTTCAGAGCACTGCTTTGCTCCAGGTGTCTCTAGCAGTGTCTGGCAGGAGCGGGGTGTCTGTGCTGTGTTGCTGTGTTGTCACCTCAAAGTTTTGACACCACATTGTGTGTTTCACTGGGGTTGCTTGATCAGCAGCCACAGCAGCAGGGAGAGGAGTGGGAGAAGGGATTTGAGTTTGGGAGTGGGATGGCAGCTGGAAAAGTCTGACTGATGAATTTCCACAGCCACCTGAGAGAAGAGCTGTAGTGCATGAAGGGATGTAACACTGCAATAACATGTTTCTTGGCCTGCTCTTCCTTCTAGCTGTCTGAGCTGACTCTTCTGCCTTAATTAAAACCTCTTTTGTTGTCTTTGTTAAGGTGGCCTCTGGCAGGGCCTAAAACCAAGCCACCACTGAAGATCCCTAACACCCAGCACTGTTAACATTCCTTACACTGGCCACTTTCTCCTCCTGCCTCTGAAGCGTCCCTCTGAGCCGGGCTCCGCTCTCCGCCTCTGCCACTTCTGGGAAGATGGAGTGTCAGTGTCCCAGCTCTGCAGGCAGCCTTCATCCAGCGTGCTGCAGTAGAATGACACAGGAGGCTGTGCCTGCAGCCCGAGGAGCTGCAGGAGTGGGGAAGCATATCCTGCAGGGAGGGGAATGTCTTCTGTCAGGAATCTGTACAAACACTGAGCACTTCTAACCCCAAGTTGCTGTGTGGCTTCGTTGATCCCTGTGTGCTTTGCGTGGCGGTGCTGAGCAGGACGGGCAGGGTGTGCTGCTGGCTTTGAGGAGGTTCGGGGTCCCTGGGAGCACACCCTCCCTGCCTGTGCTGCTGTGAGCAGTGAGGGACCTGCCAGGGCTGCGTGGGGAGGCGCCAGCCCAGTGGGGACCGTGCCGGCTTTGTGGGGAGCAGAATCCCCCGGGATGGTCCAGCTCTGCGGCGGGAATGGCGCTGGGCTGTGGTGACCCGCGGGCTCCTGGCCCTGTCCGTGCACTGGGCTCCAGGACACCCTGGCACGGGTCATGCCTGTGGATGAGGCTCGGCCGGGGCCATCGGCTCAACCCGCCGGGCAGAAGCACGGTGTATGCTAGCCACTAACATCTGTTCTTTGTTAGCCAGCGCTGAGAGAAACAGCTTCTGCTGATGGGGCAAGGCGGCAAAGATGGTAACTGCCTGTGGCAAACGATGGTGATTGCCTCAGCCCATGGCACGATGTTAATTCCGTCAGCCCATGGCATGGTGCGTGCCAGGGAGCAGAGAGCAGGTGTCTGGGCTGAGCGCTGCTGCTGCTGCGTGCTGGTGGGTTCATTGGAGGTGGAGTTCAGGCACGGGAGCATCCCACGGTCACCTCTCCCGGCAAGGGGGGCCAGGAGCCAGCAGCGGGAGTGCTGCAGACCCTTGCGCGGGGGGGACGGGGCAGCGGGGTCAGGGACAGCCCCTCAGCACTGCCACACTGTCACCCGAGGGGCAGCAGGGTCGGGGTCCCCAGGTTATGAACACCGGCCCAGGGCCGGTTCCTGTACCCGCGGGAGTGCCGCCGCGAGCCGGCAGGCGCGGGGAGCGGGCGGTGCCGCCGCAGTGCCGCTCCCGGGACCATCCACGCCGGCTGCAGATCCCGGGGGACTGTCCCGGGCGGCGCGCCTCGTGCCCGCGCTCGGGGGTGCCGCGGGGCCGCGCTCGGCGGCGGGAGCGCGCCCCGCGCGTGTCGGGGCCGGCGGGAGCGCGCGCGGCCGCAGCCAACGGCCGCCGGCGCACGCGCGCACCGCGCGCCCCGGGCGGGGCGTGTCCCAGCGCGCCCGGCCCCGCCCCCGCGGGTGCGAGTGCGCCCCGGCTCCCATGGTGCCCCGCGCGCCGCGTGGATTTTAAATCGTGCGGCCAATGGGGAGCGGCCGCGCGCGGTAACGGCCCCGGCGCCGCCTTTGAATCGGCCCGGCCGAGCCCCGCGACAGCGGCCGAGCACAGCCCGGCACGGCCCGCTGCACCGGCACCCGCAACTGCCCCGGCACAGGCACCCCGCGCCCGCTGCTGCACCGGCACAGGCACCCGCCGGCACAGGGACCCCGCGCCCCCGGCTGCACCGGCACCGGGACCCGGCACGTGCCGCTTCTCCGGCACCCGCTGCCGCACCGCGACCCGCCGCTGCTTCGGTACCGGCACCGTGACCCGCCGCTCGCCCGGCAGCCGCCGTTTCGGTGCAGGGAGCCGGGCCCGGCGGTGCCCCAGCGCGGACACAGCATGAGCGCGCCGGGCGGGAAGGCGGCGCGGCCGGCGGCGCTGGCGGAGCCGGCCCGGGCGGCGGCGGCGGCGGCGGGGGGGAAGGAGGTGCCGAAGGTGCTCGTGGACCCGCGCACCCGGCGCAGCTTCGTGCGCGGGCGGTTCCTGGGCAAGGGCGGCTTCGCGCGGTGCTACGAGCTGGCCGAGGCCGAGAGCCGGGAGGTGTTCGCGGGGAAGGTGGTGCCCAAGTCGCTGCTGGTGAAGCCGCACCAGAAGGAGAAGATGTCCATGGAGATCGCCATCCACCGCAGCCTCTCCCACCGCCACGTCGTCGGCTTCCAGGGCTTCTTCGAGGACGATGACTTCGTCTACGTCGTGCTGGAGCTCTGCCGCCGCAGGGTGAGGGGCCGGGGGGCGGGTGTCGGTGTCCCCGGGTGCGGACTGTCCCCTTCCCCGCGTCCTGCCGTACCGAGCTCGTCCTTGTCGCGCCACCCCCGCCCCGGTACTGACCCGCCGTCCCCCACAGTCGCTGCTGGAGCTGCACAAGCGGCGGAAGGCGCTGAGCGAGCCCGAGGTGCGGTACTACCTGCGGCAGACCATCCTGGGCTGCCAGTACCTGCACAGCCACCGCGTCATCCACCGCGACCTCAAGCTGGGCAACCTCTTCCTCAGTGACGACATGGAGGTGAAGATCGGTAAGTGGCAGGGGCCCCAGCACGGGACCAGCCAGCCAGGGCATCTTGGTCATATCCCATCTCCCTGTCCCTCCAGGTGACTTTGGCCTGGCCACCAAGGTCGAGTACGACGGGGAACGCAAGAAGACCCTGTGTGGGACGCCCAACTACATCGCCCCAGAGGTGCTGGGCAAGAAGGGCCACAGCTTCGAGGTGGACATCTGGTCCATTGGCTGCATCATGTGAGTCAAACTGCCTTTCAGAGGCCATGGGGATGGGCAATCCCTGTGGTTCTGGTTCCTTGGCGCCTCTGAGTTTCAGTGTGATCCAAAGCTTCAGGTCACTGTCCCCACTCCCCACAGTGCTGAGTCCTGCTGCCAGGCAGCTCCCGACCTTCCCCAGCTGAAACTTTCCCTGCAGCGTGCTAGATCCCAGCTTCCCTTTCCAGGGGACAGGATCCAGGCGCAGTACACGTAGCTGTCAGTGTGTCTAATGCTAAGCGTGTTCCCTCTGCCAGAAAGCCCCTGGGTGTGCTTAGGACATGGTCGCTCCTATGCACAATCTGAGTCTCTTTTGCAAAACTGACACCCTTTTGTCTGGGAATGCCCAGGTACACTCTTCTGGTGGGGAAACCGCCTTTTGAGACCTCTTGTCTAAAGGATACATACATCCGGATCAAGAAGAACGAGTACACCATTCCCAAGGTATGCTGCTTCCCGTGGAGCGTCTGTCTGGCTCGCAGTGGTGCTTGGTGACCTCCTGCTGCAGCCTCCGTGTCTGGCACTCCGTGGGCTCTCATGTAACAGGGCAGGGGCTCTCAGTGCTGAGGGGCTGGTTCAGGCTGGGGTGGCATGAGCCTTGTGGGGAGCCAGCAGCTCCCTGCCCCCCAGTCCAGCAAAAATCTGAGCTGGGCTGTTGGTGTGTGGAGGTGAATGGACAAGGGCAAGTCCATGAGGTGGGGGCCAGGTCCCCAGCTCATAGCACTGCTGATGAGTTGGTGTTGCTCAGGTCGTTTGACCTCAGGCTTTGGGTGCTGTTTGGAGTTCTCTGTGCTACCCAGTTCTGCTTGCCTGATGCAGCACTGGAGCTCTGCTCCGGGTGGAGCTTCCCTGGGCTGTAAACCCTGTTCATTTGTCACTAGTGCACGTTGTCCCCTGACCCGTCTCTAAACTCCGCCTGTCCCTCAGCACATCAACCCTGTGGCCGCAAACCTCATCCAGAAGATGCTGAGGTCGGACCCTGCCACGCGCCCGACCATCGACGAGCTGCTGAACGACGAGTTCTTCACCTCGGGCTACCTCCCCAGCCGCCTGCCCACCAGCTGCCTCACCATCGCGCCCCGCTTCTCCCTGGCTCCCAGCAGCGTGGAGCTCGGCGGGCGGAAGCCGCTGACCGCGCTCAATAAAGGTAGGCAGGGGGCCCAAGGGGGCTGGACGCAGCCTGCCTGGCCTCCAGCAGCATCCACAACCTTCCCTGTGCCTCCCTCGCATCACCTCCTGATCCCTATGGAAACTCAGAGCACTGGTGGGTGAGGGGGCTCTCCCTGCTCTGCCTGGGATGAAGCACTGCATTTGCTTCAGCTCTGTGAGGGGCTCAAACTGACACCTGGAAAGTTCCACCAGAACGTGAAGAAGCCCTTCTCTCCTGTGCAGTGCCCAAGCACTGAACAAATTGCCTAGAGAGGGTGTGCGGAGTCTCCCTCGCTGGAGATACTCCAGAATCCTCTGGACACGTCCTGTGCTCTGCAATTACCGTGCTCGTGTCCCACCATGGTCCCTTCCTGCACGAGCCGCTCTGCGTGTCAGGTGTTGTCTGTACCTGGGGTAGGGTGTAAGTCTGGTGCCTTTGGAAACCTCGCCCTGGTCACGCCTCACACTGTTCTCTCTCTGGCCAGGACTGGACAGCCCTGCCCAGGAGCCCTTGCCGGAGAAGGAGGAAGCGGCGGGGCTGCGGGAGGTGGGAGATGCTGTCAGTTGCCACCTGGCTGACATGCTGCAGCAGCTGACTGCAGTCAACGCAGCCAAGCCCTCCGAGAGAGTAGCAGTGAGGCAAGGTGAGCCTGGGGCAGCCCACGGGCCTCGCGGGGTGCACAGCCTGTGGAAATCTCTCCTAACAAGCTGCTTTCTTCCTGCAGAAGAAGCTGAGGATCCAGCCTGCATTCCCATCTTTTGGGTTAGCAAATGGGTGGACTACTCGGATAAATATGGACTCGGTAAATACCATGGGTGGCGATGTTTCAGGCTTTCCTTGTGTCTGAGGGACCTGGGAGAAGCCTGGGTTGGGGCATTTCCTAGGCCTGGGTTTTTAATCACCATATTCCGGTGTGCATGTCCAAGACCACTGCCAGGAATCTTACCAAATACCCCAGGAATCCAGAGCTCTGGCCACTGACCATCAGCCCTGGCCACTTTAACGTGGACAATGGTACCAATGGTGCATGAGGTGACCAAGCTCTCCCCAGGCTGCACAGGGATCCAGGGTGGCAGCAGAGGCTGTTTTTGAAGCAGCTGATGCAATAAGGGAGATGACGAATCCAGAGGTGCAAAAGTGCCAGCCAGACCTCCCCAAAGAGCAGACCTGGCAGGGACTTGGTGGGGCGGCTGTTAGGGAATCCCTGGGTGATAAACCATCTGCCTTGGTACTTCCCACTGCCAGTGGGCCCCTGAGATTGGAGGTCTCATGGGGTCCCTTCTGGGCAGGTTACCAGCTCTGTGACAACAGTGTTGGGGTTCTCTTCAACGACTCCACTCGGCTCATCATGTACAACGATGGAGACAACCTGCAGTACATTGAGCAGAACAACACCGAGTCCTACTTCACTGTGAGGTCCTACCCCTCTGCCCTCAACAAGAAGGTCAGTCCTGGGGACAGGAGCCCTGGCTGGGGGGTGGTGAGACTCCTGCCACCCTCAGGCTTTGAGGGCAGGGTGGGTTCCAGGGAGAAACGTTTATTGGAGGCCACTGGAACTTTGCAGGCTTCCTCTAGCTGGTGACACATGGCCCCAGGGACAGACACTAGCAGCTCTTGCTGCTAACTGAGGCTCATTTGTGAGCAGTTTTGCAGTAATTTAAATGCCTACATGACTTGCATGTACCAAAGTGTTCAGCAAAGTGAGTCTGATGCTTCACAGTCAGAGTTAACTTTGAGGATTTCCACAAGTGTTTGCCGTGACACCTCAAGCTCTAAAAGATGTAAGGAGGGTCTGGGACTGTGATGGCAGTCCCTGTGCTCCCTCTCCCCGTGCCTGGGGTCACCGTCAGCCCCTCAGAGCCCATCCCTTCTGCAGATAACACTACTGAAGTACTTCCGGAATTACATGAGTGAGCACTTGCTGAAGGCGGGGGCGAACATCACGCCACGGGAAGGGGACGAGCTGGCCCGACTGCCCTACCTGTGCACCTGGTTCCGGACGCGCAGTGCCATCATCCTGCACCTCAGCAACGGCACTGTGCAGATCAACTTCTTCCAGGTGAGGCTCTTTGCAGGGCCGTGGCTCTGGCTGCACGTGGTGGCAGGAGGGGATGACCTGAGCCAAGGCTTTGCCCAGGGAGCCCGGCACTGGGAGCTGTCTGTGCTGGTACCTAAAGCCCCCAGACTCTCCTCACTTGTGAGAGGCTATGCTCTGGAGCAGCAGGCTGGCTGCTGCAGCCAGCTGTTGCCCTTTGCTGCACTCTGAATGAATTCTACCGAGGGACCTTGTCACACGCTCCGGGTACTGCCGAGATGGCTCATCCAGAGGAAATGCTGCCCCAAGGAGCATGGTGCTCAGTGAGCGTGTGTTCTCTCCCCCCAGGACCACACCAAGGTCATCCTGTGCCCTCTGATGGCTGCTGTCACGTACATAGATGAGAAACGGGACTTCCGCACGTACAAGCTGAGCCTGATCGAGGAGCACGGCTGCTGCCGGGAGCTGGCCAGCCGCCTGCGCTACGCCCGCACCATGGTGGAGAAGCTCCTCAGCTCCAAGTCTGGCTCGGGCCGAGCGAAATCTTCCTCTTAGACCTTGTTCTTGCTGGACTCAACATCGGTGCCAAACTGCCCAGCTGTGGAGGGAGAGGTCTGGCAGCTTCCCTGCCATGGCCCAGCTGGGTTCCCACTCCGGGGTCTGGGCTCATTGCCGCAAGGAAGCCCCTGCTGCTGTGGGAATGGCGTTGTTCACTGACTGCTGCCCAAAGGTTTCTTGCTTCCTGCTCCTAACAAAGTGTATTTTTAAATTCCCTACCTAGTCTGTTTTTCTAATTTCCCAAAGCCAAAAAACCCAGCTCCAAACCAGCCCTCTTGTTTGAGGTGCCTGGGCCTGCTCTTGAGAGAGCAGAGCTGGCCCATGGGGTGTCCGTACATGGCTGTGCCTGTGCTCTGGGCTTCCTTTCCTCTGCTAGAAGCTCAGGTATATTGAACAGGCCCAGGGTGAGATTTGAGCCATCGGCCTTTTAATACTGAAACTCCATGAAACCTCAACTTTTGTATATTGCATAACTTGAATAAAGATTGTTTGACACAGTTGTTTCACTTCCCTTTGCCTTGCTGAGAGAGGGGGCAGCACCTCTCTGGCTTCCCCTCTGAATAGGCATCCTCTTACCCTTACTGACAGCCCTGGGCTGGGCTTGCCTCTTCCTCAGCTCCATGACTAACGATGGCTAAAGAATCAGCACAAGTCCTTTCAGGCAGCAGTCTTGCAGGAGCCCAGTGCCTTGCCTGTTGTTCTCTCACCACTGCTCCCTGC
Organism: Motacilla alba alba; assembly: GCF_015832195.1. NCBI lineage: Eukaryota > Metazoa > Chordata > Aves > Passeriformes > Motacillidae > Motacilla > Motacilla alba. The sequence continues at coordinate 16,032,675 of NC_052029.1, forward strand.
CAGCAACTAGAGCTGCTCTTAGGCCAGTTTGTTTTTAAGCAGGACAAGCTTTAGTTTTTGTATTTTAATTTTTATAACATTTTGTATAAATATATTCTGAAAAGAAACCCGGTACAAACCCTGTTAACTGTGTAACGAAATCCCACACCCCAGTACACACAGGAATCAGACTATACAAAATTATTGCTGTTCCACAGAGGAGCTTTGCTCTGTGCTCATGGGCTCAGCTGGTGCTGGAGTCTGGCTCACAAGGACCACATACCCATGGGGATGCCATGAACCAGAGCACCCATGGGCCACCTGCCCTGGGCAGCAGGAGAGGCTGGGGGAGCTGCAGGCACATGCCTGTCTTTGAGGGAAGGATCCCAGGGGCAAGGAACTCCCTCCTTTGTGCCCGGAGACAACTGTTCCTGAACTGCTGTGCCACCAGGCCTGGCACAGGTACAGGCTAGTGGGGACCCTAAGGGACAAACCCCTGTTCTGAGCCCAGCTTTGATTCACACCTTCCTGCTGGGGCTGTGCCCTCACAGCCCGGGTGCCGCGGGTGTGGCTGCTCGGCCTGGCCCGGCTGAGCACAGCCCTGCTGGGGCTGAGGGGCAGCTCCGGTGTCAAGGAGCTGCGTCCCCAGGCCCCTGGTACAGGAGAGACGCTGTGGGACAAAGCTTTCTGTCCCTGGTGAATGTCCCCCGGGGCTGATGGCAGCCTGAGGGCATCGCTGTCCCAGGACTCTGCTGTGAAAACACAACGTGTTTTCCTCTTTCTTCTCCAAGCACTGTGTCCACCCAAGATGTCTTTGTTTTCTGACCCAAATGCCTTCACACCTGAGTCCGACTGTGAGTGTTGGCAAAGGTGGTTGCCCAGAGGTGAGAGCATGGTGCTGCCCCGTGTCCCGCCTGCTGAGCCCTCGCCTGGCTGGCAGCAGGACAGAGAGAGGGCCTTGGTGGGCAGCAGTGGCCGCGGCCCTCAGGCGTGACCCGCGGCCCTCGGGCATGACCCGCGGCCCTCAGGTGTGACCCATGGCCGTTAGGTGTGACCCACAGCCCTCAGGTGTGACCCATGGCCGTTAGGTGTGACCCACGGCCCTCAGGCGCCGTCGCCCCTCAGGCATGACCCGTGGCTGTCCGTCAGTTGTGACCCGTGGCCCTCAGGCGGCATCGCCCCTCAGGCGTGACCTGCGGCCCTCAGGGTGATCCACGGCTGTCAGGTGTGACTCGCGACCCTCGACCCTCAGGAGTGACCCACGGCCCTCGGGAGTGACCCATGGCCCTCAGGCGTGACCAGTGGCCCTCAGGCGCCGTCGCCCCTCAGGCTCTGGCAGTAGTAGGAGTGGAAGGTGCGCTCGTGGGCACAGACCCGCATGGCCCCGTGCGTGTGCAGCAGCAGCCGCGGGAAGCGGGAGGTGAAGTACTGCACGAAGCCCTCGGGGACAGAGCCCAGGGCCACCCGCACATCGGCCGGCAGCTCGTGGTAGTGGTGCTTCTGCAGGAGAGAGAGTGAAGTGAGAGAGGATGGGGACAGTGGGGGTGGCAGGGCCAAGGGCAGCTGGGGGGCCGTACCTTGTTCCTCATGGCCCGCAGCAGGTCACGCACTGACCCCCCTTTGTAGGTGCGGAACTTCCTCAGGTCTGGGGACAGCGGGAGAGACATGGATTGAGGGGGGACACAGCTGGGGTGGGGGCTGCCACAGCCCCCCTAGTGCCAGTCCCAGCCCTGCTGCACTGTGGCCTCCCACGGAAGGGCTGCCACCTTTACCTGCCCCATTTTTTGGCTCCTGGGCACAAGCAGGTGCCTGCTGGCCAGTTAAAGCACCAGCCCTTGGAGCCCCAGTCCCTACCTGCTTCACTGGACCCACTGATGAGCCTGGCCCCTCCATGCTCACCCATCTGCAGCGGGAGGGAGATGTGCATCCTCCAGTTGGTCCTCACCACCGCCCGTCCTCCCGATTCAAGGGCTGAGACGATGGGCCCCTCAGCTGGCTCCTTCTCCACACGGTCACTGACGTCCTGTGTGCCCAAGAGGTCATTATGGCACTGCCCTTGCTCTGCACAGGGTGGGACAGAGACCCAGGGACTCCCCACCCCTCCTAAGAGCAGCTCACAAGGAGCATGCTGACCCAAATGCAGCAGCTTCCAGCATGTTTTTCAGTGCACAGTGGGACAGCACAGGCTCACCTGGAAGAACTGCAGCTGCTTCTCCTGACTCCAGAAAAAGGGATGCACAAGGACCACAGGGGCTGAAGGCCGGTGCTGGGGCTCGGAGCTGATCATGGCCACAATCAGCTCCCTCGCAACGAGTTTGTCTGGGGGGGGGAACAAAACAGCAGAGAGCTCGCCCCTGTGCCAGCAGCGGGAGCTGCCCTCAGCAGGAGCCTCCCCACGGTGCGGTGCCACTGGGGAAGGGTCTCACCGTGAGCCTCCTCCTGCAGGCAGCTCAGCTGGTAGGAGCCTGCCAGGATGTTGGCCTGGCGCCGCAGGCTGTCCCCAAAGGGGTGCTGTCCCCCCGACACCACGTAGTAGAAGATGCACCCGGCTGAGAAGATGTCCACAGCACTGGTCTGCAAAACACGGGGGCAAGTGGGACCCTCAGGCAAAGGGCGAGGAAACCTTTACCTCTCACTTCTCTGTCCTTTCACGTGGACAATTGGTCGCTGGCTGCAGCTGGAAAATGCATCACATGGGGCTCCTGCTCTGCTACCTGCGTCAGGGAGCCCCATCACCCCAGGTCCCCAACAGAGAAGGGGTTTCCAGAGGCAAAGCCGGAATTCAGGACTCCACAGCCCAATGGACACGCAGGGGCTACTGGTGTCCCACCAGCAGGCAAACGGACACCAGCATGAGCCCCAGCACTGCCCTGCCCAGGATCAGTGCAGCAGCTGCTTCCAGTGGGAATGAGATCCCCAGTTCTGAAGAGAGGAGAATGTGGCCTTGGCAGCATCCCACAGCCCCGCCAACCTCCCCACCCCGAATTTCTGAGGACTAATGGAGCCTAACGAGACACCTGTGCTGAACACAGTTGGGCACTGTCCGCACGGGGCAGGGGCACGGGGACAGCCCTGGCAAGCAGCACAGCGCCTGTGTCTGGGCTGGCTCCGGCTCATGGAGCTCGCATCTTAATTGTGCACCCCAGCAGTGTGACCTGAGGCCAGTGCCACCATGGGGGACACTGCCACAATGGGCCCAAGGAGCACCCCGGGCAGGGGTGGCCACGGCTCACTGACAGGGTTCTCCTTCGGGGCCTCCTGCAGCACCTCGGGCGCGATCCAGCCCTCAGTGCCAGGGATCCCGGAGCGGAGGCTGAAGCTCTGTCGTCCCCCCTGAAGCTTCTTGCAAAGGCCGAAGTCGGAGATGACGGCGCGGATCTGCCCGTGGCGGTTCGGGACAGAGATGAGGATGTTACAGGGCTTCAGGTCACGGTGCACTGCAAGTGAGAGGCTGTGGTGTCACCTGGCAGGGCTGGCGCAAACAGGGCTCTGCCACAGCCCCATGTGCTGCTGACCCCCACAGCTACTACCCAAACCCCACAGCATCTGCTGAGGAGGGGCTGCAGAGGGGACCGCTGGCCCTTACCGATGCTGAGGGAGTGCAGGTGGGCCAGCCCGGACATGGTCTGACGCAGCACGGACACCGGGTCCAGCCCACGGCGCTCAAAGCTGGGGCTCTCCACGTACTGGAACCACACAGCAGGAGAGGAACTAAGCCTGATTTACTGGGCAAAGGCAAGCTGGCTGGAGAGGCACCCCACCCCAGCGCGATGGAAGGCGATGGAGAGGAGCCTCTCCAGAGGCAGTTTGTGCCCAAGGCTGGCGTTGTGCACAGCAGCAGCCGCCCTGTGCCCCTCACCTCCTGCAGCGTGGCGGAGCACAGCTCGATGGCGATGTAGTGGAACTGCCGGTCCCTCTCCGTGCAGAAGTAGCGCACGACGTGCGGGTGCTCGTCCGACTCGCGGAGCAGCTGGACCTCGCGGTCCAGCAGGTGGACACACTCGGGCAGGAGACGCTTCACGGCCACACTGCGGCCCTCAAACTGCCCCCTGTGCACAGAGTCCCCGTGAGTCCAGGTGCAGCAGGGCCCAGCTCACCCGCAGGGTCCCCAGCATGGGCCACTCTGCTGCACCCCCAAAGCCTTGTCACACCTCCGACAGGAAGAGATCTTCCCAGCTGGGAAATGGAGGGTCCCAATTTTGTAGGAAAATGACATCCCTCACTTTTACTGTGTTCAGTGCTGCAAAAGAGGCTCAGCCAGAGCCTAGGAACCGTGCGAGGGGCCAGAGCAGGTGCAGGCAGGCAGGGAGGGAGTGCAAGGGGGACCTGCCCTGCGTACCTGGTCAGTGAGAGCCACGAGCTCAGCTCCAGGATGGGTGGCATGAGGACCAGAAGAAGGTGCAGGGGGTGAGCTCTCAAAAGTCTCTGAACCAGTGGCCGTCACCCTGAGCTGCCCTGCCGCTATCCCTGTGGCTCCCAGGGAGAAAGGAAGCAGAGTGGGGCAGGCACCCAGTGTCACCCACCTGAAGACAAAGGTTCCTCCAGCCCCATGGCCCAGCACGTCCTTGGGGTTAAAAGAAACTTTCCCAACTACAACCAGGTCTGGTTCTGCATCTGCAATGGAGAGAAGACAGCTGTCTTTCAGCCTCCAAGCATTAGTTCTGTATGGAGGACACCTGTTTCTCTATTCATCTGGCCATTTCTTGGGCCCTACTCTTATGTAGCCCATGCTTATCCAGCAGCAGATCTGGCACCTCCTCCCATCCCAGGTGGGCTGCAGCCCTCCCATCTGTGGGCATCCCTGCTCCTGCTCTGGGTGCTGGCCCCTCTGGACAGAAGCCCCCACAGCCTGCCCATTGCCCGTGCACCCACCTTCAGCAGCCCCTGGGACAGCTGGCTCTGGGCTGACTGTGCCGTTAGCCGGGTCCTTCAGGCAGGCGGAGGGGCTGGAGCTCTGTGAGAGCTCTGAGGCACTTCCCTGGCTCAGCTCCAGCTCCCCGGGCTCCTCAGGGACGCCCTCCCTGGAGACTCGGCCCGAGCGCAGCATCTCCTGCTGCTGCTGCAGGAGCTGTATCTGCTCCTCCAGCTGCTGCTGCTGGGCCACGTGCTGCCGCTGCAGCTTCTGGAACACAAACCATGGGAATACTCAGAGCCTGCAGCCACGCTGGGGCATCGGCTCCGCTGTCCCTCTCCCCCTGCCACCAGCACCCACCGTGAGCAGCAGGACCAGGATTCCCCCGCCCAGCAGAGCCGTGCCGACGGCAGCCATCACCAGGTCCCAGGTGCCAGACTCGGGGTACACCTCCACCTGCTCCCCCGGCGTGGGGTCTGGCTGGAGTTGCCCCTCGCTGCGGACAGCTGGCTCCTCCGGGCTGCTCGAGGCCAGAAACTGCAACACACACCCAGGGCTGGGTGAGGCACAGACTGCAGGGCACGTGGGTTTGGGACTCCTTCCTGTCCTGTCCCATGCTGGGGACCCACTGCCCACCCCAAGCAGCACAGACCCTGCAGTGACCCTGCACCCTTCACCACTCACATCATCGAACACGGTCCTGCTGGGAGGAGCCCTGGGGATGATGGTTTCTGTGGTTTTCCTCAGGTTCTCTGGGAAGGCTCGCAGCATTGTGGTGTGGACCAAAGGAGGCAGCTCATGGTGCCCTGTGGCAGGAGGGGAACAGAGACCACCCTCAGTTCACCTCTTGGATTAAGCATCCATCCCTTGTCAGCAGCTTTGGCTCTCCTGGAGTAGGGGGGTTGCTTCTCATGGGACCCCCAGCATGGGTAACTGTGAGCCCTGCTTCAAAGGCTCCCTGCCCACCCCTGCACGGGTTGTCTGGCAGTCACTCTTGGGGAGGGGACAAGGATGGACTGAAAGGAGTCCCAAGCCAGCATCACCACAGCCCAAGGTGACTCAGCCTTAATCCCATTCACCCCCTGGGCAGAGCAGGTCAGCCTAAAGCACAGCAGCAGCTCGGGGTGCTCCCCACCAGGCACCACCTGGGAGCCAGGGCATGGGTGAGTCTGTGCCTACCACGGCTCCGCACCTATGAGGAGCCACTGGTTGGGAAGTGAGGTGATGCTGCCCTGCGGGTACTTGACGTCCGTGCTGGGCATGATCTCGCACTCCCCGGACTCCCTCATGGTCACGTCGTCCGTGGTGGGGCCGTCGATCCTGGCCAGCGTGATGCCCTGGGGCTGGGGATGTGGCAGCTCGTGGGGCACCAGGCGGCCGGACGCACCGTGGTGGCTCCAGCGGGGCACAGGGGACACTCACCACCAGCGCCACGCTGCCGTGCACCAGGGAGGTCACGGCATAGAAACTGGCCGCGTGCTTTCCCACGTAGAGCGCCGGCCTGCGGGGCAAGGACAAGCATCACCTTCCATCCGCCGCGGATCAGGGTGGCCGAGCGCGGGGAACACGAACGCCACCGGCTGCCACCGCTCAGGAACCACGTACAGCAGCTGGGTCTTGGTGGCAGCAAAGTCCCTGACGGACTGGTAGCTCCACTTGAGGACATGGATGTCCTGTGACTGGAAGGTCAGATAGCGCAGGGTCTCCATGGCCACGTTGAGGTGGGGGAGGCGGCGCAGGCTGTCCTGGTGCCACAGGTAGATGCCAACCACAGGTGAGCCGTAGTTCTGCGCCCACAGGACCTCCCCGCTCTCCTTGTCCAGGGTCACCACCAGCCCGTCCCCGCTTGAGGCCAAGTGTGCCATTTCTGGAGAGAGCAAGAGGGATGAGGGATGCAGCAGTTGGGCTGTGTCTCCTCTGGTCACCCTCAGTTCTGCCTCTGGCCATGGGCTGCTGCCTGCTCTCCCCAGCAATGGGCACAGCTGAGACCTGCTGGCCCTGGCACTGTCACCCCAGGCCCCTGCACAGCCAGAGTCCTGCTGCGAGTGGGCACTGGGGAGCTGGGTGCCACGACTACCACGGCTCCCGTGCCTGCTGCAGTTCCACTCACTGTAGTGGTAGGACTCCTCACAGAGCGGGGCCGAGTACTCCGAGAAGGTGGCATTCCAGCGCAGCTCCCGTGACTTGGTGTCATACATGGTGATGACATACTCTGGGGACAGGAGCAGGGCACGAGGTCACCTCCAATGCCCATTCCTGGCACCGGGTAGTCGATGGGGGCACTTACGGGTGCGTCCGATGTAGAGCAAGGGGCTGGATGGGCACAGACCATCCCAGGCCTCTGTTGAGAGGGTGGTCTGCTTCTCCCCTGACTTGGGGTCCACAATGAACCAGCTGTCCTGCTTCTTCCCTGAGAAGGAAAATGCCCTCTTTGTCAGCCCCCGCAGCCCCCCTGTCCCCAGGAGCTCCCGCTGAGCCCCTGCCTGTGGCCCTGCAGGCTCCCGGAGCCCCGGGCAGTGCTCCATACCAGTGTAGAGCACTCCGTCTGAGCTGCGGCACGGCGAGGACTGCACCAGCTCCGGGATGGTGAACGGCAGCTTCTGCAACACAGGCACAGGGCAGAGTCACCTCTGCGGCCCAGGGCACCCCAGGGGCTCACAGGATGCCCACAGCCCTACTGACCATCAAGCCTTCTTTGTTCTTTCCTCCCAGGATATACAGGCTGCCATCATTGGGGTCTGGAAGGAATGCTGGCCTGGGAAGCATGAGAGAAGGATAAAATGTGAGCCACCCCTGCCCTGGGCAGCTCCAAGGACACAGAGTGGCTACGCTGCAGAATCCCCTTCAGCAGTTTGCTCTGGGGTGAGTCCCTGCAGGGCTTGACCTTTCCTGGACACCTGCAGCACTGGATTTGGCAGGAGATGAATCCCACTCTGGTCACTCCTGGCACTTCCCACAGCCACCCACCAGGCTGGTGGATGCCCTGCCTGTCCCAAGGAGCTGTTGCTGCCCTTGCCTGCCCCTGAGCTTCCAGGAGGATTTCCCTCTATTTCTCTCCATGCTGGTATGTGTAGTTGAGCTGAGAGCTCCTCAGCTGTGCAGCAGGTGCCAGCTCCTCCTCATCACCATGTGCCACATGCCAGCACCAGGGTCAGGGTAAGCTGATGCCATGGCATGGGCTGGGCATTTCATTTCTCTGTGGTTCCCCTTTCCTGCTGCTGCTCCATCAGCTATCGGGGAGCCTCCTGCACTGCCCAGTGCGGGTGACACTCACTCTGCCACGTAGACCGGCACCTGCAGAATGGGATCTGAAACAGAGAGTGAGAGGCCACATCAGCAGCGCTCCTGCGAGTGGGACAGCACACCACCACTGTTTACCCAGCGTGGCACTGTCACCCAGCCCAGCCATGCAGCCTGCTTGCCTTTCAGAGCCAAAAGAGACACCAGGGGCAGATGCTCATCTCTGCCTGGGGCCGGGGCTGGCAGCGCACCCCAGGGCCGGAGGCACTGGCAGCCCAGAGCCCATCCAGCAAGCGCCAGGCCAGGGCAGCATTCCCAAACCCCAAACATGCTCCAGGAGCTAGGCTGTAAGCAAATGCCCCCCAGTCACTACTCACCATCCTTCAGGGTCCACTTGATGGCCCCTGTGCTCTTGCTGACGGCGTGGAGGCTCCCATCCAGCGTGGAGATGAAGAGCAGCGTTTCTGGGACAGTCACGGCACTGCCTTTGAGGCTCTAGGACAGACACACCGTCCTCAAGAGATCAGGCAGACTCGGGAACAATCCCCCAGCCCAGCTCCTGGGGCAGCTGCACCCTCAGTGACTGGCACCACCTGCACCTACAGCCCCTGGCTCCCCTTGCTCACGTCCCACCAGAGCCATCCTGGGGCTGGAGCAGCCTTCCCTCTCCCTCCTCTCCCTGGAGCAAGTTTTCCCACAGGTGGGATGAATTGCAGCGTGGCTCCTCCCAGTCACAACCTTTCTAAAGGTGACAAGAGCAGCCTGACCATCGGCTCCTTCCATAAACAAACGAGTCTGGTGACTTTTCATGCCAGAGAAGTGATGATTGCTTGCCTGGGCCTTCAGAGCTGCAGGTTTCAGCTACCTGACATTGAGGAAGTAATTGCAAATTCACCTGGGAAGAGGAGCTGCTGCTTCCACGTATGGCGCCTGCATAGCGAGTGCCAGCTCAGCCAGTGCCACATACACAAGCCTCACCCTGTCGGCAAACAGGGATGAGCAAACAGCACGGGACCCACATGGCTCCGGCAGTCCCCGATGCCAGGGATTGGCAGCAGTGCCTGAGCCCCTGGCTGGCCACAGATTAGCCTGAGAGGCACAAGGACACCCTGGAGCCCAGCCCCTCAGTAGTCCCCTCACTGCTCTGGCAGGGCCTGTCCTGGGGGCCTGTCCCAGCTGTGCAGCAGGGACCAGCCAGCAGCCTGTGCCCAGCCAGGACCTGCACGTGAGTCTGAGACCATTTGCAGAGCAGAACCTGACGGTACAAGAGTGGCTGTGGCATGGCAGGGCCAGGAGATTCCTTCAGCTGCAACAAAGCACAGGAGCACACACAATCTCCCTCACAATGCACCTCATATCAACCTCTACGCCTCCAGCCCAGTTCTTTTATTTGCACTTCTTTTTGCTTAATTTTCAGGTGAGGTCAGAGTGAGTTCCCCCCTCTGGCTTTGCCCAGAGCAGACATGGCAGGGGACTGCTCCCCACCACAGCTCCTCCAGCCCCTATGGCCATGCAGGAGGGATTGCTGCTGGCTGGGGACGTGCCAGGCTGGCAGACACGGGGCTCTTGCAGTGTGGCCACCTGCCTGGGGGAAACTGAGACTGCCGGGCCCCCCCAGCTGTCAGGGCTCTCGCTTCCTTCCCCCCTGAAGCGCTGGGGTTTTTCCATCCCTTCTGCAAGTGTTTTGGTGCCAGGGCACTCGGGCAAAGGCCAGGCTGCCTGCCATAAGCCACCATGGGCAGAACTGGGAGCGCTGGATGCCTGGGAGCTGCCACCCTCCCCCTGGTCCCGGCCCCAGCCCACAAGTGTGGCTGTTCCCATGAGCTAGTCCCAGGAGCTTTCCCGAGGTTTCACCACAGCATCCTGGACTCTGCAGTGATGCTGCTGGGGCCGAGCTCAGCCGTGGGCTTGGGGCACACTCGCTCCCGCAGGGATGGATGGAGAGGCACAGCCAAGCACAGACAGAAACTCGGTGCCAGCATCCCCTGCTTCCTCCACTGAAGCAGCTCTGGCCGTGTAATCCAAAGCCACCCTGGCACGCTGCCTATCCGCTTGAACTGCCACCAGCTGCAGGAGCTGGATCCGGCTCCGAGGGCACCACCCTGACAGGCAGCAGCTCCGCGGGCAGGAGCAGGCAGAGGGGGAAGGGGACTCCGCTGCCGGCCACGGCCAGGCCCGGGGGTGAGGATGGAGAACAACCCCTGGCCCGGGTGACAGCCCGGCGCTCCATCGCACGGCGCCAACGCCACCCCCGTACGGCCGCGAGCCCCGGCAGCATCCCGGCCCCGCGGGCACCACGGGCCCTCACCCGCTCCACGAACGCCTTGCGGGTGCCCCCGCCCGAGCCCCGCTCCCCGGTGCCACCCGCGGGACACCTGCCCCGAGCGCGGGGCGCCCCTGTCACAGCCGGGCACCGAGCGCCGTGTGCCCTCCGCGGGACACGCGGGGCACAGAGAGCACAGGCTCACACCGGGAACGGCGCGGGCACCGCGCTGCCCCCCGGGCTCTGTCCCCTCCCGGGCGCCGTCCCCTGTGCCCCCGCGCTGCCCCCCGGGCTGTCCCCTCCCGGGCGCTGTCCCCTGTCCCCCCCGCGCTGTCCCCTCCCGGGCGCTGTCCCCTCTCCCACCGCGCTGTCACCCCGCGTTGTCCCCTCCCGGGCGCTGTCCCCTTCCCGGACGCTGTCCCCTGTCCCCCCGCGCTGTCCCCCCCCGGGCGCTGTCCCACCTTCGCGCCCCCCCGCTGCCAGCGGCGGCCGTACCTGTGCCGGGGGCGGCGGGAGCAGCAGCAGGAGCAGCGGCAGGAGCGGCGGCAGGAGCGGCGGCAGCAGCGGCGGCAGGAGCCCCCGGCGCGCCCCCCGGAGCCCCCGCGGGCGCGGCGCGGCGGGGCCGCCCATGTCCGGGCCAGGCCAGGCCGGGCCGGGCCGCGCGGCCGCCGTGAGTCAGCGGGGCCGGGGCGGGTCCCGGACGCGGCTTCCGCCCCCCGCGCTCCGCACCGCGCCCCGACCCCGCCGGCCTCCCCGCCCCGCTGCCCTCCGCTCCCCGAGCGTCTGCGCGGCGGGAGGAGCCGCGGGCAGCGCACATCCCCGCATCCCCCCGCGGGCACCGGCCCCAGCCCGGCCGCGGGCACCGAGCCGAGGACAGCTCCTGCCGCCGGTAACGCGCGGCGAAGCCCTCCCAGCGGCAGCGGCGGAGGAGCCGGCTCCTGCCGCCCCCCGCAGCCCCCGGAGCCCCGTGTGCCGGGAGCTGTGCCCGAGGGCAGCGGGGCACGGGCGCTGCGCCGGGACCCCCCTGCACGGGCTGCGGGACAGCCAGGGCACCCCCGGACGGCACAGTGAACAGGAGCCTGCCCGCGGGCACACGCTGCGAGAACAGCGCAAACTGCGGGCTACCCAACCGTCTGAGACCGGGATTTTGGGCAGGGAACAGGAGCTGTCTAAAGGCGGAGGCGAGGCCGAGCAGCGCCGGTTCAGCGTGACAGTCCTGGGGGTGCCCAAAGCCCCGCGCTGGGGCTGCTCCGAGCACCCGCTCCGGGCTGGTCACTGGGACTGGGACACCGCCGCCAGCCCAGCCCAGCCCGGCAGGACCGGCCCATGCCGGTGCAAAAGCAGATTTAAAGCCCGGCTTTGGGCAGGGAGGTGGAGACCATCCGGTAATTCACAGCCCGTGCGTGTGCAGTGGCACAGGGCAGCAGAACCCAAATCCCCACCTTGGGAGATGGGCACCCACGGCTTTGTGGTGTCACCAGGTGTGGGGGGCCTGTGTCCATCTTCCTGCAAAGAAACTCACTACAAACCCTTTGCTCACAGCTGTTCATGCAGGAGGAAGCAGCTCAGTACAGACAGAATATTGAAACACTCAAACACAGAAATACTTAATTATCAAACTTTAATTCATAAGACTAATCTTACAGAATAAAACACCAGGATAACCAGTCAAGGTTACACTTAAAAAAATCCAGCAGTGCAAATCTAAGACTAAATATTTGTCATCTCCCTCCCCCCAAAATAGGCAATAGATTATTTAAAAATACCATAATACATGGTACTCACATATTCCATTTAAAATAAATCTGCAATGGACACAAATATCTAATTTGTTTTTTTAAAATATAAAACCAAAGAATTAATCGCTTTGCGTATGGATAAGACAGAGTGAGCTTCCATGAGCTACCAAGGTGAATCCTTGGCTGGAAGTAAAACGGCCACGTTTCATCCAAGCCTTGCTCGGGCTCTCCTGGTCCCCCGCTCCCCTCCGGTGACAAGGACATTCACTAACAAAACAAGATGCCAGCGGCCTCATCGTAACCCGTGGGGAGAGGCTGCTGGACAGAACTGAGGGTGAAAACGGCTCCACTGCAAAAACCGAGTTACAAAGGAAGAAAAGGAAACGAAGGGGAGTCTGGAGAGAAGCCCTGCAAGGACGGGAGCAGGGAGCGCTGCGCCCGAGCCAGCGGCAGTGGCTGTGGGCAGGGGGCAGAGCAGACCCCACCGTGGCACCCGGGCAGTGGAGCAGCAGGGAACTGCCTCTCTCTGGCCCTCAGAGCACGGAGCAGTGGGCACCAGCCAGCAGGTGCAAGCTGGGCAGGGTGTGTGTGGCACCAGCACAGTGTGGTGGTGGTGAGTTTATCTCCTTTGAATCCAGATCCCTCTCTTCCATCACCAGAACTCCCTGACTGTAGTTACACATTCCTCATCAACATCATTAATGGAAATTAATAATTTACTTTCAACTTGGTGTGAAACCATGTGAGTAACACAAGCTCTTCATGCAAGACAGTCTCCGTTCAAACGCCAATCAGGCTGAGCAACAACACTTCTGCATTCCCAAGGAAGCAGTGATCCTGGGACTGCTTACACTTGGGATGCACAAACTGAGGAGAGAATACTGGACTTGGGACAACAGAGGAGGAGAAACCTGCAGTGCTGGGCACAGAGACGGGGAAGGGATGGCACGCAGGCGAGCTGTGATACCCAGTGTCATGGAACAAGGCAGGGAGGGAGCTGGGGCACTGGCAGGAGGAATCCCAAGAAGGCAGCAAGGAGAGGACACTGCCTGGGCTCTGGGAGCAGCCACCAGCAAACACCAGCTGTGTCCTGCAGGGACCTGCATTTGCCTCACCAACACTTTAATCTGCAATCAGCAAGCCCAGAAAACACTCAGTGCAACCTCATACGGAGTGGCACCCCAGGGTGCTCCCGGGGAATCCCACCCACACACAGCAGGAAGCAGTGGCTGCTGAGAGCACCCTGTTCAATTGAGATTTAACAGAAATACACATCTGTGCAGCTGGTACTGGTACCTGCCCACAGAATGCATGTCACATCTCAGAACCATCCTTATCACCAACTCCGAGTGTACTCACACTTTACTCACACACTGCGTCTCACTGAGGACCAAACTCCTCCCTGGGACCACTGGTTATGCTGAGTCTCCCTTGGGATGACCAGAGAGCAAAACCCAAAGCCAAGAGAGAGGCAGGCAATGGCTGAGAGGCAACTGTGGCACTACCGCACTAAGAAGAGGGTGTTTCTTAATGTCAATAACTGCCTTGGAAAAACTGGTGTATGCCAGAACATACACACCTCCACATCATTCCCAAAGAGAAAGGATCTTAAAAGCAGCTCTGCTAACTTCAACTAGAATACTCATTTCAAAGAGGTCCCAAAAAGCCTGGGATATTGAGCCAACAAACACCAACTAAAGCATTTATAAGTCACTTTCCTGTATTTTAATCAAATTTTACACATAGAACAAAAAATGAGACCATTTCATTTTTCCAATCAAATCCAACCTGCAAGGAAGCACCTAAACAAGATCACATTTTCTTAGTGTATATTATTTTCTTCATGTTTAAAATTTGTACGTAACCAGGGGTTTGTGCTGAGTGTCCTTTGAGCTGCTGGGCTGTCCGTGGCCCAGGACAGAGCAGCTGTGCCCCCTGGCACGGGGTGTGACGCTGCCCCGTGCCCCAGCAGTGCTCAGTGCCTGTCCCCACTCACCCAGAGCTACTCACCCGGTCGCTGTGTCCTGCACAGGAGCCACAGGAGCTGGGGAGGAGCTGGAACTCGGGCACCACAGCTGCTCCTGCCCTCCCCAGGAGCAAGGGGGGGAAGGAGCAGGAAAGGAAACGGAGCACAAACAGATGCACAGACAGGTCTGAGCACGCTGGGGAACAAATGGGAGCTGATCATCACAGAACCAGCAAGGAGCCAACGTGGCCCCAGGTGACAGAAAGAGCCAGTGTCACCCCTCAGCTTTATCCTGTAGTGCCCACACCTTCCACCAGGTAACAAATTGTTAATTTCAGCCTTAACACCAGGACTGACAACTAGGAAATCACAAGTGTGACGGCTGCGTTCCACCCGTGACATTGCCACCAGCAAAGCCAGGCCAGCTCCTCTCTGCCCCCACTGCTCCAGGGGACTGCCAAGGGAGCTGACACAGCTCTCCTGGCCCCAGCCACGCATGTCAGGACACACTGCTGCTGGCTTGAACACAGAAAGGAAACACCCCAAGCTACAGGAGTAACAAGCACATCACTAGTTTTTATGTAGGAGATGAAACACCTTTAAAACTCGTATTGCGTGGCTGCTCAAACAGAAAATACAAACTAAAAGCTGCTATCTAGGGGCTACAGGGAAATATGTGACCTCAACACCTACCAGAAAGCCAATGTGTTTTCCAGTCTCTCAAGTAAAATAAAAGTAAAATAAATACTCATTTGGGAATTTGCACTGCTGTGCTTCAACTGGGCTCTTCCCTCAAGGAGAGGGAGGGGTGGACATGGAGCATGTTCAGATGAGCTGCTCCTAGAAGGCTGTTTCTGCATGGCTTTGAGCTACTGGCACGGAGCAGCACCGAGCCCCCGTCCTGGTGCACAGCAGGGATGAGTGAGCTGCTCCAGTCTGGCTGCACAATGCCACCTGCTATGGGCTCTGCCCCTGTGCAGGGCTGAGGGCTCCGTCCAGAACACCTGAGAGAAATGGCACACGGGTGGCTGGCATGACACACAGAGCATCACAGCCCCAGGTGCAGCACGTTCCTTCTGACAGAGTGAGGAGTGAGGGCTTCTTGTCAGCTGGAATGGGAGAAAAGCTGGAAGGTGGTTCACATTTCAAAACATCCCTTGCTGGATGGTTAATCTAAAGTACGATTCACTGAATTCAATCACTACAAATCTTCAAATCCAGATCAGAAAACACTGCTGCTGTTATTAAGAATCCGAAACGGCATCTGAGCTTCTCTCTCCCTTACTGCCCCCACCCCAAAGAGGGCAGGAAGGTCTCTGTGGTTCCCTCCCTTTGGGAGACCTGTGTCCCCCTGCTCCCACCAGGCAGCCTTGCGGTGTTTCCATCCATGGCCATGTCACCGTGTCCCCTGCTCACACCAGCAGCACAAGGGTGCTCCCAGCCCAGCAGCTCAGTGCCAACGCAGCAGCTGCAAAATGACCCCAGACTGCAACATGCACGAGCAAGGAAACACTCCCAAAACGCAGCAGCCCAGGGCAGGAGGTGAAGCACTGACCGGGCACGAGGGAGCAGCTGGCAGCACCGGGTCACCTGCCACGACAAAACATCCCTGCAGAGTCCAGCTGCTCCAAACACGCCACGCACACCGACCTGCAGCTGCCAGACTCGGGAAAGGCCAGGAAAAATCCCAAACAAGCAGGGCATCTTTGGGTTAAAACAAAGAATTAGTTCTGCTACCAAGGAGTGGAAGCTGCCCTGGAGGGCCAGCGGGATATGGCTTCAGCGAGCAGCGACGCTGTGCTCTGCTACAGTTAGCTCTTAAAAATCTGCCCCTCAAAGTCCCAGCCACAACCAAGTAACTAAAGTAAGTCTAATGCTGATAACTGAGAGATTATGAAAATATTTGGTTTTGTTCAAACCGTGTAAAAAATCCTCAATAATACGTTGAATATTTTCTTTTTAAAACTAAACTGGAAGATCAACTCTCAGCAGATTTAAGTGTATTACACACGATATTTTGTGAATTAAGGTTTATTGATTTCCATTGTATTTGCTTTAAATATGGTTGAAGCTGACTGCAGAAAAGGGATGGTGAAATCTTTAAGTTAAAAGTAAACTAATGGTGAAAGAACATCACCTCTGGCTTCCATCCATGCCTCGTTTAGCATGTTTTAATAATAAGTTCCAGGACTGTCACATCCAGGGATGTTGGAGGCCTCTCCCAGCAGTGTCCTTAGATTTGTGTCATTTTCCTGTGCCAGAGGTGAGCGTGCTTTCAAAAATACTGCCACTTCCCCAGCACCGTGTCTTTGATTGCATCCACATACTGAGTTGGGACCCAATAGACCCAGTAGTAAGATGCTTCTGTTGGGCCCAGCTGAAACGCCTGCAATTAAAAACGACAACATTTACACATGGGAACAAAGAGCTGGTCCCAGTGGACAGGCACAGCTCATCCACTGCCAAACCAGACCAGCCTGTCCCACCTGCTGCTCCCTGCAGCACTCGGGGCATTCCACAGCTCTTTGGTGGGCAATTAAAGCAGCACTGCAGAGAGCAAGAGCTGCAGACACTGAGGAAACCACGAGCTCTTCCCTTTTGCAACATCACAACTGAAACCAGAACTCCTGGCCCGTGCCAAGAACATGAGGAAATTATTCCAGTTGACAACCTGAAGCATAACTCAGAGTCTCTAAAGAAACATCAGAGCTGAGAAGCCAAACAGGAACTGAACAAGACAATGACCATGTTTTTATAATCACAGGATTTTACATTTAGACATAATGTCCTATTCCCAACTTCTCTCCTATGCCCAGGAGAGGGGCACCATGGCATGTCAGAGCCTCTGTCCTTGCTGTGGGGTAAGTTAACTGCAACGTGTGCTGAAGAGGACTCTTCTCACAGGTAATCAAATCAAGTATTTGGACAGAGACTAGAGCAGCACCCTCCTGCAGGCCGTGACTTTAAGGAAAAACATTTCCCTTTCCTCCCCCTAAAGAAGGAAACAGACCTCTTACAGAAAAGAAACTGACTTCAACATCAAAAGTTAGTCACTGTACTTTGAAAAGCAGGATCTTAAAAAAACCCATGGATTAAAATCAACAGCCAAAATTTCAGTACACTAGCACAGTTCTCTTCTGAAATATAACTTTGCTAGATCCCATATGAGTTGTTCAGAAAGTTACAGCTGTGAAAAAACATTACAGCATCAAATCCTTTTTTTCTTAACCTCCATCAAGGCCTGTTGTTCATATAAATACCACAGAATCTAGAAATTAAACCAGGTACCAAAACCACCCCTACCATTAAGAAATCATGAGCTATGTTGTGAGCATGTTTACTGGTTTAAAACTGTCACGGTCAGGAGATACAAAATAATGCTTAAGCACTTTGTGTTTGTGTGAAAAGAGCCTGGATTTCCACACAGCTGCAGATATTCAATATGGCCCCAAAATACTGACAGTGTGAGAGGAGCCCACGTCCCCATGTCCACCAGGCTGGAAGCACCATCCACCTCCAGCCTGCTCTGACCTGCAGCCTCAGCCGTGTGCGCTGCGTGAAGGAATCAGATGGATATGATTAAAGTAGAGCTGTTACTCACCATCATGTGATAATCCTCATGGCCTTCAATAGGTTCACTCACCACATTTTTAATGGACCCCATGGGTAACTTTTCTGTTCTCTCTACATTAAAATTGATCAAAGCATTATTTCTGACATGCGGGGAAGCAGCATTTCATATTCATTTCACACACCACCTCCATTAATGCCCAAATCTCCTCAGGTCCAGTCTCCCCTCCAGGTGAGTTTTGGACACCTGCTGCCCAGCACGTGGTGGCTGCAGCACCACCCCCCCCACACCCCCAGCTGGCACCCAGGAGTGTGAAGGAGTCCAAAGCTGGATCACACAGTTCCCCGGCATCACATGAAGTACTTCAGTGCTCATCATTTGGGCCTGGACTGAGCGATGGGAAATCCCAGGCTTTACTTTACCTTTTCCCATAAGGAGCTCCCCTGGGAGCAGCAGGGATGCTCACCCTATGGAATCTAGTCCAGGTATGGGAACGTTCAGGACTGACAGCCAAGGGCTACACTGAACTCTCAACAGCAAGCTGAGAGCTGGCAAAGATACGCTGAGCCAGCTCTGAAAGCTTAGGCCAGGCTTTACCCTGAGGCAGAGCAGAGAAGCACAGGGAAGGGAATACGACAGAGAAAACAGGGAAAGAAACACGTAAGAGAAACTGAAGCCCCCAAAAGACTACAATTACATGGCAGAGTGAGATCAGCAGCCAGAGGCAATGGCAGGAGCCACAAAGCACATGGTCCAGGGCAGAGCTTCCCCATCTGCTCTGTCCTCACTCCTTCCTGAACACTCAGTCCCAAGGTCCTGCCTCTCAGGTCAAGCATCCAGCATCAGCCAACAATTATCTTCTTGGACACAAGACAGAGAATACCCAGAACACTTTACAAAGGAGAAACTGAACTCTGAGTTCTTGAGACAATCTATTTGATTTGTGATCCAAAAAACCTCAAACCTACCTACAGAAAGCACACAGGGAGGTAAACTCAGTGATATAAGGAAAAATATTCTGTGCCTCATAACTGAGCTCACTCTGACTACAAACACCTGCACAAAGCCCCTGAGAGGCTGCAGGGCTGGGGGTAAGAACCAGCTCCAACTCTCCAGGGCCAGCAGTGAGCAGCTGTGCCAGCACCCGGATGTGTTTACTCCAGCCCTTAGCTGCTGGCCTCTGCCGTGGGTTTCTCAGAGGAGGAAGGAGTTTTCCCAATAACAGCCAGCAATTAAAACCATTCCTAGAGGCAGCAAGCTGCTGCTGCTTCGGGGGAGCAGGGAAACAGGGAACACACAACTACAGGAAGAATCAAACTCACAGCATTAGCAACACTAGGTAGAACACCTCAGAAACACTGTACTAGAAAACTCATCTGGGGGTGATGGAAGAGATTCATCACCTAAATACTCAGCATGATTTAGAACCTGGGATCAGTAACAGGAAAATCTGCCTGCCCAACCTAGAGTGTTAAAAACACCCCCAATGCCTTGCTCCACCACTTTGCCCAGGAGAGAAATCATTACAACTGGCACCAAGAGAGGCCTCAGAGCCAGAAAAAATCTTCACAGTCAAGTCTGTCCTACAAAGAAAGTGCCAAAAACTTTTGGGATTTCTGCTTCCTTTGGACCTACTGTAGCAGCTGGAGGCAGTATAAGCACCCAGTTAGGCTGCTTTGCTGGCACAGTGAGCAAGCACTTCCATCCCTCCTGCTCACCACTATGCACTGCCCAGCCCAGGCAAACTGAAGGAGCTTCCTTGGCAGGTGGGGGATCCCAGTGTCCCCTTCAGCAGCAATTTAGCACCACGCAGCCACTCACTCCCCCTGCCCCGCTGGGATGGGGAGGAGAACTGGGAAAAAAGTAAAAACTGCTTGGTTTGAGCTAAGAACAGTTTCATAACTGAAACAAAATAAAATATACTACTAGTACTAATGGTAACAATAATAGTAATAAAAAAATAAAAAAATAAAGTCCAGAGAAACCAGTGATGCCCAATACAGCTGCTCCCCACTGCTGACTGATGTCCAGCTGTCCCCCTTCAGTGACCAGTCCCTCCCAGCCAACTGCCCCCAGTTTACACTGGACACGAAGCTCAGTGGTGGGAAATATTCCTTTGGCCAGCTCTGGCCAGCTGTCCTGGCCAGTTCCCTCCATCTCCTTGCATGCCTCCTCACAGGCAGCATCTGAGACACCAACAGTCCTTGACTGAGGGAAGCACTGCCCAGCAACAACCAAAACATCCACTGCTATCAGCACTGCTCCCATCCCGAATCCAAAACAGCTCCTGGCAGGAAAACTAGCTCTACCCCTGCCACAACCAGGCCACAGACATCCTCAGCAAGGCACGCCATTCCCAGCTCCTCCTGCACACTCAGCACTGCACAGCAAGCCCTCTGCACAGCACCGCAGCTGTGCACCACTGAGACAAGACACCCACATCATTCTGGCTGGAAGGACACAGAGTGCCAGAGATGCCAACACTCCCAGGTTCTATCCCAGCTCTGAGTTTTCCTTCCAAGCCTTGGCTAAGCCACTGGGCCCCTGTGTGGCATCAAATCCATGCTGCTTATGGAGTGCCTTGGGATACGCCAGAAACGCCCAGCGCCACCATTTGCACTTGGAGCCAGGACAGCACCCTGGGCCCTTAGTCTGCTGACACACTGAAGGGCAGTTTCTCAGGAACTGATGTGGAGTATCAAGTTCTATTCAATGCCCCGGGAGGATGGCACGTGAGGAAAGGAAAGAAAGCTTTCTGAAGCGCTGCAATACCAGCATCACTCCCCACACACAGCTGAGTCACAGGAGAGCTTTTCTAGGTCACACGGTTCAGTCACAGCCCAGTCACCAACTGCTCATCCCCGAGGCTGAGAGGTGCTCACCTTTTGTGCCGATCCACAGCTGGTCTTGCTCGAGTTTGAAGGTCAGCCTGACTTTGCCCCCTGACTTGTTGTACATGCCCGACAGCGGCACCGTGGGCAGCCGCTCCTGCGAGGAGACACAGCCAGTCAGGGCCAGGGCTGGCCAGGAAAGACACAACCCTCAGCTTTGCAAGCACGAGGAGCACCCATCCCTCCAGCTTTCTGCCACAACAGCAACGAACCACTGCCCCAGTGGGGAAGGGTCTCACAGCACAGAGCAGTCTCCTTTGTGACCCCGAGTGTCTGGAGGCCTCGGTGACGCACCTGCACGCCTTTGACAGAAGGCATCACATCGTCAGGTTTTCCTTTGTCCAACACTTTTCTGTGTTGCTACAACATAAAAACAGAAATTAAATTCACAGGAACGTTACGAAGCTTGCAGCGTGGCTCCAGCTGCCCCTGACCACATCCCAGTGGCACAGACACAGCTGCTCACAGGCACCGATCACCGACTCTCAAACGCCACCGCGCTTCCACGAGGCTCCCAAGAGATGATCAAAGTGAGTGGAGCCCCAACATACCACCAAGGATGACAGCCTTCTAACGTACACACACATAAACACAGGCGTGTAAAACCCAAAGCGACATCCAGCGAGGGGCAGAGACTCCCCACAGCTGGCAGGGCAGCCCAGCAGGATCAGAGCAGGGGCAGCGCTCAAATCCACACTCACAGCTTGCACCTGGCTGAGCACCTCTAGGAAATGACAGCACTTACCCTGGGTGTGAACCATGACAAACCACAGGAAACCATCAGCACGCTTCGTGGAGGCACCACTTATTTAATCAAGTTCATTTTGAGGAAGGTACAAGGCTGGTAATACCTTGAGCTGGCAACCCTCCAGCAGCCCCCAACAATGCAGGACCATCAAACCAGCCCCACTGCTACAAAATGTGAGAGGAGAATCCAACACCCACACCCCTGTCAGGGCTGGGACAGCTGAGGGAACTGCTTTCTTGGAGTTTGCTTTGACCGGTTTTTGGAGATCAAATTCTTTTGTGCCAATAAAAAATAATTAGGTTTTAGACAGAGTTAATCTGGGCTGAATCTGCACTAACATCCACCAAACGTTTCTATTTTTTGACCAAAATGCTTGGCTGTGCCTGGCACCACAAGCAGTGTCCTGCAGAGCCCCAGTCCCAGCTGGACCAAACAGTTCAGTGCTCTCCCCTGCCCAGAGTCCTCCCAACGCTGAGCTGTCACAAATGAACCCCCAGCCTGATCTGCGGAGGAACAGGACCCACAGGTGCCTGCAGAAGAACCACACAAATCCTGCCGCTCCCCCACACCAGCAATTATGAGATATTAATCACCTTTTGTCTGCAAAGTGGCTCCTTTTTGTTTTCCTCGGCTTTGACCTCCTGTTGAGCAGCTTCTTTGGGTGTATTCACTGCTAGCACATCGTTGATGGTAGAGCCCACAACCATTATTTTCGCTCCATTCGTCACTTTGATTTCCCGCAAGGTTTTCTCCTCCGGTAGCAGTCCCTTGAACATAACTTTCTGCATGGCGGGCGGGAGCCCTAGAGGCAAGCACAGCGATTAGCGGCGGCGGCGCGGGAGGCGCGGGGGAGGCGGCGGCGGCCCCACCGACCTGTGAGCGAGTGGATCTTCTGCTTCAGCTCGGCCCCCGTGCTGTCCAGGCAGAACTTCACGTCGTACTTGTTCTTGTTCCAGATCACCTTCAGCTCCACCAGCTCCCTGCCGCTGTCCTCGTCGCCGCCGTTGCTGACGGGCGCCGGCGGGGGCTCCCGGCGCCGCTCACCGTCCGGAGAGCGCCCGGCCGCGGGCGAGCCGCCCCCTCCGCCGCGGCCCAGCGCCAGCTCCTGCGCCTCCGCCTCCATGCCCGGCTCCTCGGCACCTGCGGGGAGCGGACAGGAAGATCCCGGCCCCGGCACGCTGCCCCGGCCCGGCCCCGCAGCGCCGCCCGCAGCGCGTCCGGCCCCGGCTCCCCGCGCCGGCGCCTCCCGGCCCGCCCCGCCGCCCCCCGACCGGCACCGCGGCTCCGGCCGCGCGGGCCCCGGGCTCGGGCACCGCGGGCCCCGGGCTCCGGCAGCGCGGGCCCCGGGCTGCGGCCGCGCTCGTACCATCGGCGGCGGCGGCGGCGGCGGCCATGATGATTGTGTACAATCCGCCGCGGGGCACGCCGGGAAACGCCGCCGCCGCCGCTGTGGGCCGCGCCGGCTCCCGTAGGCGCCCCCGCCCGCCTCTCAGCGTGGGGGCGGCGGCGGCCCCCGGATCGCGCCCCCGCGGCACCGGCCGCGCCGCGCCGGGAGGCGGGAGGGGAGCCGGACCCTCCGCTCAGCGCTGCGGGCACCGGAACTCCCGCACGCTGCCGGCCCCGCGGCGGCGGCCGCGGTCCCCTCGCGCCACGGGACGAAGCGGGTGGCGGCGCCTTTAAGGGAACGCCCCGCCCCCGGCGGCGGCGCGCCTGGGGATTGGCTGCCGCCGCCGGGCGGAAAAGACGCCGCGGCCACGTGAGCGCGTGGCGGGATGGCGCGAGCTGCGCGCGCGCTGCGCTGCGCGGTGGGACCGGGACCGGGACCGGGACCGGGACCGGGATCTGGATCTGGATCTGGATCTGGATCTGGATCTGGACCTGGACCTGGACCTGGATCTGGATCTGGATCGGCACCGGGACCGGGATCCCAGCGCGGGCCGCGGGTCCGGTTCGGGCCCAGCCCCACAGGTAACCGCGCCCTGGGGCCCCGGCCCTGCCCAGCCCCGGGGCTGCGCCGCGGCGGGGCGGGCTTTGGGTTGGGAACAGAAATCCGGGCTGCGGGGCTGCTCCGGCCCGGGCTCGCCCTTCCGCGTGTCTCGCTGCCCTGCCGGGTCTCTCGCTGTGCCGCGGCCGTGCTGCTCCCGGCGTGCGCCCGCTCGTCACGGGTTGCCGGGGCCCGTCGGGGACGCTGTTCCTGCGGGCAGTCACCCATAAGTTGTTTCCAGAGCCGGTGCCCCGGAGCGGGGCTGCCCCGGGCTGCGGTGCCGCTCCCGCCTCCAGCGGCAGCATCCAGCGCCCTTCCAGCTCGTGTTCAGAACTCTCCCCTCGGTCTCCTTTGTGACCGTCTCCTCTGGTTTCCCCACGATTACAGGTTTTCTGCATTTAGGTGGCCTTAGGACCGCTTTGTACAATTACATCTTTGCCAAAAAACACCAAGGAACCTTTATTTTAAGAGTGGAGGATACAGACCAGAGTCGGGTGGTGCCTGGAGCTGCAGAAGGCATAGAAGCTATGTTGGACTGGGCAGGTATTTGGAAACATCTTTCATTTTCCACTTGCTGGTTCCTTACCTGTCCTGTAGAGGCTCACCGTGCTCGGCGGGAGGGTGGGTTTGGCTGGCTCTGGCGGGGCTGTTCCGGCGGCGCAGCCGTTCACTGCCGCCGCGCCGCTGTTGCAGGCATTCCCCCGGACGAGAGCCCCGGGCGGGGCGGCCCCGCGGGGCCCTACGTGCAGTCGCGGCGGCTGGAGCTGTACGGGCGGGCGGGCGCGGCGCTGCTGGCCAGCGGGGCCGCCTACCGCTGCTTCTGCAGCCCGCAGCGCCTGCAGCTGCTGCGCAGGGACGCGCTGCGCAGCCAGCAGACCCCGCGGTACGTCCCGTCCCCGTCCCCGCGGGGGGCTGTGCCTCGCGGAGGGAGCAGCGTGTCCCCCTCCCGGGAGGAGCTGTTCGGCTGGGCGCGCGGTGGGCGGGTTACAGCCGAAATTCAGGCGTCTGCTTAAAGTTTTGGGAAGTAAAGCTGGCTGGTGGCGTTGGCTGTTGAGCAAAAACCCTGGTGCTGATCTCCCCAAGGTACGACAACCGGTGCCGGCACCTGACGGCCGCGGAGGTGGCCCAGAAGCTGTCCCAGGGCCTGGACTGCGTCATCCGCTTCCGCCTGGAGCGGGGCGTGGAGCCCTTCCAGGACCTGGTCTACGGCTGGAACAAGCACGAGGTGGCTGAGGTGGAAGGTGACCCCGTGATTCTCAAGGGGGACGGCTTCCCCACGTACCACCTGGCGAGCGTGGTGGACGACCACCACATGGGCATCACGCACGTCCTGCGCGGCACCGAGTGGCTGGCCTCCACTTCCAAGCACCTGCTGCTCTACAAGGCCTTGGGCTGGGAGCCGCCTCAGTTTGGCCACCTGCCGCTGCTGCTGAACAAGGACGGGGGCAAGCTGTCCAAGAGGCAGGGGGACATCTTCCTGGAGCGCTTTGCCCGGGACGGCTTCCTGCCGGAGGCGCTGCTGGACATCGTCACCAACTGCGGCTCGGGCTTCACAGGTAGCACCACGGGCTCCTGCTGACTGCCTGGCCTGGGCTGGGCTTGCTTTTATAGCTGAGAGCCTTGTTGGCGTTTGAAAGGGTCAAGGGAATGGGTGTCACATAACCAGTCAGTCACCGAGGTGTCACAGAGCTGTGGAAGGAGCTGGAATGGTGGAAATCTTCCTGCTGCTGTGCAGCCATTAAAATTGAATCAGGTGCTCAATCAGGTGCCTTGGGAAAACCCTCACCTCAAGGCTGAGACACTCTGTGGAGTCTTGGGAAAGCTTGCATTCTGTGGTTAGTGACTGCAGTGTTGTCTGACACCCGTGCTGCTCTTCCTTTGACCTGACAGACCACGAGGAGCTGACTCAACGCCTCCTTTTGTGGTTCTTGCTGTGTGGGGGTCACAAATTACCTTGTGTTCTGAGAGCTCTGCTTGGGAATGAAATCTTGGGCAGTGCAGCCTCCTGGCTGAGCGTGGCTTCTCTGGCCAGCTGAGGCAGAGGGGTTCTGCTGAGGACGGTGGTGGAGCCGAGCAGAATGTCCCAGTTCCAGTGCTGCTGCAGCACAGCAGGCTCCTGGGGACAGGGCAGCGTGGCAGTGTCCCTGCTGCCAGTTCCCTCCTGCCTGCCAGGGGACATCCCTGCTGCTGCTGGCCCTGCACGGGTGGCTGTCCTGTGCTGCCAGCCCGGCCCGTGCCCGCGGAGAGCGCAGAGCCCTGTGAGTCCCTGTGCCTTGCGTTGCAGAGAAGCAGATGGGGAGGACTCTGGAGGAGCTGATCTCCCAGTTTGATGTAGGCAGAATTACAACCCATTCTGCTCTCCTGGACCTTGAAGCGCTCCCAGAATTCAACAGGTAAAAAATCACTGGTAGCTTTAAAATGTAGTAAGCGCCATGTCAGTGAGAATTTATTTCTGGCACTTGGCCTTGGCTGCAGGTTTTGTTGTTGGGTTTGCTGTGTTGCAGGATTCACCTCACCCGTCACATTGAGAACCAAGGGCTGCGCCAGAAGCTCGTCAGGGAGCTGCAGGGGCTGGTGGAGCTTGTCTATGGGGATCAGCAAGTGGAGCCAGATGTTCTGGAAGATAAATATGTGGAGCGAGTCCTTCTGCTGAGAAAAGTATGAGTAGTGGCAGAGGGCTGTGCCACCATCCTCCAAGCTGAGGAATTGCTTCCTCCACAGCGCAGCCCTCTGCCCTGCCAGCTTTGCTTTCTTCCCCCAGGGTCACATAAGCCTCCTGAAGAATCTGGTGTCCAGTGATTACTCTTACCTGTGGGTCAGGCCCTCGGTGTCCCGGCAGCAGCTACAAGCAATTTCTGCAGAAGTAGATAAAATAGGAAAACTGGTGTTAGGGTAAGTGTGCTGCTGTCTGAGCTGAGCAGTGGCAGCAATGGCTCCTCCTCTCTGAAAACTGTATTCTTAAACAGTCAGAATTACTGCTGTTTCTGTGGTTTTCCAGGTCTGTGGCATAATTGTATAGTTTAAACTTGCTCTTTTGAATGAGCTCTGCACTGGTGAGCAGAGGGAGTGCCCTGGCACAGGGCAGGGGTGAGAGGAACACTGTGGTTTTCATGTCCCCAGAGTGTAAGGACACCTTCTTTCCCAAAGGCTCATGACAAGGCCAGCAGCTGCCTTGACTGTGGAGGAGCTGAACCGAGAGCTGCGAGGTGTGCAGAAGCAAACCAGAGGGACCAAGTACAGCAGCATGATGCAGCTCCTGCGCGTGGCGCTCAGCGGGCGGCAGGTACGAGGAGCAGATCTGAGATTACGTGCAACGTGCTTTCACAGAGCTCAGAGCCAACTTTACAAAGGTTCTCCAAAGCCTAGTCCTGGCTCAGCTCTGGTGCTGATGCTTCAGGTCCCTCTGAGCAGGGCTGGCATCAGCCCGTGATGCAGACACGGCGGGGCAGCTCGTGCCTGTGCTCAGGGCTCGCTCTGTTTGCAGCACGGCCCGAGCGTGGCAGAGATGATGGTGACTCTGGGAGCTGAGGAGGTGTGTGGCCGCATACACAGAGCCCTGTCCAGCTGACAGGGACGCTGCTGACCTGCCAGGCTGCGCACTCGGATGGCGCGGGTGGCACCTGCGTGATCACCTCTGACCACACGAGCTGGGCCTCAGGCCAGGCAGGTGTCTGGGCTGGTCCCACGTCTGCAGGAAGCTGCACTGAGCACGAGCCACTTCGTCTGGGAGAGGAGCCAGGTCCAGATTCAGCCCCTCCTGCAAGGAGCCTGCTTTGCAGGGTGGGAGAAGAAGACGCCTGTCAGCATTTAAACTCAGACCATGTGGACAGAAAGTAACTGAACTTGTGAAAGCAGCAGATCAGATTCTTTTTGGAGAGAGCCTACAGCTACACAACACGGTTCCCCAACAAATACAGTGGGGGGTATTTTTATATATATGTGTGTGTATTGCAGCTGTTGCCCTCTTAGCTGCCCTGGTGTCCCACCAGGCTGAGTGAGCTGCTCGGGGCGGGGGGTTTCCTGTGTACTGTGTCATGCACGTGGTTCTGCTAAAAATATCCCTGCTCAGGAGATTGGGATGTTTTATCCTCATTTGTCTGATACCCTTTTAATTATTAAATCAGTGTGGTGATTTTGGTTCTGTTCTCGTGGTTACGCTACAGCCGGTGCGGGGAGGAGCTCACGGGGTTGTGCTGAGCCCACGCCCTCACACGAGCACTTCCCCAGCAGCAGCAGCCCTCCCCAGCAGCCTCAGGAGCACTTCCCCAGCAGCAGCAGCCCTCCCCAGCAGCCTCAGGAGCACTTCCCCAGCAGCAGCAGCCCTCCCCAGCAGCCTCACGTGGCTGCCCGCGGGGCCGGGGCAGCCGGAGCCGCTTCCTGCCGGGGCAGGGACGGAGCCCATGGCTGGCAGCGGGCAGCTGGAGCGCTGGCTCAGTGAGTGGGGCTGGGGCTGGGGGTCGGGGCTGCCGTGGCTGCTGGCTCTGCTGCTTCCTCCAGCCTGGGTGGGCGCTGGAGCAGCTTCACCTCCCTGGGGAAGGGGCTGCTGTCCCCACGGAACCCTTGTAGAGCAGTGTGGGTGCTGGCTTGCTGCATCTGGCATTTTCCCCATCTGTCCTGCCCATCCTCAGCCCCCAAAGCTGGCTTAGTGACAGAATGGGGAGTGGATAAAGCCAAAAAAGACTTTTTTCCTGAATTTAGCTGTGCTAATGTGTAAAGTGCCTGCGTTCCAGCACAAGTTTTGTAGTGGTCCCAGGAGAGCTGCCTGTAAGTGGTTTTTAAGTTTCTCCTGCTAAAAGCAACATCTGCTGTTGTCAGGCTGTGCTTGACTTTAAGCGTGTGCTTGGGACTATATTTTTAGGCAGACTTTAGTAACAGCTGTTTCCTGCTCATCCTGGATCTCCCCTTTCTGCTACAGAAAGCTCTGGAGCAGCGGCAGCAGCGAGGTCTGAGCTGCTTCCTGCTCTGAGCACTCCTCACGCTGAGGCTGGGCTTTCCTTCTGCCTCTCTTGTTTTTCTCCCTCTGTAAGACGAGGCCACCGACCCGAGTATCTCCGAGGAAAACTGGGAATGCATCCAGCGGTTCTGCGAGCAGGTGAACGCTGACGCAGAGAGGTAAGGCAGACACAGGGCTCTTTGTGTTCACCCAGGCTGTGCCTGGCTCTGAGCTCCCCTGTGGCTCTGCAGGAACGGGGCCTGGGGCCGTGGTGTGGGGAGCTGAGGGGGCTCACTGGGCTCCGCTGCCCTGGAAGCAGAAATGAGTTGGAAACATGAATTGGAAATGGTGTGTGCCAGTGTGATGGAGGGTGATGGCAGGGAATGGGCTCTGGCATCAGCTGCTGGAGCCCACAGGGCAGCAGCTCCTGCTGGCCATGCCCTGAGGAGTCTGGCCAAGGGTTCCTGCTGTGGGGTCCTGCAGGGGAGCCCCGAGGCAGCTCAGCCTCAGCTTTTCCTTCCAGCGAGGTGGAGGATCTCTGCTGAGGTTTCCTCACCTTCCAGCTGACAGTCTGGGCTCTGTGGGAAGTAGCAGGGACTAATTAAGCTAATGACCTGTCAAACCTTAGTAATCATCTGTGTTCAGAGCAGACTGAGTTCAGAGCTCATGGGCTGGCTCCCAGCGCTGCCCAGGAGCTGGCACAGGCTGCCCTGGCTGTCATTGAAGCTCCTGCAGCTGCAGAGCCAGCTCTGCTGGTGCCTGCTCAGGGACCCCCCCAGCCTGTCCCTGCTGCTCCCCCCCGAAGGACATACCCTGGGCAGGGCTGGAGGGCAGGGCTGGGGTCACCAGTTCACCCCTGTGTGTGCAGTGTCCCTGGGCAGGGCTGGAGGGCAGGGCTGGGGTCACCAGGTGTCCCTGGCAGGGCTGGAGGGCAGTGCTGGGTCACCAGTTCACCCCTGTGTGTGCGGTGTCCCTGGGCAGGGCTGGGTCACCAGTTCACCCCTGTGTGTGCAGTGTCCCTGGGCAGTGCTGGGGTCACCAGTTCACCCCTGTGTGTGCGGTGTCCCTGGGCAGGGCTGGAGGGCAGTGCTGGAGGGCAGTGCTGGAGGGCAGTGCTGGGTCACCAGTTCGTCCCTGTGTGTGCAGTGTCCCTGGGCAGGGCTGGGGTCACCAGTTCACCCCTGTGTGTGCAGTGTCCCTGGGCAGCACGGTGCCCAAGGAAGGGTGTCGGTGCTGCTGCGAGCCCAGCAGCTGCTCCTCTGTGCAGACCCAACCCAGCATTTGTTTTTCCTGGGAACTCGTGCATGGTGTGACTTGCTCTGCTCTTCCCCAGCCCGTGGTTTGCGCTGAGGCTGCTGGCACACAAAATCCAGTCCCCTCAGGAGGGGGAAGCTCTGCATGCTCTCACAGTGAGTACTTCCCTCTGCACACAAAGCATCACTGGGAATCAGGGGTGGCAGGTAGAGCAGACAGGATAGCTCTCTCCTCCTTTTCTCTTAGATGCCAATGTCTTTCTCTTTCTCTTGGAAGCCTCTCCATTTAACTTTCCCTTGCACAAGGAATACAGGAGCCAGGGCACAGTGGAGGCAGAAACTGCTTCTGTTCCTCCCCACGCTGCCCTGCTGAGGTGTTCTGTTGGTCTGCAGCTCTGGCTGTGCTGTGTCCACCAGTGAGGCAATAGCTCAAAAGTTGTTAGTGATGGGTAGAACAGAGCAGGTGGTCTTAAATGTGCTGCCTAGGAAAGCTGGATGAAGGAATAAAACACGTTCCTGCTGCATGACTTTCTCAGTGTCTGGTGTTGGTGGATGCAGCTGTCAGAAAGTTCTTAGATTTAGTAATATAGTGACAAAGTAACATTTTGTTTTCTGCAGGTGCTGGAGACTTGTGTGAACAACTGTGGTGACAGATTTCACGGTGAAATGGCAAAATTCAGGTTTCTGAATGAGCTGATTAAAGTGCTTTCCCCAAAGGTAGGTGGTGGTGCTTACAGGGGGTTTTGGGATAAGAAATGCAGCTCTGCTTTATCAGAGGCAGTGGGATCCTCTGGCTGTGCTCCTCTTCGTGGGGGTGGGTCTGGGCCTGCCTGGAACACCCTCTGAGCATCACACCCATCAATTTCCCTTTCTGGTGGCTCCTGCACACATTTACCACTGCTGCACGTTTCATTTTCCATTGCATCAGCCCGAGGGCAGAGCTGCAAAAAGCTGATTTCAAAGAAATGCTCAACTGAAGAACAAAACTCCTTGTCTCAGTCTCAGGCTTGATAACAGAATTTCAGTGAAGCCACTCTTTAAAGCACATATCACTGAAGACAATTCTGTTTACTGCTGTGAGAGGACAGGTATCATTTAATCACTTTGAAATGCCTGGCCTTGGGGAGGTTTGTGTTTTTATAGTAATAAAAGGAGTGGTCATAGGCAATTATGAGAGATATGGGAGAAAGCACCCAGATGCTGATAAGAGACAGTAACGTTCATTTCTGGTTTTGTTCAGTTTTCCTGTGTCTGGGGCTGGCTGAGGCCAGCGGTGTGGCTGCTCTGCAGCAGTTAAGGGGAGTGTTTAAAGCCAAGCACAGAATGTTTTCACTAAAATAACCTACTTTGGGTTTTGGAGTCAATAACTGATCAGAGAAGTTTGAAGTGGTTTAATTTTGATTGTTCCAGAACGTGTGTGTGATTCTCATACACTCCACAGCAGTTCTTGTGTTTCCTAACCCCAGGGTACACATTGTCAGCACTGTGAATAAACTCACAGGAATCCATTTTATCCTTGCTGTCTGCACAAAAATGCCTCGGGGCTGGATCCCTGTGCCAGATCTGGCACCAGTTCTTTGGGTTTGAGCTGTTTGTCTTTCTTTACTGTCTTGTTTTCAGTACTATGGAATTTGGTCTTCAGAAAAAGTCAAGTCGAGGGTCACAGAAGTGATATTCAGTTGGACAGTCTGGTTTCCTCAGGAAGTCAAAATCCAGGATGCTTATCAGATGCTGAAGAAACAAGGTTCAGTTCTGTTATTTCAGTTTCCTTTTTAGCCTCCCAAGCCCATGGTTTCCCCCACAGATATCTGCCCCCCTCAGCTTGTGACTCAGCTTTTTCCTGCCATGCTGTGTGTAAGGAAAAGGGACAAAGGTCCCAGGCTGGTTGGGTTCTCAAGGATGCAGGGAACTGTTTAAAGGGATTTTCCAAAGAACAGCCTTCCTGAGCCACAGCTCAGACCAGCGTGGAGGCCTCTGCTCACACTGTGTGCAGGGAAAAAGCACAGGACAGGCTCAGAAGTGATCTTTGCCCTGGAGTATCTCCCAGGGTTATGAGAGATGAGTTCAGAGGGATCCTGGGGTGGAATTTTTCATCCACTCCATTATATTTAGTAGTCCTCAGTGGTATTTGAATCCAGGAATCTGTGCAAAACCTCATGCACTGTTGAGCATCGAGGTTTCAGCAGCTTGGGCATCACTGAACCACTGCTGTTACCTGTTCCAGGGATTGTGAAAGAAGATCCCAAACTGCCAGAAGACAAAATTTTGCCTCCCCCTTCTCCAAGACCTCAGAATTCTATTTTTGACACAGATGAAGAGAAGTCCAAGGTAAGCCTTAGAGTCTTCATGCCCCACTCTCTGTTTCGTCCTGATGAGAAAGGAGGCTCAGAAATATTTTGGGAACTTCTGCTGATTCAGACAATCTCAGAATAAAGCTGATTCCTCCTGCAGTGCAACAGCTAGAGAACTCTCTGAAGCTTTGTCAGAAATGTTTCCTTAGTAAAAAGTGAAACTTTTTTACAGAAAAACATCAGTTTCCATGAAATCTCCCTAAGGGAGGGCTTCTGCAGCTCTTACAGAAGCTCTGCAGAGCCAGAGTCCCCAGTCCTGCCCAGCCAGTGTATGCAGGCAGCAATGTAACCTGGATGAGACCATGGGACAGGGGCTGATGTATCTCCAGGATGGTGGGAGCAGCAGCAGGTGTCTGTGGCTGTGATGTGTGCAGTGCCAGAGGTGCTGCTCACTGCTGCCCCATCTGTGCCCTGACAGCTCCTGGCCAGGCTCCTGAGGAGCAGCCACCCCGAGGACCTGCAGGCAGCCAACCGCCTGATCCAGAGCGTCGTGAGAGAGGTGGGAACCCCCCAGAGGCTCTCTGCAGCCACCGAGGGTGGGAGGGAACCTGGCCATTCCTTGGACAGGAGAGCCTCTGTACTGCCACCCCAGAGAAGGGGCCGTGTTCAGTCTTTCCAAATTATTCTGAGATTACAGCATGGGATTGTTTTGTTTTGTTTCCCTAAAATGTGCCATTGCCAGGAAGAGGGAATCTGTGAGTGTGCATGCAGCAGGACGCTTCCGTGTCAGTGGGACCTTGGCAGTGGTACTGCAGTAGTGGTTGGAAATTTCCAAAAATAAACTCAGTTCCCAGATGGAAAGAAGTCAGCTCTGTACAAAACTGCCTCTGTCCTGCATGCAGCGTGTGTGCATGTCTGTTGGCATGTTCTGTCTGAAGGAGCATCCCACTTCTCTGCTCACAGAGGAGATTTGGTTTAACAAAGCCCTGTGGTTGCTCTGAGTGTGTCATTCTATGTGGCAGAAGCCACCAACTCCCAGCTCAGATTTTGAGGTCACACTCGTGCCTGTGGTGAGATGTATTCCATATTCCACAGCACTCAGCCCGGGTGCCCTGATGGGGCAGCTGGGGGCTTGTTCTCGCCTGTGCTGCTTTGTGCCTTCTCTGCCTGCAATGAAATATTAATAGGTGTGACCCTGGGTGCTCCAGCCGAGTCATCATCTGCCTTTCTTTCATTTTTCATCACAGGAACAAGAAAAGTCAGCTCAGGTGTCCCGAAGAGTGAACACCATCAGTGAGGTTTCTGAGAATGTCAGACGTATGGATGAGCTGCTGCAGAGCTACAGGAGACACGAGTTATCCCCAGCTGACCGGGAGAGCCTACAGGTAAACGCTCTTTTTTCCTGCATAAATGCTCTTTTTCCTCCCTCTGCCAGAGGGAGCACCCCTGGCAGGTGGTGGCAGAGGCAGCAGTGTGGCTGTGGGTCCTGAGCAGCGGAACGTTCCCTCCCCAGGCTCTGCTGCAGCGCTGTGAGAAGCTCAGGCCGCTGCTCTTCCGCCTGGCCAGCGAGGCAGTGCCTGACGAGGAGGCTCTAGGTAAGAGCCCACGCTGCCCTTGTGCTCTTTGCAGCTGGGACAGGGCTGTGCCCTCCCTGGGAGGGGACTGATCGGTGCGTGGCACCCTGTGGGCAAGGCTCTCCACTCTCACCATGAAACCAGGCCCAGGGGAAGTGGCATTCAGTCTCCTCCTGCTCATCTCTGAGCAAGCTGGTAATTTTCACTTGGAGCCCAAAGTTAAACAGTGAATCTGTTTCTTAAGCTGAGGTGGTTTTCTGAGTTTTTTTGAGTTCTGATGTTCAGAGAACTGAAGGCTTTTGAGGCCTTTTCTCTCCAGAGACTGAAGTATAAACGCAGAAAGAGGAATATCTTTTGAATTTTTAGGTGTAATACCAAGGAAGGTGTCCTGGTTTCAGTTAGGGTAGAGTTAATTTGGTAAAAGCAGAACCTTTGAATTCCACAATTGGCATTTCATTCCTGTCCATACGCCTTGAAAATCTGACTGAAGCAATGGTTGCTGAACACCCGTCCTGAACAGCAGCCCCGAGAGTTCAACTGCACCTCACTCCTTCCTTTCATGCCATGGTGCCACGGCTCTTCAGCTGGGGAGCGCTGGGTTGTAGACTGAGGTGCACAGGGAAAACGTGTGGAGAAAAAGAAAGTGCAGAAGAGATGGCAGGAATGAGGAATGCTTTAGAGATGGGATAAGATTTCAAAGCGATCTTGATAAATGAGAGAGAGGCCTGGAATCAGCAGCTGTGTGTGCAAAATGGAATGAAAGGAGGAGCGGAGGGCAGCCTGCTCTGCTGGCCTTTGCTCCTGAGCTGCACTGTCCCTTCCCCACGAGCATTTTGGGGAGTGCTGTGGAACTGACCCGACCTTCCCCTGGAAGATGAGTGTTTTGTGTCTGCTCTGGTTCCCCAGCTGAGATCCTGCAGGCCAATGACAAGCTCTCGTGGGCGCTGGGGCAGTACAGGCAGGTCGTGGCCAGCCAGGAGGATGGGGATGGAGCAGGTTCAGCTGCCAGCTCTGCCCGTGCACCAGGTGAGGAGCCCCCAGGCAGCTCTGCCCTGCATGCCGGGTGGAGCGGGGTTCGGGAGGGAAGTGCTCCTCAGAGAACAAACCTGGAGAAAGTGCTGTAGCACGGGGAAGATATTCCGTAACCATCGTTTTCTCTTGCATACAGTTGACAGAAAATACTCCCCGAGTTCTCCGCCTCTGCGGCACGGCCGCAGCCGTGGA
The DNA here is from genome assembly GCF_015832195.1 of Motacilla alba alba. Lineage (NCBI taxonomy): Eukaryota > Metazoa > Chordata > Aves > Passeriformes > Motacillidae > Motacilla > Motacilla alba. Next base: position 16,067,183 of record NC_052029.1, read on the forward strand.
TGTGCCGTCCTTTCCCGGCAGGCTAACTCTGTCTGTGCTCCCCAGCGTGCCGAGCAGCCCCGCGCCGCACCAGGAGCTACACCCTGATGGACTTCTCCGAGCTGGAGGCCACGGCCCCGGCCCCCCCAGAGCCCCGTGCAGACACAGCCTCGGCCCCCCGCCACGGCAGCACCGCCTCCACCTGCCTGCTCGAGGAGGAGCTCCACTCCCTAGGTCTGTGGGCGCACTTGAGCGTCACCCCCGCTACTGGGGCTCGTGGTCTTTAGTCAGGAGGGGAGCTTTGACTTCGGTGTCCATCCCAGGAGAAAGTGCAGCCTTCCAGATGGAAGCGCTCAGGGATGCAGTGTCTCCAGTGGTGTCAGACAGCAAAGGAAGCACCTGTGGAAAGCCCCTGTTTTCTGTAAATTACCTGTGGCATTTGCTGTCTTTCTTAGGTCTCAGCACCTCCCCTGTCACTCAGAAACCTCCCCCTGATTTTGGCCTAGCAGAGGTGAGTGATGCTCAGATACTTTGCTGTCTGTAAGGTGTAAAGGACAAAAATCAGAGAGGATTCCTGGCCTGCCTTTCCCTGGCAGCCCTCGTGGTGTACCACTCTGTTCTGAAGGGAAACTGGAATCCCTGTGCTCTCAGGTGCAGTTTGCTACCAAATGACACACATGTATTTCTGCTTTAGGTCCTGGTATTTGATAATCAAGAGTTCTTTTCAGTGCAACAGGTTTATTTTTGCTGATATTATACAGCATGGACCTGAAGGGCCTTATTTTCCAGCCTGCTGTACGCAATGGATTTAGGGAAGGTGTAAGTGCTGTTCACACCCTGGCACCACAGGAGGGCTGGGAAGACAGCTGTGCAGGGAAGAGTGAATTCCAGAGCCTGGATGAACAGCTCTCTCCACCATCCAGGACCAAGACATTCTCTTTGTAAGTAAACTCTTCATAATAGAGTCAGATTTGGGGGCTGAGGAATTATTTTACAGCAGAGAGATTTAGGAAAACCTTTCAGCTACCCCTGGTTAGTGATGGCAAGTGATCCATGCACACATTGGCTCTTTCCTGCACTTGTGCACTGGTTAGTTGCAGTTAATTGCACACCAGGACCTTCCAAGGGTCAGAAATTCAGGGAGACAAATCCCATTGGTTGATAAAAAGGTGATGTTGAGCTAAAAGAACAAAAACCTTACAGTCAGGCCTTTTTATAACAACCCGTCAGTCAAAAAGCACTTTGCTCAGCTTTCCCCAGACTGTGACAAGGTAGTTTCCAGACATTCAGTGGAAGCTTGGAACAGTTCACAAATCAAATTAATCTCCACAGATCTTCAGAGCAGGAGACTATTACAGTGTGCTTATACAGTCTGCCATAATACAAGAAACTTTACTGAAGATTTTCAGCTTCCTGTGATGTCTTTGAGCTGGAATTTACTTTGATCTGCCTGACTAGGGCTCCAGAGAAGCTGTGCACAGGGATGGCAGACTTCCAAAGCCCTAAACCTAAGTTTTACCATAGTAACAGAACCAAAATCTGCCTTAATGAATTTTGAAGCAGCAAGATCTTCCATAGATGATAGAGTTCTTGAATTCCTCAAGGACTCAGAGTGTAAGTCTGTAGTTTCTTTATACCTAAAGGGGATGAGGGATTGGGAATAGAGACAGACACAGCAGAAGACAGTACATTCCCTGTAGTATTCCCACTTAATACAAGCTTTCTGCATGCTTTTCTTTCCAGGGATTTATCACCAATGAAATTGCCCTTTCCAGATCTTCCAAATAACTCCGTGGCAGATCCTCCACTCCTCAGTCCAGGCTATGATCTGAAGCCTGCTGCCTCTTTGCATCCAGCTTCCAATGATGCTTCTCTAGAAAACATTTTTGTGCCTTTAATTTCAGTTACTCCAAGTGAGTACAGTTCTGTGTCCCAGCTCTGCTTACTAGAGGCTTACTAGAGCTCTTCCATGAGTTTTGCAGGACAGGAAGCCAAAGTAGCTTCATGCTGTGTGGGTCACTGGAGACAAGTAATGACTGTTCTGTGATGGGCTTAATGTTCCTGAGGATTTGAGCAGGTGCTAGGGATCATAGCATGAGAATGTCCTTGTCCTCTCTACTCATTGCTCGGGAGTTTTCCATCCTGGCTGATCTTTGTAATTTGCTTCTAAACCCTGTCCTTCACACCTTCAGTCAAGCTTTGAACAGTTGTTCCACTAAAAGTCCTAAAAGACACTTTTGAGTGGGAGTTGCCCCACTTCCTAAAGCAGGAAGCTCTTCATTCCACCTCTGCTGTTTGGTTTCACACTGAATGGCCCAGCTTTGCAGCTTGCCCCCGAGCATTTCCTGGGAATGCCACTCAGGGGTCTCAGCCCGGGGCCACAGAGCCTTGGCTCTCACTGCTGCTGGAACAGGGCAGGTGCACAGACAGCCTGATCTGCCTTCAGTCTCAAGGGAAGCTCTTAGCAGACTTTGGAAGGGCTGGATGGTGATCGTCAGGTGTGAATTTGCCAGCCGTGGATGGTAAGGAGCCAAATCTTGTGTGCACTCTGAAAGGCGCTTTGCTTTTCCCACCGTATCTCTGCTGGATCCACACCTGACTTCTCTCAAGGACTGGTGAAACCTGAGCTGCTAAATCCCAAAGGCAGATATTCAGATTCTGCCTGTCTCTGCCTTAGAGGCCGATGTAAATCAGGGGCTGTGTGCCACTTGCTCTGTGAGTTTGCCAAAGGAAGTAAAAGTTTGTCTGCATTTTCCTTTTTGCTGTTCCTTATCCCCTCTTTCCTGTTCGCCCTCAGATGGGAGAGGAGTCCAGGGTTTGATTCTGGCTCTCGATTTGTCTCTGGCAGGCACTATCTGCCCACTCACTGTGTATGACAGGAACGGTTTCAAGGCCATGCTCCACTTCTCCAGAGACCCAGCTCCCGGCCGACCAGACGTGCTGGTGATGGTTCTGTCCATGCTGAGCACCTCAGCACACCCCATTAGGGACATAGTGTTCCAGGCTGCAGTCCCAAAGGTGAGGAGCCTGTGGCAGGTAGCAGAGATGCTCAGAAATGTCCTGAGAAGAATGTTCACCATTTCTTGCTGGGCCTTTGCCTTGCTCGTGGGAAATGGCGTGGCTCCCTGTCTCTGCACGGGGATGCTGCTGTGCAGCGGTGCCTGTGGCATCGGTGCCTGTTTCACCCTGTGTGTCCGTGGCCTTGCTATGGCCAGAGGGCTCCAGAGCTGCTGCTTCAGCCTCCTGGCTGGGGCTCCTGCTCCCTGTGCTCGTGTAGCACAGAACTGGCTGTCTGGGAATATCTGTCTTTAGTTGCAGGCTGTGCTTTTACAGAATGAAGAGTCTGGCTGATGTATCTTTAACCAGCTCCGTGGCTCAGTGAGGCTCACAGCCTTTGCTGGCGTGGACTAAAAAGTGTTTATGTTGTTTTCTCTTTCAGACCATGCAAATAAAGTTACAACCAGCCTCTGGTTCTGAGCTGCCAGCCTTCAGCCCTCTCCTCCCGCCCGCAGTGCTGTCCCAGGTGCTGCTGCTCGCCAACCCACACAAGGTGCTGCTGCTGGGCGCTGGGAGATCCCCGGCTGTTTGTGTGAAAGATGGGGAGTGTAGGGGGCACATTCCTACAGGGGAGACTCCTAATGCTGGGGAGGTGTAGTGGAGAGACAGGGCACTCTGGACTGGGCTGGGAAGGTGTATTTTCTGTTCAAAGAGCTTTCCAGAGTTATAGTCTGAAGGGCTGTGTGGGCAGGAGCCTGCTCAGCTCTGGAGTATCTGCACTCAGAGGCAGCTCCAGGCACTCATGGTGCAGGTGTGGCAGCTGATGGAGCACAGGCACAAGTGATGGGTGGAAGATCTTTTGCATTGGTGGATGGTTATGAGACCCAAGATCAGTGTAAGGAACTGTCTCTGAGTAGGCTGGCCAGGCCTGGATTGCCAACATGCCCATGGCTGGTGTGCACAGGTCTTCCAGCTGCTCTTGTCTATCTTAGGAAGATCCAGGGTTTCCTTCTGTGCAGAGCTTCTGCAAGGCTGGTGTTTCCCCTGTCAGAGGTGACTCGCTGCAGCGAGGCCACAAAGGGTGAAGAAGTCTGGGAGTTTATAATCATGGTGTGCCCCTCTCTCCCTTTCTCTGCCAGGATCCCATCCGCCTGAGGTACAAACTGATGTTCAAGCAGGGCGTGCAGCCCTTCTGTGAGGCAGGAGAGGTGACTGGCTTTCCAGAAGCAGAGCTCTGGGGCAGGAGCTGAAGTCCCGCTGGCTCGGACACTGCCGTGTTGCCTTAGCCACAGAGGGGCAGCGACCGGCGACCAGCAGTGCTCCGTGCGGGCACCTTTTCTGGGGATCTGCCGCCTCCTTCCTCCTTTCCGTGCCCGGCAGGAGGAGTGCGGACTGGCTGCCTCTGCCCAGCCTGTCCCTGCAGCAGAGCCTGCTTCCCAGGAGCCTGCTGGGGAGCCCCGCCGCCTCCGTGCTTCTGCCATGCCCCTCTCCTGCTGCCTCTGGGCCCTCTCCCTTTACTTTTGAATTAAAAAAAAAAACAAACAAACCAAAGCGAATCGACACCAGCATTCAGCCTGTTCCAGGGACACAGGGCCTCCCCGGAGCCTGTGCCCGGTGCAGCGGGAGCCGGGGGCGGTGGGCGCCGGTACCGGCAGCGCTGGGAGGGAGCAGAGCCGTGCCCGGGGCCGCGGATCGGCCCTGCCCTGCTGCAGGCCCGGCCGGGGCCGCGGGGAGCGACCGGCCCGGGCACGGCCCACGGGCCCCGGGACCGCCCGGAGAACCGCCCCGAGCCCGCCTCGGGACCGCCCCGGGACCGCCCGGAGAACCGCCCCGGGACCGCCCCGGGAGCGGGCCGCGTTTCCGGGTGCGCGGCGGGGCCGGGCCGCAGCCGCCGGGGGTGTCCCCCGGTGTCCCCCGCTGTCCCCCCGCTGTCCCCGCGATGGACTTTTCGCGGTTCCTGTCGGACGAGTTCGAGGTGAAGGGCTGGGTGAACGCGGCGTTCCGCGCCGTGCAGCAGGAGGCCCCGGGCAAGGTGGACGCGCACGCCGCCACGCTGGTGATGAAGCTGCAGCTCTTCATCCAGGAGGTCAACAACGCCGTGGAAGGTGCGCGCCGGGCGGGCTCGGCTCGGGCCGGGTCGGGCTCGGGTCAGGCGGGCTCGGCTCGGGCCCCACCGGGCGGGCGTGGTCCGTGGTCCGTGGTCCGTGGCTCGGGCCGGGCCGGGCCGGGCGTGGCGGCCCCGGTTCGGCTCCGCCCGGGTGCTCCTGTGTCCCCACGCCTGCCCCTTCCCCCGGCACACTGCCAGGCCGGTGCAGGCCGCCCCAGCGATCCCGGCCTGGCCCGAGACTGAGGATCCCCATCCCGGGTCTCGCAGCTATTCACCAACACATCTGGGAAACTGCAGCTGCTGCCAGTGCTGCGTTAGATGGGGTAGCAGGGTAAATGTCTTCTCCAGAAGGGTTGCCCAGCCCTGGCACTGGCTGCCCAGGGCAGTGTAGGAGTCCCTGGAAGGATTAAAAAGCCGTGTGCATGTGGCACTTGGGGACATGAGTTGGTGCTGGCCTTGGCAGTGCAGAGGGAACGGGGCTGGACTGTTGGGAACAGTTGGACTCGATGGTCTCAGGGGTCTTTTTTGAACCTAAATGATCCCATGATAAAATATATACTTAAAAGTTTAAAGATACAGCTGAAGATTTGTTGTTTGATGCTTTGTTGTGTTTTTTAGCGTTGGGTTTTTTCAAGTGCTAAAGATTAGATAAGATTATTGAAATACTGCCTGCTCCTGCAAGGGCTGTCACCCCTCCTCACTGACTGCTCTGTGTTGCTGCAGAAACAAGCCATCATGCTCTCCAGAACATGCCCAGAGTCCTCCGGGAAGTGGAGGTCCTGAAACAGGAGGCAACATTCCTGAAGGAGCAGATGATCCTTGTGAAAGAGGATATAAAGAAGTTTGAAGAAGACACAGCTCAGTCCATGCAGGTCAGTTCTTAGCGTTCATCTGCGACATGTGAAATTCTAAAAGTTACAGAGTTGCTCACATGAAATAATCTTGTGAAGTTAAGATAGGCAAAGCCACTTCTTTTAACATCAGCAGTGCAAAGGTGGGTGTGACCCAGAGCTGTGCAGTCTGCCTGTCCTGAGGAACAGCTGCTCAGGTTCAGTGCTGCTGGTACCTGGCTGGGGACCCTGCTTTCTGCTGGGGTGCAGAGCATTTTCTGGCAAAGTGGGTACTAAAAGAGCAAGACCAGAATTCAAACTAACCTGTTACTTGACTTTGAAAGATGATTTTACATCTCTAGCTCCTTCAAACCATTCCGTCTTCTTGTAGTAATATAATCTTTCCATACCTTTTTGTTTTTAAAATTTAGGCAGGAGATAACTCCCAAGCACCTGTGAGAGCCACGTTTTGTTTCAGAGGGGAACGTGGTGTTGTTTTTTCTTCAGGTCCTGGTAGAGATTGACCGGGTGAAGTCCAGGATGCAGTTGGCTGCCGAGTCGCTTCAGGAGGCAGACAAATGGAGCACACTAAGTGCAGACATTGAAGAGACTCTTAAAACACAGGTAAGTACTGAATTATTTGGTATTTGTGCCTCCAGCTTTTCCGGAGCTGTGTTTAAAAGTCGGGTTTTGAGGCGACTGTGAAACACATCCCTGGTGCTGGTGCTGTCTGAGGCTGCCCTTGGTAACAGGCTGCCTTTCCCTGCTGGCAGGACGTGTCCCTGATCTCAGCCAAGCTGACGAGCATGCAGAGCAGCCTGGCCATGCTGGTGGACACGCCGGATTACTCAGAGAAGTGTGTGCACCTGGAGGCACTGAAGAACCGCCTGGAGGCCATGGCCAGCCCTCAGATTGTTGCTGCTTTTAACTCCCAGTCTGTAGGTCAGTAGCTCCTGGTATCGTTTACGGCCAGCTCTGGGTTTATGGTCTTTAAAACAGTTTGGGTGGAGAGTTGGTGTCCTGAAGGCTCCTGGCACTGGCTCCTGAGCTTCTCCTGGTGGAGCAGGTGCCCTGGAATGTTCTGGGCTCTGCAGGTGCCCGCAGGCCAGTGCTGCTTTGATTTTCCTGTGGTTTGGGGTACCGGTGGCCGCTGCAGGAAATGAGAAGATTGCAGGATTTTATGGGCCTCGAGGATGTGTGAGATGGAGGTACTGCTCAAAGAAGCAGAAGGGCCTTGGCTCTCTGTTATCATGGTGTTATTGGTGTAATCAGGAAGGAAGTTTGTTTGGAAGCATTCTGACTTCCTACTGCTTTGTAAAAGCAGCTTTGCAAATTCTCCTTAGAAAATTGGTATTTTTGGACAGTTCTTTGTGCTATTCCTTCTCTGTGCTGCTGTCAGTGCTTCTGAAAAGTAGTTGTTGACACTCATCTCTGTGCCCTCGAGGTCCCGGAGGGATCTGGGGCTATGGGGTACAAACCAGACTTTTGAGGAAGCTGTGTTTCTAAGCCCTGTGCAGGAGCAGCTGTGCCATGAGCAGTCTGAGGCACAGGTATCGTTTTGAGGACAGGCGAAAGCAAAGCTGAGGCCTTTGTTGGGTATGCTTTAGGTTTGTGAGTGCTGGCTTGTTTCTATAAGCTAATTATTTCCTTCTAGGAAATGCTCTGGCTTTAATACAGGATGTGTTAGCACAATGTGCTGGTTAGGAAGTTAAATTCACAAGTGTGAATTGTGTAAAGTGTAAAGTGTGTCTGCTGTCTGATCTTGTTTGAGGGTGGGTTTCAGGCAGTTCTGCTCCTCTTTGAGAAGATAAGCAAAGGAAGATGAAGTTGTCTCTTTCTGTGTAGACCATTGTGCCTGCTCCCTTAGAAGAGGAGCTCTTTCTCAGACTGGTGTCTCACCCTCAGCTTTGGGGCTGATCCTGATGCCTGTTATTTCGTTTTGTTTAGATCAGGCAAAAATGTTTGTCAAAGTCTTCACAGAAATTGATCGGATGCCCCAGCTTCTTGCCTATTATTACAAGTGCCACAAGGTAAGTGTTGTGGTAACGTTTAACGTGGAGGAGTAGCAGTCCATTCCTGCTGGGCTCTGACTGCAGAGGGAGCTGCTGCCCCACGGATCTCAGCTGTGCTGTGCTGGGGGATGGCACCTGCTCCTCTGTGTTTCCTTCTGTGCCTTCTCTTGCTGGCTCTGACCAGCTTTGGTTAGTCCCCGTGTTGCAGGAGTAATTCTCCCCTCGGGTCCTTGTCCCTTCCTGCAGCAGACACAGGCTGTGTGTGCTCTGCTTCATTTCTCTGTGCCTCATGGTTTTGCTTTGCTTTGCTGGGGATGTGGCCATGTCAGCAGTAACTTTATTACTGCAACTTGCCAGCTGCTGACTTCTGTAAACTCTTTTCAGGTAAGATTAAAAGTTGGAATTCCAGACAGTTCTGTAGCCATAACCTGAGCTTCAAATTTCTCACATGACTGTGACTTTTGAGGATTAAGTTCAAGGCTGGGGCTTGCCAAGTATTTCAACTATTATGTGGGGGTATCAGTTGCAATCTCATTTTATGAGTAAAATACCAATGTTAATTAAATCTTTGAATCACTAAGAAGCTGAAAGTCTTTTCCTTCTGTGGTGCTGAATTATATGTTGTGCTGAAACAGGGAGAGGGGCGCACGGGGGAGCCTCGTGTTTTGGCAGAAGTGCTGTGCATGGGGAGTGCTGGGTCTGGCATAACAAAAGCAGGACCCGTGGCCTGTCAGTTGTCTTCTCAGATGGTTCTGTTCCCCATCAGGTGCAGCTGGTGGCCGTGTGGCAGGAGCTTTGCCAGAGTGACTTGAGCTTGGATCGCCAGCTGACCGAGCTGTACGACACCCTCCTGGGGACCTGGCACGCCCAGCTCCAGTGGGCAGCACAGGTACTGTGACAGGCTCTGCTGCTGCAGGGGCAGAGAGGACAGGGCTGGGCACCCTCTGAATTCCCACAAAGCCTTGAGGAGCTCGTGGCTGCTCGCCCTGAGTTACACTGTGGGCCTGATGGTGCAGGTTGGGATTTGCAGCCCACTCGCTGCCCCTGGTCCAGCCCTTGCAGACAGGATTTGAGCTCTGCTGTTCCACCAGCAGCAAGGTTGCCGTGTTATTGGCATTAAAGCTGCTCTATCACTTTCATCTGTATCTTAAGTTAAAACTAATTTGTTGGTGTTGTAAATGTGTTCTGTTGCAAGACATTTGAAATGCCTGAATTGCTTTATCACTTGGCCTGGAGGAAGCCCTCAAGGTCACGCTGGACTGATGCATATTGCTCTGTGTAAGATATCTGAGGGCTTCTGCTGTCACCCCTTGGAGTCTGTGTGCTTGTTTTCCCTGCCAAGAATAATGTAGGATCAAAAAAAGGTTTTGTCCTTTGGTGAAATGAAGAAATAAGTTCATATTGTTGAAGAGCTTTTCATCCATGAAGGGTAAGAGATTCTTATCTTCATGTGACAAAGCCAGTGTCAGTGCAGGGCCTGTGCTGCAGAGGAGCTCAGTGTTTCCTTGAAATGTATTTTTTCTGCCTAATGGTTCGATGTGACTTACAGGTCAGATGTCAGGTTACATTTTAGCAGATATTCTTTGAACTGGGGATTGTGAGAAATGGCACGTGGGGCACGGCTCATGTCACTCAATCTCCTGTGTTGCTTCTGCTTTCTGAAAAACTCTGGTACCTTTTTGATGGTAAACCCAGCTTTCAAAGCAAATGAGCAGAATACCTGATGAAAAAGTCACAGTGAAGGCTGTAAAAATTTTCATGCTAGTGGAGTGGCTGATTCTCAGCTGATTACAGACTTTCTAGCCTTTCCACTACTGACTTCTGCCTATCTGACCAGTAATTTGGCTTGTGATATAGTCCTATTTCTTCATATATTACTGATTCATGTTGTTTCCCAACACACCTGTGTAAACTTGAGTGCTCTGTTTCAAATGCCCTCTTCTGCCAGGTGTCTTTTGAATCACTGTAGTGCCCGTGTTCTTCTGAATTCAGTTTTTGACCTGTGCCTGCCTTCTAGTTTCTTGGTGGCTGTACTCTGTGTACTGCCCTAGACTTGCAGTCAGGCTGTCCTGTGTGTGGGTCAGCGTGGCTCTTGCAGCCTGAGCTGAGCACTTCTGGGTTCTTCACCCCTTGTGGGGTGTTCCAGGTGTGGAAGCTGCCTGCTGCTCTCTGCTGCTGTGTGTTCCTGATGTGCTTTTGCCAGTAGCTGTTCTGCTGCCGCAGGTTTTCAGGAACCCCCACGAAATCGTGACTGTGCTGCTGATTCAAACCCTGGGAGCTCTGGTGCCTTCCATCCCTGTGTGCCTCAGCACTGCCATGGACAGGACGGGCCAGGACGCCAAGCTGACCCAGCTGCTGGAGCTCCACGATGCCACCGTCCACTTTGCCAGGGGGCTGGAGGTCGCCATGCTGCCAAACCTCAGTAAGGCTCTGCCTCTGAACTGTCATTCCATGCTGTCCCCTTTGTGCAGCCCCATTGAGGGATTTTGTTTGGTTTTAGGTGGAGGGAGGGAGTTTCTCTTCTAAGCAATGCCCAGTTCCAGGGCACTTGCACCTTTGTGTTTGTGTGTGTATCTTACACCTGAGCTGTTGACACAACACTGAGTTTCCTGAAGCAGCCCTGTCCTGGGCTGGCTCTGCAGGGTAAATAGCGTTTAGCACTTCTCCTTTTACAAGATTTACTGTTTCTTCTGTCTCCCAGACAAGGAAATGTCTCCAGGGAGGCAGCGAGACCCATTGTGAGAGATGACAAAGCAGAGAAGTTGAGGAGTTTCCTGGAATTATCACACCTCACTAAACAAGAGAAAACCTGCTCGAAGGCTGCATCCATTGGATGCTTGTATTTGTTTTCGTAGTTTTTCGGTTGCTACTGGCTTAGGGTTTAATCAAGTGACAATGCCCAGTGTTTTTTCTGGACTGTTGGTAGTTTTTTCCCAGCAGCATCTTCAGTGTTTGTTTCCAAATCTGCCCCGTGCTTTCCCCTCCCTGGGACATTTGTCATTCTGGTCATGACTGCTGAGTGATCCCTGCAAACCAGGCAGCAGCAAGGTGCTGTTTGCACAGGTTCACGCCTGACTGGAGCTGTGGGCTATTTATAGACCCTTATGAATTTGGTGGGGCTGCTTCAAAGACTGGCTGTGGGAAAATCCAAAATGAAGGCTAATGGAGCATTTCTGATGCTGTGCTTCCTGTGTTTGGTTCCTCATAACATTGTCTTGAGTGTCTAAACCCAGATTCTTTCTTGATCCTGTAAATTATGATTGCTGGGCAATGTCAGGGAGTGTGACTGTGTCTGTTGTCAGGCTGGTTGCATACACATCAGTCATTTTCTAGCTTAATTTATGGTTCATTATAGAAATTATTAAAAAGGACTTGGAAAAATAATGCCAGTTTGTAGAAGATGATGAAATAGGAAGACCACTGTTAAATTGTTATCTGAATGTGTTTAAAAAAACACCCTAAGCCTTTACTTCTGTCTCTTTTAGTGTGGGGTAAGACGTTTGAGAAAAAAATATCTCAAGAATGGAAAGGCCAGGTGACTCAGCTGAGGAGACTGAAACCAGTTCCTGCCTGTGTGTGAGGGGAGGGCTCAGCTGTGATTCACTGGATAATTCAGTTTGGAAGGGACCTTGGGAGATGATCTGGTCCAGTCTCAGTCTCCTGCTCAGACTGGTGCTTGGGATGCTGTTCAGTCTGGTCTCGAAAGTGTCCAAGCAGAGGCAGTGCTGGCTTTGGACAGACTGCTCCACTGCTTTCCTGTCCTTGGGGTGTGAAAGTCTCTGCTGATAGCCAGGGTTCAAAGTAATTTTGGTTGGCTGCAGGTTTGAGTTTGGCAGAGCTTTGTGAGAACAGCTGGTGTCCAGTTCTGATTTGGGCAACAATCATTCAGCCCTGCTTTGTGTTTGGGTTGGCAGCTCCCTGCTCAGGCATGGCACTGAGAGGCTGAGTTTGTGCTTCATGTTCAGCTCTGGATGATGAACACTGGCACAGTGATGCTGAATGAATTGAATTAGTGTCAATTATTTCAAGTGTGAACTAGGCTTTCTGATAAATGAGGATTGCCCCTGTTTGACGCCGTGGGAGTAATGTGTTTCACTTCTCAGCTGGTTTCAATTCTTCTGCTGTAGGTTGGAATGTTTGATAGATTTTTGTCACCCAGGCTGTTTTGGGTCAGTGAGTGCTAATTTTCTTGAGACACTTGTTGAGTTAGAACATCTTGATTTTAGGAAGCAGGTAGAGATAATAATCTTGTTTCTAAAAAAATAAAAAAACCCAATCTATGTAGTTGAGATTGAAGCTGTTGGGCAGCATTCCAAGCCTGTGCAGGCAGCATACTTTAGTAGCTTGAAATGAGGCTTTTAGTAGCATATTCATCTCTCTGTAGACTAAACATGTGATTCTTTGTAGAGGAGCAGAACCTGGTGAAAGTGATGGAGCTCGTGGAAGTGGTGTATGCTCCCTACAAGCCCTATCAGCTCGAGTATGGAGACCTGGAAGAAGAGAATCTCCTCATCCAGATCAGTGCAGTGCCCTTGGTAATGTACCAGTCTTTGCTCAGCTGTCCTGGGAGAGGCTGAAGCTTCCACTAAACACAGGGGTCTTTGTCACAGTTACTGCTCTCTTTGCCCCTCTCCTTTTTGGTTATATTTCTCATTTGTAGAGGATTCTGCTGTTGGCAGACCTGTTTTTCCCTGAGGAGCTGGGGAGCACAGGGTTGGCAGCCTGGCTGTTGTTGCAGTCCGTGGGCAGGAGGGTGGGACCACCAGCCTGGTTCTGCCTTAGGAGTTTCACAGGAAAGGAGGATACCAGGGAGCGCTGTGTTACACAAGATGTTTTCTCTATTGCCTGGAAGAAGAGCCAGGCTCAGCTTTGTTGTTATTTAGGAGCACTGGGAGGTGATTGATTGTGTCCAGGAGCTGAGCCACTCAGTCAACAAGCTCTTCATGCTGGCGGCCGGAGCCATCGACAGCTGCGTCAAGCTCACGGATGGCCTGGGGGTGTGTGGGCTGCTGAAGGCCCTGAAGGCCCTCTTCTCCAAGTAAGGTGCCTTTAGGTACTGCTCCGTTTATCCTGAGCGAGTTGTGAGCGTGCAGTTTGTGGCCAAGGACTTGGTAGTTTATGGAAAATGGCTGAGAGCAGAAAGCGTCTCTGACTGTAGCATGAGTGACCAGCATCCCCCTTGCTGCTTCATTCGAGCACAGGCTGCTTTCTAGAGGAAAAATTGAAGGTTTTATGGCTACATCAGAGGCTTGCCAGCTGTTTCCAGTTCTGGTTGGGGGGGGGTTTCATTTTTAATAAATACTTTTGAAGGAGAAAATGTTTCCCAAAACAAAATAAGGCAAATTAGGCTGATGAAAGTAGATCTTAGTGGGGAGATAAGTCTGGAGGTTGAACTTGGTCCTCTTGGAGGTCTTTTCCAACCTTAGTGATTCTGTGAATACACAGTCACTGGGACAAGTGACCTCACATTCAGGATCTGCCTGTAAGTCTGAGATACCCCACAGAGTGAGATTCACTCTTAGTTCTTGTTTTAAAGTATCACTTTCCTATTCCTGTACTGATTTACTCCTTATTCCTTCACGATGCTGCAAGAGCTGCTTACAAGGTATGAATCAGGTATTGCTGCCCTTTAGGAAGGGGGAAGAGGAAAGCACAAGTCTCTGATCTCACCTTCTTTATAGGCAATTAGAGAGCAATGTACCTGCCTCCAGCTTATGGGCATTATTAAAAAGAAAATGGGGGTGGGTGGAAAACAGAATGTTCTTCTCTTTATCCGTGTTCTCATCTGGGGAGTAGCTGAGAAAACAAATTCATGAGATTGTTGTCACCATGTTCCTGGAGTAAGGGCCAAGGGATGTTGGAGTAGCAGGAGCTGTATAAAGTTTTCCTGGTCTTTCCTAGGAGATGGTCAGTGCAGTGGTAACTGAAATGTCTTACTCCTTCCTTCTCACGGGCGGGGAGAGCTCCTGGTAATCCACAGGCAGCATCTTTCCTGCTCCTTGTCTTCTGGTCTAGGCTATAGTGGGCTGTGGCTGATCAGTTCCTCCTCTTTGGAGTGGAGCCAGAGTGTCTCTTCAGTACTCCTTTTAGTGTTTCTGGCTCTTGTTTGGCCCTTGCAGGGGACTGACTGAGCAAATCACAGGACTTGTCTTCGTGCTGCTCTCCAGCCTGTGCTCTTATGCTGGTGCTTCTCTCTGCTCCTTTTCTCACTGCAGGTACACGTCTGACTTCACAAACACACTGCAGTCTATACGAAAGAAATGTAAACTGGATGATGTCCTGGCAGAGTCCCTGTTCCAGGAGGACTGGACTGCGTTCCAGAACTCTGTCCGGTAAAGGGTTTGGGTGTTTCTGTCTGGCTCAGAGCTGATTTTTGTATCAAAGCTGAAAGGGAACTACTTGGGGTCAGTTTACACAAGTTCTCAGCACAGAGCACAGGGCTGAGCTCGCTGTGCTGCAGGGAGCACCAGTGTCAGTCAAGGGTTTCAGGTTGCTCCTGGCACGGGGAGGGCTCTGGGGCTCCCCACCCTGCCTGGAGCAAGGCTGCATCTCATGTCACTTGTAATGTTAGCAGCTCTTAGAATATTTCCCAGTGACACTGAGCTGGCCTTCCCCATGATGACAAGAGGTGGCGTATGGATGAGGCCATTGGGCAAAATATTCAGTGTTATCAAATGGATGCAGAGTTTATCACCTGATTCACTCTTGACTGATGTATGGGCTGTGGTTTGGTTATGGCTTTCATAACTACTTGACATGGGTCTGAGATGGGTTCTCTGAGAGGGGTCTGGCATTGTCTGCCTCAAATCTCACGGTGTGTTTTTGTCTTGCTCTTTCCCAGGATAATTTCCATTTGTGGTGAGCTCCTTCGCCAGTGTGGAGACTTTGAGCAGCAGCTGGCCAACAGGTGGGCACTGGTGACCTTAATTCAGAGCTGCCAATGTAGGAACCAAGTTGAAAGAAAACAAACCCCAAGGTGCTTTGGTTGCATAGACCATGGAGGGAAAGGCACCACTGATTCCCCTTCCCCATGCTTTGACATGTCAGAGATGGGGCACAGACTGTTCTGCCCAGTCGTGTTCCCTGAGGCAGTCCCAAGAATCCTTTTCCTTGGATTCCTGGCTGGCCACCAGTGGGCTGCCAGATGGGGCTCAGGAAGGAATTTTCCACCAGATCAAATTGGCAAGATCCTTGTGCCATGGGGCATGAATCACGTGCTGCAATGTGTAGGTGTGCCTCAGCTGATGGGCTCCCTGTAACCTGAGGAGTGCAGGCACAGGCAGCACGTGGATCCTGCTGCTCCTTGTTGTAAGCAGTGCACTGCCCAGGCTGTGGTTCCTTGAAGTGCTCGGTGTCACTGGAGAGGAGCCCAGCGTGCCGTGCTCAGTGGGGCCCCTCTGCCCTCGTGTTCCCAGAGCACAAACCCCCCTGTTCTGCCAGCCCTTCTGCAGCTGGTGAGCTGCACAGTGGATGAGAGGACTGGCTCAGTTCTCTGTCACTGAATGCTCTCCCTTGAAGTCACTCAAGGGCAGTGCTGGTCCTTGGGCCAGCATGAGGACAGGACTGAGAAGTCCAGAGGGTTCTGCTGGTGACTTTTGTGTACTTGTTTTCAGGATTTTGTCAACTGCTGGGAAGTATCTCTCAGACTCCTACAGCCCTTGCAGTTTTTCTGGCTTTCAGGACACCAGTTCTGCAGAAAAGAAGAGCTCCATAAAAAATCCCTGGCAGGAATACAATTATCTCTTGAAGGAGAATCCATCCGAGTATGCCAGCCTTATGGAAACACTTTACACTCTGAAGGTAGCCCTGGTGCCTCAGTTACAGTGTGCTCTGGGGCCCGTGCTGGGTAGATGACACCTGGATTCCCCCTCCAGTCTAATGATTTTCATGCTGGGCTGCAGCCTTTCCATGGGCTGTGTTCTGCAGGGACATTGATACACAGAGAGATGAAATGTCCAAGCCCAGGAAGTCTGGACTCATTCCATCTCTCCCCAGATCCTGGCTCTGTTTTGTGAACAAGCCCTTATCAGCTCAGGTGAGGGAGATTTTATCACACTGAGCATTGGGAAGGTTGTGTTGGAGCCATCTCAAATTCTGGAGCCCACACACCACCTTCTGAGGCTTTCTCTGCCATTTAGGCTCAGCTGCCCTGTCCAGTCTGAAACAGAATTCTGCAGGATCATTCATGCATGGATCTGTGAACGGGGTAGAATGGCTTTAGTTATCTTCCTGTGGATCTAAGCTATGTTTGCCATCATTGGTCACATGGAGTAGTGAATTCAAGTTATGAGTTTTATTTCCTCAAAATGTTTTGATTTCTTCTGCACTTGGTTTACCTGCAGCTTTTGTGGTTCCACCTTCAGTGTCATGTGTCTGACTTTAAACCTTGACTAAACTGTCCAGTTCCACAGGTACTCTTCAGGTAGAACTTAATTCCCATGCAGGGTATCAGTTGTGCCCTTGGAGTAAAAGGCAGTTTTGCCACCTTCTCTGCAAGTTTCTCAGTATCCAGCATGTGCCAGAGCCTGGGGAGGCTGGAATGTGATTCCTTGTCCTGCAGTTCAGGGAGCAGTGGCAGTTTCTGTCTTGAGTAACTGCTCGGAATAGGTCATTCCAAAAGAAACAGCCTGTGCCGTCACAGAGGAAAGCTCTGCTGCACGGGGATGGCCTCATGGAACCCCTGCAGGCGTGTTAGCCCAGCCCCTGTTGTGTGGTGAATGTTTTTCTGTGCGTGGCAGGAGAAAGGCACCAGTAACCACAACCTGCTGTCGCCGGCGCGCGCGGCCCTGGCGCGCCTGAACCAGCTGAGCCACCAGCTGGCCTTCGACTCCGTGTTCCTGCGCATCAAACAGCAGCTGCTGCTGGTCCCCAGGATGGAGGTGGGCACTGGGCTCGGGCTGGGCTCCGCAGGCAGGCTTTGCCTGGGGGAGGCCTTGGGTCAGGCTTGTTCAGCTGTCTCCTCTCAGAACGTTCCTCTCTGGTGCCGTGTTTCTGCCACGAGCTGCAGGCAGTGGAACGGTTCCCCTTCCCTCTCCCACAGCCTTGGCAGCACAGCTGCTGGAAGGCTCTGGTGTTTGCTTGAGGTGTTGCTTTTCTGACCCTTGTGAGCGTGTTTCCCACAGGGAGTTGGGCAGAAAAAGAGTGGGTGTTTTGGGCCTCAGGGATAACATGGTAAACGCTTTCCCACCATCTGTGTTCTGCTTCCTAGAATCCCTTGGGTAGTCACAGTTCATGTTCTTGGGTCACCCCTTTCTAAAATGCTGACAGGCTTCGTGCTCTGGGAAGTCACTGATTCATCCTGCACTTTCTGCCTTACAGGGCTGGAGTTCTGGTGGCATTGGTGAGACCCTGACAGATGACCTGCCAAACTTCAGCCTGACCCCTCTGGAGTATATCAGCAATGTAAGAGAGCTCAGCTGTCTTTCTGCTCTAGAAAACAAATTGCTGGGAACACTCCAGAGAGCAAAGATTTGCTTGGAGTAGCAGTTCTCTGTACAGGTCTTTCTTGCCATGAGTGTTTCAGTGACTGCTTCTCTGACCTTGTGAAAAACTGTTTCTTGTACCAAGTGTAATGATGCACGAGAGCCAATTTGTAGGTGAGTGAGTGGCTGTCAGGCTCAGCTCTCTGCTTTCAGGTGTATTTACTGCAGGTGACCTTTTCTGTAGTAAAGGACTTGCCTTGCATTTGTTCAGTGACTCAGCTTTTGTGCTTTTATTCTAGATTGGGCAATACATTATGTCTCTTCCTCTGCACCTTGAGCCATTTGTCACTCAAGAGGATTCTGCTTTGGAATTGGCATTGCATGCTGGAAAACTGCCATACCCCCCAGAGCAAGGTAGGGTGAGACCAAAGGCTTGGGTGTCTGGGGAAAGCTTCCCCATCCTGACATCACACGGGTGGGATGTGACACAGTGACAAAACCATGGGAGATCCCTTTCCTATCACACTGCTTCTTCCAAGAATCCTTTGGTGAAACCCAGGAGGAGCCTCTAAATAATGAGTAAAACTTGATTTTGTTTCATTCAAACTGGAAGCTTTGGCTTGGTCTCTGTGAGTTTGGTGTTCATTAAAATGGTGGTTTGGGGTCTGAAGAGTTCTGTTGGGTTTTGGCTCCTGTCCTGCTCCAGGGGGCTGGCCCTGCCTGCTGTGTCACTAATCCTGCTGCAGGTAGCAGCACTAGCCACCCAGTGCCTTTCCCTGCAGGTGGGCAGTGTACCTGGTGTGCTGGCTTCAGTCTCTGTGTGGTGTTGTTATTTCCACAGACAGTGGAGAAGGCATAGAGCTTGGTATTTACAGTCTTCTGGAACCTTCCAAAATACACTCTTTAGTTCAGGCTTTTGCATTACTGTTATGTCACCTTGAAGCATTTACATGTTGCAATGCCTCGATAATTTTCAAAACCCTAATGAACACAGAGTGCCTCTAGGGCTGGAAAAACCCTCTTGTGAATCCTTGTCACTGCCGTGCTTTGCAAACTGCGCCTGGAAGAGGATCCTGTAGGAGGTGCCAGGCAGTGCCCTGTCCCAGCTGGTCACCATCAGCCCTCTGGAGGTGACCTACCGAGGGTAATCCCGGGGAGTCTTGGGGTCTGGAGCTCATGTCAGTGGTGTGCAGCCCAGGCAGAGAACATGACTGCTTTGATTACTCCAAAACCAGCTGATAAACTCTGACTGCCTGCATGTCCTGTGGAAGGAGCAGTTCAGATGCTATTAACCGGTTATTAACTAGCTGTTCAGATGTTATTACCCAGTTGTTAACTAGCTGTTCAGATGTTATTAACTAGCTGTTCAGATGTTATTACCCAGTTATTAGCTAGCTGTTCAGATGTTATTAACCAGTTGTTAACCAGCTGTTGAGGTGTTATTACCCAGTCAGGACTGTGTGCTGGCAGTAACGGGGCTGTGTGTGCAGGAGATGAGCTGCCCGAGCTGGACAACGTGGCTGACTACTGGCTGGGCTCCATCGCCAGGGCCACCATGCAGACGTACTGCGAGGTCATCCTGCAGATCCCACAGCTCACTCCACACTCCACCAAGCAGCTGGCCACGGACATTGGTGAGCTCTGGGCACAGCTGGTGTCACCCACGGGCTGCTCTGGCACCACGCTGGCTCCTGCCTGCTGGTGCCCGTGGGTGAGAGCTCTCCGTGACAGGATTCCCTCTGTCACCAGCAACAGGGACATCTTTCATTTCACAGTGTCTGTTGCCAGTTAAATACACGTTTTTCCTTAATTTTGCAGATTATCTCATAAACGTGATGGATGCCCTGGGCCTCCAGCCCTCACGGACGCTGCAGAACATTGTGACTCTGCTGAAGGCCAAGCCAGAGGAGTTTCGCCAGGCTGCCAAGAGCCTGCCCCGCCGGATGGCTGCTGGCATTGCGGCCATGAGGGGCCTGGAGGGTTAGCTGTGCCCTCCCTGCCGCTGGCATCACAGCTATGAGGGGCCTGGGGTGCCAGCTGTGCCCTCCCTGCCTCTGGCATCACAGCCATGAGGGGCCTGGTGTGCCAGCTGTGCCCTCCCTGCCTCTGGCATTGCGGCCATGAGGGGCCTGGTGTGCCAGCTGTGCCCTCCCTGCCTCTGGCATTGCGGCCATGAGGGGCCTGGTGTGCCAGCTGTGCCCTCCCTGCCTCTGGCATTGCGGCCATGAGGGGCCTGGAGGGTTAGCTGTGCCCCCCTGCCGCTGTCATTGCGGCCATGAGGGGCCTGGGGTGCCAGCTGTGCCCTCCCTGCCTCTGGCCCCTGCTCAAGGACTCATCTCCTCAGATTGGTTTTCGTTTCTGCAAGGACAGTGAAGAGATCTCTGGGGAATAGGGGAATTTATTTCAGACTAACTTTTAATAAATGTCTTTGTCTACGAAAAGCTTGTTCCATTCTTCCATCTTTAGAAATAAGGAAAGATGTCCTATGGCCGGATTTCCCAAACCTCTGGATTGCCCTGAGTAGCTTGAGCAGTGCTGGGAATGTTCTGCCAGGTGCTGGAGGGTTCATGCTTTGAGGCAGCCTTTTCAGAGAGTTTAATCTGGTGTACCTGAGGTGATGGGGAGATGCAGCACAGAGGGGGCTTCCTGTGGGCAGTGGCCACTGCTCAGGGCTGTTGTAAATACAGGGTCAGGAAGGGTTTCTTCAGCTGGCAGTTGAGGCTTGATAAAGCTCAGCTCTGAGAATAAAACCAGCTTTGTAGGTTGTTCCTGGTGCAATTTCACTATTCTACTGAAAGTTTGTGAGGAATTTCAGGAAAGTGGTGCTTCCTTGTACAATTTATTACTGTTTGTTATATAGATTTTTGTGAAACAGCTGGTCCAGCCTTGCTGTGCTCCCCTGGGAGGCAACGGGGCAGAATGCAGGGAGCTCCCAACACTGGACTGGCAGCTGAGTCTCGAGCAGCTGCACTGCTGCTGCAGCTGCCAACCCCTCTGCTCAGCTGGGCTCAGGCTGGGACCGAGCTGGAGCCAAGCACTGGAGACACTTCCCACTTTTATGAGATGTCAGACACCTCCGTGAGCCAGCTGTGACTGGAATGGTGAGCTGTCCCTGTCCTGCAGGGAACACGCTGTTCCCTTCAGTCCTGCTGTACGGAGGTGAAGCTCACCAGCCGTGCCTCTCCCACCCTGCCCCTGCCCCAGCGCTGCTGGGGAGGGTTTTGGGGCTGCTCCTTTGCTGCTGTTGGCCTGGGCTGGCAGCCAGCTGGGGCTGAAGTCATGAGGGCAGGCTGAGCAGCCTGGGACCTGCTGCCCATCCCAGGGACCTGTTGGTGAGAGTGTGAGAGGAGAGGCCAAGGTTCTTGCTCTCAGCATTTCCCATGTTTTAAGAAATGTGCTCTGGTTTTTCACTGTTTTATCCTCTGGAGGCCTTTGCCAAAGGATGGCACTGCATGCACTGAGCACTGATTCGGGAGGGGAGGGTGTCAGGTCCTTGTTTCTCACCCAGCTGTGATGTGGGATCAAGTGGCATCACTTTACAAGAGCTCTCCTGTGGGAAAGGAGGCTGTGCTTGGGTGTTTGTGGTGCCCAGAGATGGAAATGTTCCTTTCAGGAGACAGGAGAAGTCTAGGACAGTTTGTAAGGGCTGGATTCCTCTGTCTTTACAGGTGTTTTTGCTGTCGTGCGTCCTGCTGGCACTCTGGTGGTTTAGGGGCTCGCTGAGCTCAGGCTCTGCCTGGGTGGGGTGGTTCTGTACAGAGCAGTGTGTTTGGGGCTGTTGGTCCTTCTCCCTTCAAACGAGAACCAGCTGGGGGAGCAGGGGCTGGGGCAGAGTGTGGGCATGTGAAGGAGGTACTCCCTGAATCTGGATTCGGGGAATTTCGAACACAGCATTCCGTTGTGTGGGGCAGGGTCAGCCGTGCTGCTGGCACCTCAGCTGGTGCTGCTGGCACCTCAGCTGGTGCTGCTGGCACCTCAGCTGGTGCTGGTGGCACCTCAGCTGTCAGAGCGTCCCTCGGTTCCTCTGTCCTGCTGCTGGTGCTCATCAACTGGAGCCACCCTGTCCAGCGCTGCCGAGGGGCTGGAGGGACCCTGGGCACGCTGTGGCCCCAGCTCTGCACCAGAGCCCTCTGTGCTCGGGGAGCTTGGTGTGCAGGAGGCTCCTGGAGCCCCCTCTGCAGCCGCCCCACGCTGGCGCCGTGCCCAGAACGGCGTGTTCTGGTGCGAGGCTTAACCGCAGGATTGTGCTTCCTCTTGAACTTCTGCACAAGTACTTCAGTAAGGCCAGTCCCAGCGGCTGTGATGGGTTCCTGGGAAAGCTCCTGGGGGCTGTAGCCAGCCGGGGACAGGTGAACTCACTGCCCCACTCAGCTCAGCCCCACAGGGACCACCAAAGGCCCGGCTGCCCTGGTGTCAGGGTGAGCACCGTGCTCTCCTCCTTGCAAGCCGCTGCCATCAACCTCTTGCCAGCACTGGACTACCCCCGCTGCCAGCAGGGAAGCTAAAGGCAACTTTTAAATCAACTTTTTATTATTGCAAGAATGATGATTAAACAGGCTGGTGCTTCCTCCCACCCGAGTCTCGGGGGAGTTGTGTTCTTGGCACACCAACAGCTGTGCCCACCCGCACCATGAGTGGCACAAACCCTGGGCAGCAGCACAACAGGGCACCCAGTGAAGGGACAGTTCAGTTTCCATTGTGGTTGTTTGGGGATAGAAATTCTGCAGCCCCAGAGGTCAGAAGTAGTTTTGGTCCCATCCCAAGGCTGTGCTCCATGGTATGGCACAGCTGTGGCACGCGCTGAGCCACATCCCTGCAGCCAAGAGCTGGAGAAGGGGTAGGATGAGACAGTCTTTAAGGTCCCTTCCAACACAAACTCTTCCAGGGTTCTGTGAGCTACAGGCCACGGCCTGGCATCCACTGCCAGGACATCCTGTCCTCCCTGCCACCACCCTGCTCTGCTCACTGGGAATCGCTTCCCACCCACCTGGTGACGAGAAACAGTGACACGATTTTACAGCAGTACTGATGTACACAAGCCCTACACACTGAAGCCAAAGCCTGACTCTGTGAGGTTTATTGCAGGGTTTATTAGGCAGAGCTTCCTGCCAGCGATCAGTCATAGGAGAGAACAGCCTGGGCTTTTAATTCCCTCTGAATTTGGACAGACAGTGGCCCAGCAAGCGGCGCAGCGCGGCGGGAGCTCCAGGAGCCTCTGGTCACTCGCTGTCGCTGTCGGGGCCCAGGGTGTCCAGGGGCTGCACACGCAGGGAGTCGTAGTTGGGCGGGGGCGTGCCGGGCTCGGGGGGCAGCGCCTCGGCCCCCGCGGGCTCGTGCTGGAAGCCCAGGTTGGTGTGAGCCTCCACCAGCTCCGACACCGTCGGGGGCGCGTCCGGGTACCGCGCCCGCGCCCGCCGCTGCTTCAGGCCTTTGCACCAGCTGATGACGTTGATGATGGTGATCCACAGCGAGTCGATGATGATCTCCCCAAACTCAATGAGGCACAGCACCGAGCCCCCCATCCAGAACCCAAACTGGCCTCCCAGGCTCGACAGCAGCCAAACGATCTGTGGGAGGAGAGTGGAGTGAGCCCCTCAGGCGTGCCCCACCCCGGTCCGTCACCCGGGTGCCAGTGCTGATGTGGGTGATGCCCCTGCACCTGGGACCTGCCTGCTGGGGCCCTCCCGTGCTGGTGCTGCCCTGCAGGGCAGGGACAGGGACGGGAGGTGGAGTGGGGGAAGGAACTGAGGGCTCTGAGCCACCAGGCAGAGGTGGCTTCATCCACTTCATTTCAGCAAGTGTGCCAAAAGGCAGCCTGGAGGGATGTGACAGACCGTCCCCCAGGGCACCGAGCCCTGCCCGTCCCAGCTGGCTGGCTCCTGCCCTGCCAGAAGGGCTGGGATGGGCACTCACCGTGGTGGCAGCTGACTCCGAGATGGTGCGGTAGTTGTACTCCTGGAAGTAAATGTTCAGCTTGATGATCCCATTCCTGTAAAGAACAAAACCCACCTCAGTGAGGAGCTGGCTGTCACTGTCCTGCACCTCTGCTCCAGCCTGACCGTGGGACAGAAAGACACCAGGACATCAGTATGAAGTGACAAACGTTATGGCATTGGAACTGTCCTTAAGGCTGATTTCACTTTGTTGCATGTTTGAGTTTGACCGACCCAGTTTGCAGCTCTGGAGAGCAGAGGACACGCATGAAGTGCCTTTTGGATCTGCTTTTTGTGTGTCCCAGGTGACCAGGCTGCAAACCTCGTCCTCCCTGTGCATTCGCACCCGCGCGCTGGCCCAGCGCCAGGGCTCGTGTCAGGCTGATGTTAACAGGCTCAGCAGAGAAGATAAAGTGCTTGTTCCTCTCACTCACCTGTCCAGAGTCACATTTGTTGACATATCCCTTTCATAAGACAGAATATGGAAAATCCAGTCCTAGGAAAACAGAATCTGTTCAGAGGAGTAGAGGCACGCTGTGCTCCCGAAGAGCGCGAGCCCTGCGGTGCTGTGCCCCTGCCAGGCAGCCCTGCCCGAGGTGAGGGGGAGGCTCTGGAGCTCAGCAGGGCAGCTCTGCCTCAGCAGGGACCCCAGCAGGGAGGAGCCGCTCTGGGGGTGCCTCCTGCCCCACGCCCTGCTGGTCTGTGTGTGGTAAACATGGACTTGAGCAGAGGTGCTTTGACCCGGACACCAGCTCTGACAGCAGCCAGTGTCCTGTGCCCGGGAACAGGAGCCACCGGGGTCTGCTACAAGCCAAGGAATCGGGGTTACCTCGGAGGCTTCTGATGGCCAGTCCGCCATGGAGATGGTCATTTTGTACTGCGTGTCACTGCAGCAAACAGGGAGAGCATTAGTACGGAGATGTCCCCTCCTCTGAAGTCTCTGCAACTTCAGCTCTCAGGCAGCAAACCAGCCCTGCAGGGTTTGCTGCCCTTTTGGGAAAGTCAGGGCTGATGGGAGTCAAAGTGAAGGACCCCTCTACCTCCACAGCAACCAGATCAGGCTCAGGTACTCACTTGCATGTTTCTTTACAGGAGTCAATGCAGATCTGACGCTGTTTTATGCTGGATCTCAGTGAGGAATAGCAATATGCTGTTTGGTGAAAACAAAGTCAAAGTATTTGTTAAGATAAGGACCCAGTTACTGAGTTATATCAGTTTCCTTTATCAAAATAAATATTAGGTATGACCATTCAGCACAGATTTGCCATCTTCCCTTTCAACTTTCCTTTCCTTGAGAAACTTGGGCAAAACACATCAGGCAATTTACAAATAAATTAAAAATAAACTGTCAGTTTCTGAAGACAGTTCTTATAGAACCAGCTTGCCCAGGATTGGTATTTTTAGTGCAGCCCTGGCCTCTGCCAGCACAGAGCTGTGCTATCCCAAGGGACCACTGGACCCTCCATTGTCCCTGCCAGGGGACCCAAAATTTTTGGGTGCAGAGGCCTGGAGTGATACCCTGTGTTCTCTTTGGTGCCCGAGGGCTCCCCCAGCCCACAGCCAAGACCAGATGTGGCCCCTTCTCCCCAGCCCTGGCCCAGGGGGCCACGTCCCACAGGGAGCAGCCGTGCAGGAGCTGCAGGGACAGCAGCAGAGCCCGGCCCCAGAGCCCCCAGCAGCTCTTACCCCAGCCTGGGTTATCCTCGTTATTGCAGTAATTCACCCCTTCAGGCAGAGGGAACATGTAGTGCCCACAGCCACAGATCTCCACCATGTGGTTCTGGAAGCAGGAGCGCAGGCAGGCCTGGGGAGGGAAGGGGGATGCTCAGGGTGGCTGAGCCCTCGGGAGCCCTCTGCCCCAGAGCTCCCTCTCTCTCGCACTGAACAGGGCATCTTGGGGCTGCAGACAGACGGGGAAGAAGCTGCAGAGGAGGTGGGGGCTCCCAGAGCCTGTCCCTGCCCAGAACCCCTGCCAGCCTTGCTGGCATTGGAGCTCTTGGGGCCACTCGTGGGAGCTGGCCGTGGGTGAGACCTCGTGGCAAGCAGAGGGAGCTCAGCACCCGCTGCTGCTCACACAGACACTGCTCATTCCTCAGTTATTTTGGGGCTTCACAGAAGTAACACTCAAGCTTCCAAAAGGGAGTACAAATGTTCCCTTCCACTACAGACAGGGCTGTGCTCTCCAGGCTTCACACAACACTGACAAAGGGCTGGTTTTGCATTTTAAGGCCATGAATTTCCAAATCCTTCAACATAAAGAGCAGACATATGAATGATCTTTGTGCGGGTGCTGCTCGTCTGGGGAGGATTGTGGCTGCAGCTCCAGCAGCAGCACTGCCATTAGCTTGGTGAGGCGTGAAGTTCATCACCCGAGGCTGGAGTGGGATTCTGCATGAGGCAGCACAACGCAATAGCAAAGTCTGTGAGAAGATAATTAAATTTAACAGTTGTGGGCTGGACAAGCAGAGAATTTCTGTGTGATAGAAAGGTCCATGGAGTGCAGAGCAGTCAGGGAGTGATGGAAGAGCCTGGTTTTGCTGAGAGGGCTCTGAAGTGGCATTACGTGGGCACAGCACTCCGTCAGTGCCTGCACTTCTAGGGAATAATGCAACCCTCCCGAGTGTTTGCTTAAGCCTTATACAAGCATCTTCAGAAGCTGGCCAGAGTGGTCCGATTGTTATTGTATTATATAAAGGTAGAAATATAAAACCACTGCCAGCCCAAAGCCCTCCCGATCTCCGGGGGCATCTGCGAATCACCCAAATGTTTGGGAATTTCCTTATTATCACACTGCACCCTCAAGAGCTGCTTCTCCCTCAGCACAGCCTGTTATAAATTAACCTCTGCTTAGGGCTGGCCCTCTAATTTTCTACAGATGCAAGGTTAACTGACGCTCAACTTTCTCATCCCATTTTCAGAGTGATGAAGAAGCAAAGGGCTGTTTCCCTTCCTGTACAAACCAGCTGCATTTTCAGGGTGAGAAATTACTTGATTCCCCCAAAGAGAAAAAAGTTAAAGATCGCAGGAGTGTTCAGAGGGAGACTCTCTCCTTAGTACTCATCTCCTGTCGGGGTAAACATCACTTGTGTACACAAAACATGAGTTCCTAGGAAGTGTCACTTTGACCTTGTCTCAGCAGAAGTTTCCCAGAGCCTTAGTGACCGTTCCTACAGAACCATATGGGGCTTACATCAGCTATGAGGAAAAATTTTTCATGGAAAGGGTTGTAAAGCATTTGAACAGGCTGCCCAGGGCAGGAGTGAAGTCACCATCTCTGCAAGTGTTCAAAAACCATGTGATGTGGCACTTGAGGACATGGCTTATCAGTGGTGGTGCTGTGTTGATACTTGGATTTGATTATCTTGAAAGATTTAATGATTTTATGATTCCCCAGTACCCTGCATGATAGGCAAAGATTTAACTGCTTTGATGATTTCTCCTGAAGAGTGTTGTTTGATTTAGAGGGTGTTCTACCTGTATGGAGTAGGAGGTGTTGTATTGGCTGTAGAGGTTTTTGACGGGGACGTCGGAGCCGTTCATGGTGCAGTCGCTGTAGGGATAACCCATCCTCTCCAGCTCGTCCTGGAAACAAACCCAAACACCAGACTGTGGTGATCACTTCTCCACAGGTCCCTGTGCCCATTTCCCAGGGGCTCTGTAATTCTGTGCTCCCCACGGCTTTGCTAGAGATGAGAGTCAGCGGGGGCAGAGCTGAGGAGGCTGCAGCCCCTTCCTGGGTGGGTCCAGGCAGGCGAGGCTGCTCAGGGGCTGGCAGAGCACCTTCTGACATGCTGCAGAAAGAGACAACCGTGGCCTGAGCGCAGCATTCCGGCCTCAGTAAAGCACTTTGCCAGGACAGTTACATAAACTCCTCCATAAAGCGCTCCAGCCCCTGACAGGTGTGTACCTTGTCTCCTTTGGTTTGAGCCAGTTCAGCCAAGACTTAAAGCAAACTTGGTTGTGGTCCCATCAGATAACATTATTCTCAGACAATCTGCTCCCGAGGAATGCCACACATACCACCAGCACTCCAATGGAGGTTTCTGTCCCAGCCATGGCGTAGATGCCCTGATCCTTGAGGAAGGGGAAGCTCTTCTGCTGGTGCAGCATGAGCCTGGCCCCAGCGGCAGAGGACAGGTAGGGAATGTAGTCCTGCTGGCTGATGTCCAGAATCAGCTTCAGCCCTGGGACACCAGACAAAACACAACAGGAATTGCACTGGAAGGGGAGGCTTGGGGAAAGAAGGCTGTCTATTTTCCTCTCCCTGTTCCTTGGGAAGAGCCAGGGTCTGGCTGCCATGGCAGCCTGATCTGGGGAGGACCACTTATGGTGGTGAATGCCCAGCACTGCAAAAACTGGGAACAGCCAGGGGTTGCCTAAGATATTTCAAATATGCAGAGGATGCCCTTCTGCTACATGTCCGTAGTCGGTTCTTCTGTGTGGCACATTTTCCTTTTGGGGCTCATCCCCCTCTGGAAAGCCTCTGTTCCCTGTCACAGTGCTCCAATGACAGAGGAACCATTGGTCTGTCCTGAGTGACAGAAACGGGCACCAAGAGGCAGAGCCCTCACGTCTGCCCCTCCAGCCCCTCCTCCACCGCAGAGCGCTCCCTTACCAAACTCGGCCCCGGGGTTGGAAGAATTCAGAGCCTCTTCATCCATGCCCCAGTTAAAGATGTAGCAGTTACCATGGTCTGGGTGGTAGATTTGGGTGAAGTTCCTGGAGGAATCATACACATAAAACTGTGACTCTCGGGAGCAACAAAGGGGTGTGACATAAAGCAGAAGATGGGCCCAGCTCAGCAGCTGTGCTTCCCAACACTGGGAAGTGTTGATAGAGCTGAGAATCAGCAGCAATCTCACTAGCAGCTGATATATACCTCAAAAAGAGAAAGGAACCCGCGAGCTGTTCCTTCCTGCAGGGACGGAAAGGAGCAGGGAGCTCGTGTGCACCTACTTGTAGTTGCAGGGTTCGGCCCCGTAGAGACAGGCCAGGATCATGTCCTCTGCCTGGTAGCCCATCCTGATCCTCTCGTGCAGCGGGACCTTGGAGAGGATGGAGGTGGACTGCAGGATGTACCACTCGGTCACCGCCTGCGCCGCGCTGCTGAAGTTCCTGTACGTGCAGTTGTCAGAGCCCTGGTGGCTGCACTGGGGACACAGAGCAGGCAGCCTGAGCCCAGGGGACACAGAGCAGGCAGCCTGAGCCCTCAGGGACACCTGAGCCCCAGGGGGACACAGAGCAGGCAGCCTGAGCCCTGGTGGCTGCACTGGGGACACAGAGCAGGCAGCCTGAGCCCTCAGGGACACCTGAGCCCCAAAGGGACACAGAGCAGGCAGCCTGAGCCCCAGGGGGACACAGAGCAGGCAGCCTGAGCCCAGGGCACGGCAGGGCCATGTGGGACCCCCTCCCCATGTGCTTGCCCACATGCCAGCCCTGCCTGCAGCTCCAGGGACTGAGAGGTTCAGCCTGACGGGGCCACAGGCTGGCTGTCACTGAGCTGGCTGTCACTCTGAGCTGGCTGTCACACTCAGCTGGCTGTCACACTCAGCTGGCTGTCATTACAGGGTCCTTCCCCAGGGACATTTCCCTGCTGGGCAGGTTATACATCATCCCCAGGGTGACCCCACAAGTTAAGAGAAAATGTCAATTTTGGACAATTCTTTAAGGCTGGAGTTTCCCCAGCCTCCGAGGCCTGCCCAGGCAGGGTCCTTGGAGCCTCATGGGAGCAGGGCTGAGGGGTTCCAGCACCACCTTGTGCCTCTGCACTGCGGACTGCAGCAGGAAAGGGATGGGGCAGCAGCCACAGCCTCTCCCTGGCATTTTGGGTGCCTGACCCAAGGAAGGGGTGAGGGTGCCTGGGGGCCTGCAGGGACCACCCCTGCCCTGGCTCTGTCCTGGGCTCAGCCTGTGGCAGGGCTGGGTCGGGGCACAGGCAGTCCAGAGGCCCGGGGCAGAGTGGCCATGGGCAGCTGCTGGGGAGGAGACACAGATCTCCCCGCTGCATCCTCGCCGAGGCACCCATCCCTCGTCTCTGCCCGCTGCCACTGTGGGACCCTCTCATCTCACCAGCTTCACTGCCAGCTTGTACTTCTTCTCTTCTGACACGGTGCTGGCTGGGGCAGGTGCAGCAGTGGTTTGGTTGCCCTCAGTGGTTTCGTTGTCCATGGTTTCGTTGCCCCCAGAGAGCTGGTGGTCCCCAGCAGTGTCACTGCTCACACTGGCTCTGCTGTCCATGGCAGTTTCGTTGCCCGCAGCAGTCTGGTTGGTCTCAAAGATGTCCAGGATGATGGGATTGTCTTTGTCGTGCTCGTCGATGAGGACCAGGGGGATCTGGTTCCAGAGCTCCAGGTCGAGTGGCAGGGACACGTTCTCACTGCTGTTGCCTGGTGTGGGCTGCAGGATCCTCTCCAGCGCTGCCTCAATGAGCCTGTCCAGCTCCTTCAGCAGGGGCTTCACCTCCGAGTACCTGCGGGACAGGGAGTGGCACCAGCAGTGCCATGGTGTGGGGACACAGCTCACCTGCCATGCTGCTGGCTTGGACTTCCTGGGGACCTCAGAGTGCTGCCTAAATTTACTGGGGACAACGGGAGCTCCCATGCAGAGCACGGCCAGCCCGGACACTGGTGTCCCTGCAGCTGGGCAGAAGGGCAGTGGGAGGATAAACTGGCAGTGCTGCAGGGCTGAACACGCCAGTGCCGGGCCACATTTGTTCTAGTTCAGTAATTCACTACAGTTTACACAAAACATCTCTAGCAAGTGGAGGAGAAACTAGCCCTAAGGAATTCTTGTGTTGGCCGAGAGCGTCTTGCCTTGGGCTACGCTATTGCGTGGATTTAAAACAATGATAGATTCAAAGCAACTCCAGGGAAAATCAGCGGCTCCTTTGAAATCACAGTTCAGTTCTGTCTCTGTGGTGCCTGGCAGGCAGGACTGTGGAACCAGGGACTGGAGTACGAGCAACGAGAAGAATGCTCACAGTGAGGAAGGGGAACGAAAGAAATTGTGGGGAAGACGGAAAGACTGATTCTAGCTGAGAAAGGTGAGCTGAATTTGGTTCTTTTAGGAGCTGAGGAAAGTTAGCAGGGAGGTAAAAACCTTCATTAGATTGACTGATATGGCGCAGAAACTGTGTTAGGAAGAAACTCTTCCCCATGAGGGTGGGCAGGCCCTGGCACAGGTGCCCAGAGCAGCTGTGGCTGCCCCTGGATCCCTGGCAGTGTCCCAGGCCAGGCTGGACAGGGCTTGGAGCAGCCTGGGATGGTGGAAGGTGTCCCTGCCCAGGGCAGGGGGTGAAATGAGATGAACTTGAAGGTTCCTTCCCAACTCAAACTGTGTGGGATTCTCTGAAGCCAGGGAGAACTTGCAGACAGATGAACCCTCCTCTGGCCCTGAGCCATTCATCTTCATATTGCTCTTTATTTGTTTTTAGGGCCCCCTGGTGACTCCATTGCTGCTCCCAACGTGATGTCTCAGACAAGAGCGGGCCCTCAGTACCTCACACGGGCAATGGTTCTGAGGGGTTAGGGCACACATGGGGAAACTGGGAGAAGAAACACTTACTTGAAGGGGTTGGCGTTGCAGATGGTGACTGCAGGGAACTTCATGGTCTTAAAGCCGATGGAGAGAGACGAGGTGACGTTGTAGGAGAGGTAGGTGTTGATGAGGATCCCCCACTGCCAGAACACCAGGGATGCAAAGAGCAGCGTTAGGAAGAACCAGATCAATTTCTTCTTTGGCCCCTCCTTGATGATGCGCTTGGGGCCGTGGGTGTTGGTGTTGTCGCAGTACCAGACCAGCAGCTCCTTGTAGGTGTAGCCAGGGCCCTTCTGCAGGCGATGCAGCGCCCGCACCAGGTACTTCTTCAGGTTCATGCTGCTGCCTGCGAGCAGGAGAACAGACATCACGCCAGCTCCGAGGAGGAGCAGAGCTGTGCCACACCAGGCGCCCCGCTAGGTCAGCACAGCCGGAGCGGGACGGCCACTGCGACGGCACGGCCGTGTTTGTACCCAGGAGAAACCCAGGTGCTCTGCAGGGCCATGCCGTGGCAGCAGCACGGCACCCAGCCTCCCGGGAGGACACAGGAGAGCTTTGGGACCGGCAGTTCCACAGGTGGTGGATGCTTTTGCCACATTCTGGGTTCTTGCTGGCCCCACCAGAGCTGAGTGACCGCGACCTGCGGGCCGTGCCTGGCGACTCCCGAGCGTGGCCAGGGCCCTGCAGTGGGGCAGCGCCTGCCCAGGGGCTGCTCAGGGAGCGGCAGTGCTGCGTGCACGCTGATAGAGCTGGAATGCTGTCCCCGCCTCGGCCAACACTAGATGGACCAAGCAGTACACGCAGGAGCTGGCTGGGGTAGAGCTCCGGCTCACAGTGCTCAGGGCTCAGCCTCACACGGAGCCTGAGACCATTCTCCTTTAAAATAAGAAGTATTAGAGCACATCCAGCTTTCAGAGGGACAGAAGAAGAGGAGCTGGAAGCAGCAGCACCTTTCCCAGGACCAGGAATGCTGTCCAGGGCTGCTGCCTCCTGGAGGAGGGACACCAGATTGGTTTTCTCCACCAAATTCCTTTGTCTGTCAGATATTATCAGTATGGCCCCCCCACTCCTCCGCTCTGGTGAGGGATGCTGCATACTTGGCATTCATTTTGTGAGTAAATAGAACATTTTGTGCTGCTATTTTAAGGTTAGAATCTGTGTTACTAAATCTTAATATCCCGAGGCAAGATTTCAAAAAGAACCTGAGGCAGCCACTCAGAACATTTGTCAGATTTAAGCTGCAGGAGAGCAGAGTTAAAGATTAATGCTGGGAATAGGCCCCTTCCTGGGAGAAAGAGTGCCGGAATAATGCAGCAATAGTTCAGCAAGGAGCAGCACTCGGCAGGGCAGGAATGAGTGACACAGCAATACTTGCAGGTGAGCAGAGACGGCAGCAAAGGTGTGCACGGGCCCTGGAGAGTGAAAGGAGGGTTCTTCATCCCTTTCAAAAATAAAAAGGTGACACTGATTCTTTGATCTGCTGGCCAGATCTGCAAGTTCTCCCGAGTAGCACACGGAGAGGTGGATAACAGTATAAACCCAACAGATTTTGAAGTCTCGCTCCATGACGGAGAGAGAAGTGATGGTTCTCACTGCATGCCTGTTACCTGTGATGTTAGATGTGGGTGATCCTCTGTGGGAGAGGACTTTGGGAAGAACAAACCCCAGCTGCTTCCTCTAAGATCCGAGGGCAGGCTGTACTCCTACAGAAAAAGATTTTGTTCTCCAAGGAACTCGTGTCCTGGGACTTGGACCCCCCGGACTCCCAACGTCACCGTCTCATCCTTGGTGACCTTGTGCCACTGAGGTTCCTCCAGCCGTGTCCTGGGGGTGGTTTGCTCATGGAGGGAGCACACCTTGCACCAGAGCCTGGCTGGGCGTGGGGCAGACACCAGGAGAGGGGGAGCAGTGACCTGGGCCTGTGCTGAACTGCCCAGGCTGTGGGGGACGTGAGCCACGAGGGCTGTGCTGCCCCAGCCCCGGGGGGGTGTGAGCCCAGCCCTGCCCGGGGCACAGCAAGGTCAGCCTTGGCTTTACAGAGCCCATCCTCAGAGCTCCTCTAAATCTGGGGAGCCCAGCGAGGCAGACGAGGAAACATTTTCTGCCTTTTAAGCAATCCAATAAAAGATTGAGATTAGATTGCAGTTTCCAGCCCCTGCCCGGTGTGGGGCAGGATCCTGCCTGGCTGGCGCTGGCCAGCTGCGTGCCCTCGGCTGTCCCTGCTGTCACCAACCACTGCCTCCTGCCACAGGGAGACCCCACCTGTGTGCCGGTCTCTGGGTCACTCATCAACCTGCCACTGCTGGGAGAAGGTATTCCTTTTTATCTGGGATAAAAGAAATGGCAAGAAGCAAGAGCTGCATTTGAGTATGCCTGGATGGCTTTTTTGCGATGTATATTCTCATTTTAGCCGTTTTCTCCCTACCTTTATGTCCAGTGTTTCCAAACAGGCTCCTTCCTTGCTGACAGCTGGACGCTGCCCCAGGTGAGCCCCAAGGCCCTGTTATGGGGCTCCTCCCTGGCACAGTGCTCAGAGCTCAGCCCAGAGCTGCTCGGGGCAGGATTGGTGCCAGGTTTGGTGCCAGCCTGGAGTGGGTCCTGCTCTGCCCCATCAGCGGGCTGCACCTGAGCAGAGGTGATAAATGAGGGGTGTAAGGACCCACTCTCCATCCGTGCACTGGCAGCTGTGTCCCCTTCCCGCAGCCCCTCCGGAGGGAGGAAGAGGAGCAGTGATGAGGCAGGAGCTGAGCAGGGCTGGGGGCACAGAGGTGACACCCCCTCGACAGACACGCAGCCCTGAACCCTTTGCAGGTGGCTCTGGGGAGCCAGCACTGCTTTACAGCCCTGCTCTGCTCCAGGCTGCTCTGGTCACAGCAGGGCCATCTGAGCTGACCCCAGGGCTGTGAGACCCCGAGTGTGACCACAGGGTGCCAAGGCCCCTCTCCTGGCAGCACGTGCATCCCCGAGATGACCAAAGCCATCCTAAGAGAAACCTGCTCCTGCTTCCACTGGGGTTTCTCTGTGCTGTGGACGTGTTCTCCCTGTCTCCAGCAGCCGAGTCCAGCCCTGCCTCATCCCAGCATCACCCTGGGTGAAACTCCTCCACCTCACAGTGACATCAGACTCCCACATTACGAAATGATCCTGTTGACTCTGTTGAATCTCCTCTGGGGTTTTCCTAGGGCAATTGCCACTTGAAGGAAATAAAGTCATGAGCAAAACTTGCCCCACTCCTGGAAGCTCCAGGGTCAGATATGGGCTGCAAAACCACGCTGACACTACCGGCCGATGACACTGTGATTGCTCAGCACTTTCTCTCTCTCCTGGGACACACCAGTCACTCCTCTGATGACCAGCTGCTCCTCTGCCATCTCCCCTGAACCCTGAGGGAAAAGCCTAGTTTTCCTAAATGAGACATCTCTACTCTCTAGTGGTATTTGTGCGAATTAGAGGAATTTCTTTTATTACCTCACAAGTTTACAGGTTGGCAGTTTGAAAAGTGGAGCAGCCATGTGTCAGTGAGCAATGAAAGCCTGTCTCAAGGCAGGGTCAGAGCTCCCAGCAGATGCTCTGTGCTGCTGGTGCTGTGCAGGGACAGTGGCCAGGGCACACGGTGCCAGCTCCAACGCCCACGGCTCCAGCCCACGCAGGCGCCTCCAGGTCTCCAGCCCAACGGGCAGGCGTGCAGCACTCAGGAGTATTTACAGTCGGCGAGCTCAGATAGCGCTGGCCTGACTCTGTGCCGTGTGCCAGGCACTCTGCTCCTGCTCCCCTGCCCAGCCCTGAGCTCCCCTCTGATCTGCAGCCAGGCTGGGACTGCTGGGGCTGCTCACCTGGAGAGGAGAAGGCTCCAGAGAGAGCTCAGAGCCCTTCCAGGGCCTGAAGGGGCTCCAGGAGAGCTGGAGAGGGACTTTGGACAAGGCAGGGAGTGACAAGAGGAAATAGCTTCCCCCTACCAGAGGGCAGGGATGGATGGGATATTGGAAAGAAATCCTCCCCTGGGAGGGTGGGGAGGCCCAGGCACAGGATGCCCAGGGCTTGGAGCAGCCTGAGGTAGTGGAAGGTGTCCCTGCCCAGGGCAGGGAGTGCAATGAAGTGCACTTGAAGGTCCCTTCCAACTCAACCCAATCCACGATCCTGTGGCTCCCGTGGTGTCCACCTCTCGGGACAATCACAAGCCATGCTCCTCATGTGCCAGGAAGGTCACACTGCTGAGTTCACTTGGCTGCCTGGGCAAGGAGCGACAGGAATCCTGGACAGTAAGAGGAGCAAACCCCCAACACCAGCAACTGCATCCCCTGGGATGCTGCGGGCACACTGTGCCTCACTGGGAGCACCATCCCGGGGGAGATGGCACATGACCAACACCAAAACAAACACTGAACTACTCCACGAGATGCGGTTTGCTCCCATTCTTTTACCAGGGAGATTAAAGGAAACCCCTGTGCAAATAAAGGTTAAATCCGAATTACTACCCTCGGCTGCACGCCGGGTACACCCCAAATCCCTGCCCAGCACGAAAACCTGCCCCGCTGCTGCAAAACCAGGCAGAGATCGGGTGACCTCAGGTGTGGAGCAGCGTAAAAGACACCACGACCAGTCCCGTCGAGCCGGTCCCTTCGGCCCGAGACGCGGCGCAGGGATGCCCGAGGGCGCTGAGCGATGCCCGAGGGCGCTGAGCGATGCCCGCGGGCATCCCTGCGCAGCGTTTGGGGGCCGGCCAGCACCCACCCCGCACACCGTGCCCCGGTCCCCCCGGCCCCCGCGCCCCGTACCTGCCGCCCGTGCGGCTCCGGCAGCGCTCCCCGCCGCGACCGGCACCGGCCCCGCCGCCTGCCCGGCCCGCCCCGGCCCGCCCCGGCCGCACGGCTGGGCCCGCCCTCCCGCCGCCGGCAGCCGCTCCCGGGCCGCCCCGGTTCCTTGGGCTGCTTGGGGTTCCTCCGGACACATCCCGAGGAGTGGCGCCTGATTCTGCTGCTCCTGCTCCCGTCGCGTCAGGGTCGCCTAACGCAGCCTGGGATCCGCGGCACAAACCTCAGAGCATTCCTGGGTTAGGAAGGGACCGTAGAAACACAGAATCTTGGCATGGCTTGGGTTGGAAGGGACCTTAAAGCTCACCCAGTGCCACCCCTGCCATGGCAGGGACACCTTCCACTGTCCCAGGGTGCTCCCAGCCCTGTCCAGCCTGGCCTGGGCACTGCCAGGGACCCAGGGGCAGCCCCAGCTGCTCTGGGCACCTGTGCCAGGCTTCCCCCCCCCTCCCAGGGAAGGATTGCTTTCCAATATCCCATCTAACCCTGCCCTCTGGCAGTGGGAAGCCATTCCCCCTTGTCCCCCTTGTCACCTCACTGCTTTACCTTCCCTGGTGCCAACTGTCCCTGGTGCCAGGCTTTTGACATGGGTAAATAAATGCAGGCGAGGTGCATTAGTGTTTTGAAACAGTTTTATAAGCTGTTTTAGAAGATCCTATAATCTTTTTTTCTATTTTAAAGTAATAATAAAATCTTGTAACCTTGGCAGAGGCTGTCCAGGACAGCAATGGAATCCCCAGCCCTGGAGGGATTTAAAAGCCATGTGGCTGTGGCAGCTGGGGACAAGGGTTAATGGTGGCCTTGGCAGTGCAGGGGAAATGGTTGGACTCCATGATCTAGGAGGGCTTTTCCAACCTGAATGATTCCTCGGTTCTATATTAATTTATTTTTTTCCTGTAGAAAGCCTCCCTTCACAGCTGTTTGCTCCTCTGCCTGCTGCTGGGCACACTCCTGGCAGGAGTGACCCGAGCCTGTCAAGTGTGGACTAGACAAGATATTGATTTTCAAACAGAAGGGGCAGAGCTCAGTGGCACCAATGGACTGATCTGGACCTTGACGATCTCTTTCCAGGAGAAAAGAGCACTGTTTCTATAAAATGACAGAATGAACTAAAAAGGAAGCAGCTTTTCTGTTTGCTTCAGGGCTGTGAGGGCCCCCAGCCCCTCTGAACTGCTGCCTCCCAGCCCAGCTGTCAGTGATCTTCACAGTGATTAACATGTGCTTTGTGATTTCATGACTTAATCTCAATATTATGTGTCTTGCACGCAGACTCCTGTTGATCCCATAATTAATCCCTCAGGGGGGCTGGACAGACATGCCCCCCATTCTCTGTATTCTCCGAGCCCAGGGCCAGCCCGGTGTGTGCTGGGATCCCTCAGCCCAGCACCGCTGTACAAACACATTTGGGGGTAAAATCCTGAGCATCTCGAGCGAAGTGGGAGACGTCAGCTCCTCACAACAGAACAGTGAACATGTACAAACCTCCCTGGAACCATAAATCACCGCTGAGGGCAGAGCATTGTACAGGGGACTGATTGCCTCTTGCTAGGAGAGGTAATGGCAGATTCTTGTTCAATCAGGACTCGGTCAGACTTTCCCAAATGTCCCCGTGTTCTGTTATTTGGGAACAAAAGGGATTTTTATTTTTAACTGGCGCAAGCGTACCTCATGCCATTATGTCAGAGTGGAATGCGGGATTGTGTTTGAGAAGTATCTCCAAGGGAA
Organism: Motacilla alba alba; assembly: GCF_015832195.1. Classification (NCBI taxonomy): domain Eukaryota; kingdom Metazoa; phylum Chordata; class Aves; order Passeriformes; family Motacillidae; genus Motacilla; species Motacilla alba. Next base: position 16,104,535 of record NC_052029.1, read on the forward strand.
GCTGGAATGAGCAGGTTGGATGGACCAGGACCTGCCGGGTTCCTCTGTCCTGTCACAGTAATTGCCCTGCTGTGGCCGCTGCTCTCCCGGAGAACAATGTCAGTTACCAGCTCTGGCAGCTCCAGCGCTGGAAATAGAGCGGCTGGCGTTTGTTCCAGGGTTCGGAACATCAGCTGCGCAGCCAGCAAAGCCAAGTGACCTTGAGCTGGCTTGACTTTCCATCATCTCTCAATTGTTTATGAGGAAGTTTATTTCATAAGCAAAAGCCTCCTGCTGAAAATACAGCTGAAACGCCACAGGAAGCTCCCCTGCATCCCAGGCATTGTTTCCCCAGTGGTGTGTTGTGTTGGCATGATGCACTGCTGACAGCAGCTAAATACAGCTGGGACACCAGATCCACGGGGAAAATCAGCCCTGAAAGTGACTCCATCTGCCTGACCCACCACGTTTCAAAAGTATCAACTGCTCCTAAATTTGTCTGATGGAAGGAAAACGTTTTGATGGTGGCTGTGGCTGGTACAAAGGCAGCTGGAACTTTGATGGATACTGTTAGGTCTGGATGTACAGATGAAGAGCAGAGGTGCTTGTTCCTATCAGTCCCCATCAGTCCCTGTCGCCGTCAGTCACCCGCCCAAATCACCCACCCAATGCTAGTGCAGGCATTGTTCCCCCACACAGGGAGGCTGCCCCTGTCCCTGCCCCTGCCCCTGCCCCTGCCCCTGTCCCTGTCCCTGTCCCTGTCCCTGTCCCTGTCCCTGTCCCTGTCCTTGCCCCTGTCCCTGTCCCTGTCCCTGTCCCTGTCCCTGTCCCTGTCCTTGTCCCTGTCCTTGCCCCTGTCCCTGTCCCTGCCCCTGCTCCTGTCCCTGTCTCTGCCCCGCTCCTGTCCCTGCCCCTGCCGAGGGAGCTGTGCATCCGGCCCAGGCTCACCCAGCGTGGTGACTGCCAGGTTTATCTCTCGTGAGCACTTCCAGAGACACGCTGTCACTAAATGGAATCGAGTCACTTAGTTGTGACCAGTAAAACCGCATGAAGTGTCAGTGAGCATCTCACAACCACCCTGTGCCGGAGCCCCGTGTAAAACCTGTTGCCTGGCCTGTGTTTGCGTTACAAAGATCAGGCAGTAAAACCCAGACTGGTTTTGTTTTACAAGCCCAGCAGAGGCAGGGAAGGGGCCCCGCGGCTCCTGCTGGCCTGGCACGGCTCGGTGGGCTGCTGGCCACGGCGAGGGCTGCTCGGTGCCAGGGCCGGGCGCTGGGCTGTGGCACTGCTGCTGTGGCTCTGCCAGCCAGGCTGTGGCTACAGGGAGGGAGGGATGGGGCAAACTCCTCTGGGGCACAGCTCGCTCAGCCTCAGCGCCGTGACCTGGGCACTGAGTCCCGGCTCCCCTGCGGATGGCACTGGGCAGGTTCAGCGCAGCACTGTGATCATTTGTCACCGGTGGGGTTTCCCCTGACCAGCTCTGGAACTAGTTTTAGTGACAGAGAATTAATTGCGCTCATCTGCCTTTTCCACTGTACGAGTATACTGGAAAAAATATCCCTCCTGCTGTGACTCGAGCAGCCTGGGATGTGGCAGCTCAGGTCCTCTGGATGCCCCCAGGCCGCCCTGGTACAGGCTAGGAGTGCCAGCGTGGCTCCAGCAGGATGCAGCAATGTAAAGGTGCCCTGGGCTGGTGCTTTATGGTCCTCTCCCATGTCCTGGGGCAAATGTGAACTATTTTGTGACTGATGACATTTTATAACAAGACCAGAGCTGATTTATAGCAAGACCAGGAGTGATTACCCCTGAGTACCCAGGGGAACAGCTTGTACCGTTCTGGATTCATTATGTAAACTTGGGTGAGAAGGTCTTAAAACCCAGAGGACAGCACTGGAGTGAGAGGCGTTGTGACAACAGGGTGATTCACCCCGGCTGGAGCCGGCTGCCACCTCCACTGTGTTCTGGTGATCACATCCCGCCAGGACGGCGCTGTGCTCTGCTGCAGGTGAATAAATATAGGGAACACAGGGTTTTAATCCCTAGAAACACATCTGGACAAAGCACACGAGTGGCAGAGAGAGAGAACACGGGGGATGGCAAGGCTGCTGGGGCGGCAGTGCCACCGCGGCGCTGGGGCTGGCAGGGCTGGCAGGGCTGGCAGGGCTGGCAGGGCTGGCAGCCTCACGTGCCCAGCAGCGAGGGGGCTCCGGTCCTGACAGGGTACAGCTCCCCCCAGCCCCTTCTGCAGGGAAACTGGGGTACCTGCGTAAGACTGGGAGGGACAAGGCAGTGCAAGAGTGTCGCAGGAAAGTGCTGAGGCTTGGGTGAAGATTCCAGAGGACAGAGAGGCAGGAACACTCTGTCCACAGCCCTGGGGCCAGGTGTGTTTCCCTGTTTACGCCCCCGGCTGTGTTACAACCAGGCCAGGGAGCAGGCATGGCTGCAGGTCAGCGTCCCGGGCCCACGGCTGCCCACGGGGAGGCCGCAGGGACAAGGACAGGGAGGACTGGAGAGACCCTGCCCTCCACCACCACTGCCCCCAGGGCCTCCCCTGCCAAGCCACGTCCCCAGGGCCAGGTCCCCTGAGTCCACACTGCCCTGGAGAGGGGTGACCAGCCAGGTGGGACGGGCGCAGGCCGGGCCCCGCTGCCCGCGGCTGGAGGGGCGCAGCAGGGCCGGCCCAGCAATGGATGGCAGTGCCCGAGCTGGCCCGAGGTTCCTGTTCCCCCTACTGCCTTGGGCACTGCCCTCTCCCAGTCTCGTTCCAGGCTGAGCCGTGCCCAGTGTCACCCGTGCCAGCGGGTGTGGGCAGCTGGCGAGGCCTCCGCACGTCCCGGCCTGTCCTGCTCTGCGGAGATGCCGCCATGGGGATCAGTGTGGGGCCATGACATGGCCTGTCACTGTGGGGAACTGCTGTGCCCTGGGTCAGGCTGCCATGGGGATCAGTGTGGGGCCGTGTCACTGTGGGGAACTGCTGTGCCCTGGCTCAGACTGCCATGGGGATCAGTGTGGGGCCGTGCCACGGCCTGTCACTGTGGGGAACTGCTGTGCCCTGAGTCAGACTGCCATGGGGATCAGTGTGGGGCCGTGCCATGGCCTGTCACTGTGGGGAACTGCTGTGCCCTGAGTCAGACTGCCGTGGGGATCAGTGTGGGGCCGTGCCATGGCCTGTCACTGTGGGGAACTGCTGTGCCCTGGGCCAGACTGCCATGGGGATCAGTGTGGGGCCATGCCATGGCCTGTCACTGTGGGGAACTGCTGTGCCCTGGGCCAGACTGCCATGGGGATCAGTGTGGGGCTGTGTCACTGTGGGGAACTGCTGTGCCCTGGGCCAGACTGCCATGGGGATCAGTGTGGGGCCGTGTCACTGTGGGGAATAGCTGCCTGGGTCAGGCTCTGACTCATGCTGCCTGGGTCTGCTTCAGTGCCACCATGGCTGCCCTGCTGCAGCCTGGCTTTGGCTGGGGATGCTCCAGCTGCTGGAAAATGCTTCCAAAGTGCTGAGAACTAGGCTGGTGGGGCTGGCTCAGGCCATCTGTCCAGTGTGGGGAACTGCCCTGGGGCTGGCTCACCCTGCCCTGAAGGCAAAGGGGTAAAACTGAGCCATCGACATTGTTCGGCCTCCCCAGAGCTGAGCTTGAGCACCAGAGGCTCAGAGAGGATTTTCCATTTCCATAGGCATGTGCTGGAGATGCCTTTCCCCAGCCCAGCCCCATTTACATTAATGAGGCATTTAACTCCCAAACCTGTTTGTGGACCCCTGGATGTCACCCAGATGTCACCTCTCTGGAAGGGACCTGGGCAGTTTTTAACCCTGTGGGTGCTGCCTGGCTACATCTGCTGGGAGCACCTTTGGGCAGCTGCCCCTTCCTCCTGCTCTGAGGCAGACTGGGGTCCCCCCTCCGGGCTGACACCCCCACACGGGCAGGTTCCTGCCATCCAGAAAATCTCTGCGCAGCTGGATTTTCCTCCTCCTCAGCCACTTTCCCCCACAGCTCCTCAGTCACCTCTGGCTTTCTCCTCGCTGGCAGTGGCTGCGGTGGGAGCTGTGGAGGAGCAGAGCGAGGTTCTGCTGCTGTGCCTCCTCTCCTCGAGGGCCGGTCCCGGGGTGCCAGCAGCCTTTCCCGTGAGTCACCAGCACCTGCTGCCGCAGGTTTGTTTCAACACCTCTCCCCAGCCTGTCTCTTGCCAAGGCAGTGCCTGCCATGCTGCCTGCACCTTGGCTGTGTTTTCGGGTACTGCAGCAGGTCTGGGGTCATTGTCATCCCTGCCCAGAGCTGGCCACAGTGGCTGCAGCTGCACCCCAGGGACGGGAGGCAAGCGGGGGCTGTTGTGAGTGAGGGGTGCCTGCTCTGGAGCCCCGAGTGGGGCTGGCTGGGCTCCCAGCGCCTGCCACGGGTCTCCTGGGAGCACTGTTCCCATGGCAGGACACCGGGCTTCCCACCTGAGCCCAGAGCCAGTGCAGTGAAACAGGGGATGGTGCTGAGCCCTGGCTTTTACAGCCTGTTGTTCCCATAAACTCCGAGATGGGTTTCTCAGGCACTTTGGGTTTATGATGTTTAGCGTGTGCCAGTCCTCATTCTCAGACTGTCCCAGGTGGCTTTCTGTGTTTGAGGTGACTCAGGAGTTCAGCACAGTTCAGTGTGTAACTCATGATGAAGTAAACCATTTCTGTAGCTCCGTGGCTCTTTGCCTTCTGAGGATTATTCATACACGGAGAAAAGGTGTTGCACCTGCCCCAAGAGTAACTGCAAACAGCGCCCGTGGAACACCTGTGCTTTTCCAAAGAATTTAAAGCAAGTGTTCTCCCAGAAAAGCACCTGTCAGGACACATATCCTGGGTTTGCAGTGGGAGAGCCCTGACATTTCTGCTGCTGGACCACTACAGGTTAGCAGCCTTGCTCTCCATCCAAGGATATTCCCCTTATTGGAACTGCAGTTCTTGGTATAGAGTCTGACCAGTGCTACACCTGCTTTTGTGCAGGGTTGGCACCACTCTTTATTTTCCAAGGTTTTGTTTTGCTCTGGGGAGGCTTTAGAAACACAACCCCCTGACCCATCCCAATCTGTGCCAGCTGCCAGTGCCTTCCAGAGCCCTGGAGTTGGGCTGGGGGGTCCCTCCTGTCAGGGGGCTGATTGCATGATCAGCACTCGCTGATATAACCCAGCTCTGAGGGCTGCTGGGGCTGGGCAGAGGTGCTCGAGCAGCCTGAGGGGAAGAAGAAACCCAGGACCAGCATCAAAATGAGCTTGGGCAGTCTCTCCTTAGCACTGCCTGCAGCAGATGTGAGCAAAGCCTGTGGGGAGTTGTGGTCTCAGGTGCTGCTGCACACGCAGGTACAGATGTGGAGTGGAGGAACAGTGGTATGCCCCCTTTGTGATGTTGGGCTTTCCCCAGGGGCAGCTGACCCCTCTGCATTGGAAGGCAGGTCCTCAGTCAGGTGTAACAGGGCCAAACCAGCTCCTGTGCCAGCAGCACCAAGCTGGCAAGGAAGGAGTCTGCAGCAAGGTGTTCCTTAGCTCTGTGCTTTGCTGTATTCCTGTCCCTGCTGAAGGGGGACAGCTCATGCCTGTAACACCAAGGGGAGGTGGGCTCCATGATTCTGCTCCAGATCTGTTCTGCCACCACTGCCCATGGGCAAGATTGTCATGATGAGTTATTTGAGGTATTTGGTAGTTATATGAGGTATTTGGTGCTGTTAGAGGTGCTGGGGATGAGCCATGGCTCGCCCAGGGCTGCACCAGGGGCCGAGGCAGATCTGCTTCCCATTTTTCCTGTGGCCTCCAAGGGACTGCTCAGGTGCAGAGCTGTCTGGGACACCTGAAGTTCCAATGGCTTTGGTCTCTTGGTTAACATTGCTTTGTGAAAGGCCTTTTCACTGTTTCTGCTTGCATCCTATGTTCCTCCTGCCTGCTCCTGAGCTGGGTCCCACAGAACCCCCCTGCTGCAGCTCTGCTGAGAGCCCTGGGGTATCTGCCCTGGAGGCTTGGCCCTGCTGAGGACCTACAGCCCCTGGGCAGGCAGAGACAAGTGCTCTCAGAATGCCTGCAGGGAACTAACTCATACAGTGGTGATTTAAAAACAAAAAAGGGCAAAGCAGTTACTCAAAAATATATCTTTATTTTTTTTCAGTTTATCATGTATTTAAATAATTCAGTTAAAATAGGTTTTATTGCACATTAAAGAACCTTTCTGGATTCTCACTGTCCTCTATAAAATAAGGCCACAGAGAAAGGAAGACTCTTCCACTCAGACACCCCTGACACGCTCTGCATGGCTCTGGCCCTACAGACCCCACCAGGCAGTGCGGGGTGGGCTCTGCTCATCCTCTGCACAGGGAGCTGAAGGCAGGAGGGAGCTGGCTGCAGGCTGGGGGCATGAGGAAGGCCCCAGCTGCCCCAGGAGCACAGGCAGCAGCCCCGAGCTCTGGGGGGAGCAGCACAGGAGGTAAAACGTGGGTGCTGACAGTGCTTTGTGGATGGGACTGTGCAGGGGCAAGGTGGATGAGGTACAGGTGGGGCAAAGCTTCCTCCAGGATTGCCAGCTCCAGGGCAGGCAGGTGGGGGACTGGGTGGCTGCAGGAGGAAGTCCTTGCCTGGGGTTGAGCAGGAAAAGACAGCCAGCTAACTCCCTGCGAGGCTTCTGGGAAGTAATTTAATGAGCTCCTTGGAAGTGATGTTTAAGGGCTGCCTGAGTGATGTGGAATGGAACAAGCTTGCAGAGGATGCACTTCATTACTGTGCTCCAAATTGGATTTCATGCCCTTTCAGATGATTCTTTGGGGATGACTCGGGCTTTCCTACCCCAGCTGTGTAGTAACTTGCTCTACAAGCCCATTTCTGGTTGTCCTGGCTTTTCATCTCACAAGAAGGAGCTCCTCAGGCCACCATTGGAATCAGGTTTCTAATGAAAATTCAAGTGAGAGCTTCCTTTCATGCTCTTTTGTGCTTTACCTAAGCCCCTGTCATGCCCTTCCTACAAATGCCATCCTGGATTCCTGACAGCCTGGGGTTTTTCCCACAACTTCAGCCACACACCAGAGAGCAATTAGTGTTAATGCTCAATGTGGCATCAATCTGCTGCTGTGGAGCAACTCCTGCCCACATGCAATGGGGTGTGTGCAGCTGGTGGCTAATGCATGCCTTTGCCTGGTGAGACATCCCAGCTTAGTACCACATCCTGCTCCAGCCATCTCCTGCCATGATTAACTCGAGAACCGATGTTGCTTGAAGCTCCTAACGTCTCTGAGCCCTTGGCTTTTGTGTCTGAGCTTTGCTCAGGGCAGCTTTGACTGCCAGTTCAATCCCTGAGTAAGAGTCTGACTGACAGCCCTTCAGTGCTTGTCTGGATGGGTGCCTTTGGCCCCGGACACGGGGTCCAGCACCCACCTCTGAGGGCCCGCGGGTGGGTGGCAGTGTCAGTGCTGGCCGAGCTCCAGCGTGTCAGGCAGCTGCTCTGTGAAGGCCGTCTCCAGCCGCAAAGTGCTGTAGTTTGGGGGGGGAGTCCTGGGCAGGGGGCTGTCGTGGGGCAGCGGCAGGCGCAGGGCGGTGGTGAAGGTGGGCAGGTCCTCGTCGATGCACGCGGGGTTGTCGTGGCCCTGCCTCTCCACGTCGCTGGCCCGCGGAGCCCTGCCCCGCTGGCGGCCGCTCCACCACTTCTTGGCCCTCTGCCACTGGCGCCGCAGGACGATGGACAGCGAGTCGATGAAGAACACCTCCACGATCTCGATGACGCACACCACGGAGCAGCTCATCCACAGCCCCAGCTGGCCCCCGAAGTTGGACAGGAGAATGACGAGCTGCAAGAGCAGAGGGCGCAAGGTGAGGCTCTGCAATGGGCACGTGTCCATGGAGCTGTTACAGCAGGCAGGGACACGGAGCCGGGGCACCCAGGGCTTGCTCAGCACTCCCGCTGCACTGGGCCCATCTCTGCTGTTGTTCTCCCTGGCTCAGCTTCACAAGGAGCTTGGAGCTGAGCTTGCTGTGCAGCCCCTGCACAGGGCTCGGGGCTAGACAGGCAGAGACGTGGCCCAAGATAAGGGCTGGAAAGGGCAGGACCAGCCCAGAGGTGCATATCTGAGATCAGCTTCCTGCCCCTGCCCGTGTGGGATTGCTCCCCTGGGCAGGTGAAAGCTTCCAGCCTGCGTGGGAGGAAGCGCTGTGTCTCCTGGGAGTAGGGACCAGCATGCTCACTCACCGTGTTGGCAGGATTCTCCGAAATGAATCTCTCGTTCAGGTCCTTGTAAAACACCATGAGGTTGGCAAGGTCTGTCCTGGGGAAGAAGGAGGCAGGCAGAGGGTTTAGTAAAACAATACCATGAAACATACTGAAAAACTATGCAAATAACCAGTTGGACCAGTAGGGCTGGGCTGCTCCAAGGGAGCTTTTTCCCCAATTGCCATCATTAGGGCTGCTGAGATCGTATCAGAGCTGGAGGTGCAAGGCAGGAACACACAGGGGGACTTACTTGTTCAGCTTCTTGTTGAGTTTTTGCCCTTTGTCCCAAGAGAGAACTCGGAGCATCCAGTCCTGGAGAACAGACAGAAAATGCTGCTCTAGCTGCAGGTTCTTGTGCAGAGACCCTTGGGAAGGGACTCATGCTCCACATCTCCTTGGGCTAGTATGGGTACCAGAACTGAGTGTGACAGGCCAGCTGAGCCCAAGGGGATCTCCCAAGACACATTTCAGTTTAATGATGAACTCCTGGAGGGGAAGCCCTGAGTTGGAAATTACAGACTGGTCTCTGGGAGTAGTATCACTGAGTGCTACTGACTACCCCAGGGCCTCCTGCTTTTGTGCTGAGCCTCTGGGTTACTCAATGCCTTGTGCCAGGCCGCTGTTCTGGTGGAGTGCAAGTGGGGACTGACCTCTGACACGACGGATGGCCACTGAGCAATGCTGGTGGTGAGCGCCCACTCCTTGAAGCTGCAGAGAGAGGCAGGATGTCACTCGTGAGCTCCAACTCCCACGCACACTTTACCTTTGGCTGTGGCAAGGACTCACCTGCAGGCGTCTTTGCAGATCTGCTGGCAGCCCAGCTGCTCCTTCACAAACTTTTCATGCAGTCTGTAGTAGCAGTACACTGCAGGGGAAGAGCAGGATGTGTGTGAGAAGGCAGAAAGAAAACCTGCTACCTGGGCTGGAGTGGGACATCTGGGGCATAGGTGGCCTTTGTGGCCATCGCCTACATGGTGGGGATAAAAAGATTTACCCTATAAATATTGCAAAAGACTCTTGAGAAGTGGCTGTCACTTGATATAGGCATGAAAACTGCCACACCTGGTCAAGCCCTCCACTCGACTGTTCTGTGGTGGGCACAGGTGACAAGCCATCAGGGGAAGTTTCACAAACCAGTCAGTGTGAGCAAGGGAGGCACTTCTGGCTCTGGGTGTGGGGGCTTAAGTGGGTTAAGGCAGATTTGCCTCATCCCAGCATGCTGGGTGTGCAGCAGCTGTGACAGGGACACTGCGGGTGCTGGGTACAGGGGCTGGGTGACAGGGGCACTGGGGTGCAGGGGACAGGACTGGCAGCTGAGGCATGTGCAGTGCCAGAGGTGTTTCAATACTAACTCCAGTTTGGGTTCTTCTTGTAGTTGCAGTACTCGGCCCCAGCGGGTAAGGGCTGTGCGTACTGGGCACAGCCACACGACTCCACCATGGCCTTCTGGAAGCAGGAGTGCAGGCAGATCTGGGGAGAAACAACAGACCTGGGGGATAAGAGGCAGCACCAAGCTCCAGGCTCCTGTGCACCTAGAAACATCCTGCTTGTGACAACAGCAGTGGGATGGGAACCCTGTTTCCCGGGCCTTCAGGCTCTGCTGAGTGAATACAAACATGGTGCATGGTGGAGGGTTGAGGTTCTAGTGCAAAAAACAGAATATGATCTTCCTGGAGGATTACATATATGGGGGATCCATGAATGCCCCCACTTCCCCTATAGCCACCACAAGCTTCAGTGCTGCAGTTGTTCTTTACAGAGTCAAGGAGAGGGTTTTAGGCCTGCCATGGCACGTGGCCCATGAATCACTAACTAGGTGTGGGAAGTGACTCACAGCAGCAAACGTTCACAGCTTCCACCAAACCCTGCTGGTGCCTACTAAGAGAGGTGAAGCTGGCAGGATTAACAGGGCAGCAGAGCTGTGGCTTGTGCTAAAACACTGGGACATGCAGGAACAGAACTTCTCTTTTAAATCCCAGTCAAGCCTTTTGGTCCCAGTCCCAGCCCTCCTGAGCTCTGAGTTTCGGTGAAGTACTGTTATTAAAAACAGGAGATAATATCTGGGTGATCCTACCTGGCACTACACCACAGCAGATTTCATATTCCCCATAAAGCAGAAATTCAGCCTAGACCCGGGCTTTGCAGCAGGCAGGAGCTAATGTAAGTACAATTCTTCAAGTGGAGAGTGCCCAACAACTGACACTCTCCAAGAGGACCCAATTACAGAAACCATGCAAAATTAGTGGAAACTTACTCTGTAAACAAACATCCTGCTATCTGGATACTGATTAGATGGTTTCTGTTATTCTTGGAGTCCTAAAGGTCACAATTTCTGGCTTCAAGGGTTACTAAGCTGCAACCTTTACTTGGCCAATATTTTCCAGTCTCGCATTGCTTGAAAATTGCCTAATGAGCTCATGTTCTCTCTTTATCTAACAAGGTGCCTGAGGGAACTTCAAACAGCAACCACTTAGGAATAAAAGTTGGATTTTAGAAGTGCTGTCGCATTTTACATCAGTGGTAAAAGCAACAACCCTGTGCCCAGACTGTTCCCAGTCTCAGGTCCTGAACCACAGACTGTTATAAAGTTTTTCATGCAGGCAGTTTTCAAGCAGCTGATAAACCCAGATGTAATGGCTTTACCTGGAGTGAATAGCTCTTGTTATAGAGATTTTCCACGGGTATGTCAGCTCCTGTCTCTGTGCAGTCACTGTAGGGCTTGCTCAGCTTGCGAGACTGAGTCTGGGAAACAGAAAGGAAAAAACTGTATTTTTGGAGTTCACAGAGAAACCAAAAGATTCAGTGACACTTTATCCCGACTCTGAAACTGTAAGTGATAAGGCAGCTTTGAATAGAATGTTTACCTTTTGCTACCTAAAGTGATTTGTCGATCCCTTGTCAAAACAAGGTTTTTTTTTGTCTCTAATATCCGTTTCCCAAAAAAACTGCTCTGCTGGGATTCTTTGCTGTCTTCCTGGAAACCTTCTGCAGGAATGCAAGCTGGTGTAATCATGGCAGTGAGGACTTTTCAAAGCAGAGTAATCCATATGCATGTTCTCTCCTAGTCTTAGAGGCTGTGTGTCCTTTACTCTGGATGTTTGTGTTCTGAGGGAGGCAGTTGTCGGGGGTTTTGGGTTATTTTCTGTGAGGATCCCCACCTGCCTGAGCTGCTGTTGCACTGGCTGCTCCTGTGCTGTGGGTAAATAGCACTTGAGCCTCCACTGGTGCTCAACAGCACCTCTCTCAATCCACTCTAAAATCAAATGTTTGTGTCTCCCTCAAACCTTGTTCCAGGTGCTGCTTTGACCCTTCCTCTCAAATGCTAATGACTTTTCCCCGCTCCCAATCTCTGCCCAGAGCAAAGAGCTTTGACATGCCAAGTCTGTGCCTGCAAGCTCTGTGAAACCAGGGCTGGGAGCCCTGAAATTCCCGAAATCTGATTCCAGCTGCATGGCCCACTTCCTGCAGACTGCCTCGCCTCCCTCAGCCCCCGCTATCTTTCCGCAGTAATTATCCACTTTACAACAGTGGCCTGAAACCACAAGAAACATCCATTTAAGAATCCATTCACCGATCTCTCTCTATAGAGTTTAAAATTAGAATTTAAAATTCTGTAGAAAGGATCAATCTAGCAGGAACTGAGAAAGGCTTGCTACCCCTAAGGCACTGAATGCAGCCCCTAAGGCACTGAATGCAGCTCCTGATAGGAGCATACCTCACCACTTTGTCCACAGCAAGAGAAGGCTCTGGGCCAGTAAGGTGCAAATCAACACTTTTAGAGATGCTCAAATCTCTCTTTGGAGGGAAAGATGGGATTCAGTACTAAAGATGCATTATTTCAGAAAACTGACTGAAACCAGCTTTTAAATTCCACATCCAATGTAGTGCCAAGACACTACCTCTGTGTCTTGGGACTGCTCCCGGGGCTTCCAAGAGTTGATCGATCCTTTGTATAGAATTATTTTGTTGTAGCTTATGCTCCTACAAAACTTACTTGTTCCTTCAGGCACTGAAATAATTTCCAAACTAAATATTTAACTAAAGCATTGTAACTCTGACCAAGCAATGCCTGATTTGCACGCCAAATATCTTGGAATATTTTTGGAGGTGGGGGGCAGTCCTGGTACCCAGCAGAAAGCCATGAGCAATAACCAGACAGTGATGCCATGTTCAGAGCCCAGCGAGCAGCACCGTGTGGGACACAGCTGCTGTGTCCTCCTTCATGGCCTTGCATGTGGGACAAGCACTGATGTGGCACCTCGGTGCTGCAGCCCTGTCCTGACAGTCCTGGCTCCCACCACTCAGCAGGCTCTCTGGAGTTGTCTTTTCCCAGCAGGACAGTGATCCCCAGCTTTTGCTCTGAGACCAGAAAGTGTGTCCAGCTTCTATTTTGGCTGCCTCATTAGGATGCAATTGGATCCCTTCCTCATGACAAATCCTTTATATACAGACATTAAGATGTGCCCAATCTTGTTTTTTATACTACAGCAAAAGTTCAACCCTATTGTGCTAGGAACATATTACATTAAATATTGACCTCTGCCTTGTGTGACCGTCTCTGTGCGGTGTGATGGCCACACAGAGTCTTGAGAGACTTTGTGTCCTCACACCATCCTGGTTCTCAAACCTCTCAGTCACGACTGACCAAGGAGCTGCCGCCAGTTTTCCAGACAGCTGGAAGACAGTTAACTATTTGCATTTTGTAGAACAACAGCCCTCTTTTAATGCCTTTTCTAATGCAGAGCCTATCACGATGCGGCACACCCAGATAAGCTGGATGGCTGATGCTCGGCCAGACGACCAGAAAGGCAGAGCTGAAGTGCTCACTTAACAGCCCATCCAGATGAAAGGGGACCTGGCACAGCTTTCATTCTGTGCCGAACCCCCTTGGGCCAAATGCCTCCTCTGAACTACCCTAAATGGGGAAAGCAGGAGCTGCAGCTGTCCTTGCCTCTGCTCGCTGCTGGCAAAAGCAAAGTCGTTGCCCACGGGGGTGGTTTACTGCCGGGACAGAGAGAAAACCAGCAAAATGAGGCTGACATTCACAAAACACCTCAAGGGGGTGTGTTGCCACCATGGCTAAGGACCCGACCCCAGCGCGGGGACCCACAGCTCCAGCCCTGGCTCCTCTGCCCGGGAACCCTCGTGGGATGAAACTCCCTGCTCATTGCTAAAGCCAAACGAGGCACTTGACAGCACATTTCTGTGGTTGTGGATTTTGCTGTGAAAACAAAACCAAAAATCCCCTGGAAAGCCAAGGGGTGGAAGAGAAGGGAGAACAAACAATGTCCCAGGCCAGTTTGGTTTAGAAAGACCTGATTTTCCCACGGCCTATTTTTCAGAAAAGTGCTGTCACAGGATTTCCTTCAGGGCACTTCAGCTGCTGAGTGGGAGCTGCTGGCTCTCTGAAATCACCCCATCAGTTCCTATTTACAGCTGTACCAAGGCAAAGGTGCACCCAAAGGACATTGTTGCCACTCACAAAGTGCATCCCTATGGAGGTGGCTGCTGCAGTCTCAATTTCCGTGCCAATGTCTTCAATGAAGGGATACTCGTTTTGGTCGTGGATTATGATCTTGGCTCCTGTGGACGTCACCAGGAAGGGGTTGTAGTCTGCTTCGTCGATGTACAGAACAACCTGCAATCCTGAACCACAGAGACAAGGCAGAAGTTACACCAGGAGCTAGAGCCATGCTTTCTGGTCAGGGAGGGCAGCACAGTTTGTTTCATGTTATCTGGCCTTAAGTAGAACTGCAACAGCCAAGCACAGCCTCTGCCCAGCCAGATCAAGACACCTGCAGCCAGTAACATCCCTTTGTGGTACTGAGTACAGTAAACAAATAACATCTGCTGAGAACGTGGCTGGAACTCACTTAAAAAAGTTATATAACTGGGCAGCAGTAATTTCAGCTGGAAAACATTAGTGATGCAATGATATTATCTGTATTCTCAGGCAAGGGTTTGCACTAGTTCAAACAGGCATTTCCCCAATCAGCCTGTACATCTACAGCCAACACATCGCTCACGCTCCAGCAGGATCCAGTTTGCTGAACCACTTGTTATCAAACAGTTCCTCTGCAAACCGCCCTGGAACACCACGCGTGTGCAAAGGGCCCTGGAAAACCACAGGCGTGCAAAGGGCCCTGGAACAGCCCAGGTGTGCAAAGGGCCCTGGAAAACCACAGGCGTGCAAAGGGCCCTGGAACAGCCCAGGTGTGCAAAGGGCCCTGGAAAACCACAGGCGTGCAAAGGGCCCTGGAAAACCACAGGTGTGCAAAGGGCCCTGGAACACCAGAGGTGTGCAAAGGGCCCCGGAATGGCCCAGGTGGGCAAAGGGCTCTGGAACAGCCCAGGTGTGCAAAGGGCCCTGGAGTGGCCCAGGTGTGCAAAGGGCCCTGTTATGGCCCAGGTGTGCAAAGGGCCCCGTTATGGCCCAGGTGTGCAAAGGGTACTCACCGTACTCGCTGCCGCCCGTGGAGGTGCTCAGGATGGTGCCGCTCTCGCCGCTGTTGAAGGTGTAGCAGTTGCCGTGGAGGGGGTGATGGAAACGAGTGAAGTGCCTGGAAGAAATTGAATACCATGACATTGTTCTCTGTAGTTCTGTCTGTGGGAGAAAGGCAGCACATCTGGACTTTGGTTTTGCCAGAGACAGACTGCATGGTCTTATCAAGAAGTTCATTTTGCTGAAAGATGTGGGTCTCTTTCTGACTAACTTGAAACTACATGGCAGTATGAACTAGTTTACTATTTCAGGAGATGGAAACTCGAGGAAGTTTCAATGTGGGAATGGGGGTTGATAGCATGGGGGAGGCAGATTCACAGAACTAGCAGAAGCTCCTGCTGGAATTCAGCAAATACCAAATATTCCATCCCTACATATTATGGACTTGGAAATAAGCTGTTAAGATGGCAGGAATTTTCTGTGCACTGACCTTTTGTCACAAGATAGGCCATCAAAGAAACATGTCAGCAGAAGGTCCTCCGCAGAGTAACTCAATTTTTCTTTAGTCTCCAGGGGAATCTGTGCCATGATGTTCATGTAATGCAGCTTGTACCACTCCTGGATGGCGTTAACACCCGAACTGAACGTGTACAGGGCACACTCGCTGCTGTTGTTTGCATCACACTGACAAACACAGAAGGGGAAAAGCATTTCAGATGGACTGAAATCAGGGATTCTACAGGGCAGGTGTAAATTAACGACAGTGTTTCTCTTCCACAGAAATAACCATGTATGAAGTTACAGTGGGCATCAAAGACCTTTTATGCAGGGCTAAGTGATATGACCAAATATTTCAGGACCAAAAGAAAGGTGACAGATGACACTGACTCTATTTGGGAAGACTTCAGGAAGGTAGTTCTCTGGAGGAGAATCTGCAGCAGCCACGGAGGCTGAGGCAGAAGAGCAGACAGGGTGCTCTTCACCACTGTGCACCCCAAAGCCACCTGAGCAGGCAATAAAACCTGCCGGAGGGACACCGACCCCAACACAGCCCCTTGCTGCCCCACGGGGAACTTGCTGGCCAGGGCACAGTGACACTCACCAGCTGAAAGCCAATGATGTCATTGGAATCACCCGAGTTCACGATGGATGAGTCCTTGTGAAAGACACTTCCCTCTATTTTCCTCTTCTGCCCACTGTGCAGGTCAGTCGCAGTCCTGGAGAACTCCTCGACCTTCAGCAGAGGGATCTGCTCGAAGAAGTCGCTCCCTGTGCTGTTCCAGTCATCCACCGACCGGCGCACCTTGGACTTGCCCTCAGAAAATCCATAGAAAGTTTCCAAAGCTTTTTTTGTCTCTTTGTCCAGTTCAGATAAATATTCTTTCATGGCACTGTACCTGCACGGGAGACAGCGTGACAGTGACATGCCATCCCACCTCACTGCCCAGCTGCACTGCGGATGCCGTGGCTTGGGACAGAATTCCCTGCGGAGGTCTCCCACCAGGTTCTCACATCAGTGAGGGCAGGCACAGCTATGTCCATGGAGAGATCTTGGAGCAAGGACCCCAGGAAGCAGAGCAGACTGAACTACAGAGAAAGCTCCCCAAGACTCTCAAGCTCCTCGTGTTAGGAAGTCTGAGTATGTAGAAATAAGAATTCATCTGTGAAGCTTCATCAAAGAGCTGGATCCCCATGGGGACCGAGAAGGGAATCTGGCAGCAGAACAGAGAGCAATGTAAAGCATGATTTGACAGGAGAAAGAGTATTGCCGGTGAATCATGTCAAAACCTCCCATTAGGAAAGAAAGAGAGGAGTGAGAGATGCGCCCTTTCCATTTTTTAGGAGATGACGCTGTTAGTAATTCTGGAACTTCGGTCCTGGGAAGAAGGGAATTTGAAGAGAGCCAAAGAGCTGACAGGGACTGTCTGGAGCAGAAAGCAGCACGAAGCGAGCCGAGGTCAGCGGGCAGCAGTGAGAGGTGAGAGTGTAAGCCACACGGCACAGAGGGGGATGTGGCACGCCAGCTGCCCCACAGGGCAAACCCACGGTAGGGAAAGTGCTGACAAGGAGCGCCGGGACGAGCTCGGCAAGGAATGTGGCGCCGCGCGGAGCTCCCATCCTCCCGCCAGCCCCCCGAACCTTACTTGTACGGGTTGATGTTGCAGATGGTGACGGCGGGGAACGGCAGCTTCTGGAACTGGACGGTGACGGAGACCGAGGCGCTGTAGTAGTTCATGAGGAGCTCCGCGCACTGCCAGAGGATGAGCCCCACGGCGCTGAGGGTCAGCACGATCCAGAGCAGGCGGCGCAGGCGGCCGCGGGACACCACGATGCGGCGGCAGCCGTGCGTGTTGGTGTTGAGGCAGTACCAGCGCATCAGCTCGCTCAGCGTGGGCGCCTGCGGGCCGCGCACCGGCAGCGTCCGCTTCAGCCGCGCCGTGATCTTCTTACCGGGAGCCGTGGTGGCCGCTGCGGGCGAACCGGGCACTGAGGGGGCGCCCGCCCGGTGCCCCGCCACACCGCGACCGCAGGGTCCCGTCCCGCCGGAGCCGTCACCCGCCATGCCCTCCCTTCCCGGCGTTTGATCCCGGGAACGGCCGGCCCGGGGGGATCGCGCTCGCCGCGCCTCACCTCGGCCGCCCTCGGGGCCCGGCGGCGCCATGCTCCTCTCGCAGTCCCGTCGCCGCTGCCGATGGCCCGGCGGGCGGCCGCCCCGGTACCTACCCCCGCCGCCGCCCCGCCCCGGCCCGCCCCGCCCCGCCCCGCCCGCCGCGCTCCACGGCCGCGCAGCGCCGCCCCACGGCGGCGGCCGGGGCTGCGGGGCGCCCGGAGTAACGGGCCCGAGCGGGGCGGGCCCGGCCGGGCGGGCCCCGGGAGCGGCGCCCGAGCCCCCGGTGAGGCGCGCGGGGCCCGCCAGGGGCGGGGCTGGGGGCGGGACCCGCGCCGGGCCCGGGGCCCGCCCCGCGCCAGCACCGAAGATGGCGGCGCTGCGGCAGCGTCTGCCCGTCGCCAAGGTGGCGGCGCCGTCACGTGGGGGCGCGCCCCGCCCCGCCCGCTGCATGGCGGCGCCGTGAGGCGGCGGAGCCGCGGCCCGACCCGGCCCGGCGGGATGCGGCGGCCGCCGGGCTGAGCTCCGGGCCGAGCGCCGGGCGGGCTGAGCGGGCCGAGCGCCGGGCGGGGATGCGCGCTGCGCCGCGCCGCCATGTCGCGGGTGAGCGGCCCCGGGCCGGCCGGCAGCGCCAAGGAGAAGCGCTCCTTCAGCAAGCGGCTTTTCCGCGGGAGGGCGGCGGGCGGCGGCGCGGGCTCGGCCCCGACCGCCAGCCCGGCCCCGGCGCCGTCCGGGCGGTCGCTCGGCGGGTTCATGAGCCGCGTGCTGAAGACCCTCTCCACGCTCTCGCACTACAGCAGCGAGCCCGAGACCCGCGGCGCGCTCGCCCCGCGCCTGCCCCCGCCGCAGGCGACGGGCGGCCTGGGCAGCTGCTTCCCGCCGGGCCCGCCGCGCAGCCCCGAGCCCCCGCCGCGCCCCGCCGGCGCCTCCGAGGCCGTGCCCGGCGTGGCGGGGCTGCGCAACCACGGCAACACCTGCTTCATGAACGCCATCCTGCAGTGCCTCAGCAACACCGAGCTCTTCGCCGAGTTCCTGGCGCTGGAGCAGTTCCGCGGCGGGCCGCCCCCCGCCGACGGGCCGCCGCCCGCGCCCGGCGAGGTCACGGAGCAGCTGGCGCAGCTGGTGCGGGCGCTCTGGACGCTCGAGTACACCCCGCAGCACAGCCGCGACTTCAAGGTGAGCCGGGGCCTCGTCCCGTCGAGGCGGGAGGAGCGAGCGCAGGGCCGCCGGGAGCAGCCCCGGAGGGCCGGTGCCCGCGGCGCGGAGGTGCCGGGGCTGGGGCTCAGCCGGCGGTGCCGTGGCTCACAACAGGTCCGAACGTGACAGGACGCGTCACCGTCACACCGGCACCGCAGGCTGCCCCGGTCACCAGCTCTGGTGGGTATCTTGCCGCCGGTCCGAGAGGCCACGCCGTGGGAGGAACCCTCTGGCCCTGCCAGCTGCGAGCCAGCAGCCCTGGAGCGCTGCTCCTGCTCCCAGCATCCTCCCAGAGCGCAGAGCCTGCTCGGGGGACAGCGCTGGGCACGCACGGCAGCGCCCTGGGGATGGCCCAGGTGCTGCCCCTGTGCTCTTTGCCCATGGTGTTTGATGCTGGCTGACGGCGCTGGATGGTTTTTATCGGTGAAAATACCCATTTTACTGGTTCATTCCTCTACTGTGCTACCATTAGGGAAGTTGCAGCTAGCTGCTGTTTGGTAGTTGTGAGCATGCAAGAAGGGAGGCTGTTGAGAGGTGTGCCTCGAAGTCTGCTAACCAAGAACTTGTGGGTCGGGGCTGATTTGGGGACTGTGTTTCAGGAGTACCTGCTTGTGCTCTCTTGCTTGGACTCGCTGTGTTTGGCCCCGCGGTGTTGTCCCGCCGCAGCCCCTGTGCTGCGGTTCTGCCCGACAGCCCCTGCCCTGCCCGGGCCCCGCGCCTGCCCCAGGAGCTGTTGGAGCAGAGGGCTTGGTCCTTGTGCTGTGGCGTAAAAACACCCTGCCGTGGCTTTGGATGAAATCAGGCACAACTGTTTTAAAAGTGCCCTAGGCCTGCTTTGCCTCCTGGAACACGGAGAAGTATTATTCCTGGCACAGAAGACTCCCTGGCTGTGTGAGAGAATCAGAGGGTGGGTGGTAGCCTCCACGCAGTGAACTTGGAGACGCTTAGGGGAGTGTCTCTACCACTTTCAGGGGTATTTTCTTGCAGAGTGACTTGCAGAGGAGATGTTCAAACGCATGAAAACAGTGAGAATGCTGACAGTCTTGGGCCCTCTGTGTGCAGTTCAGGTGGGGTGCACAGCAGGTAGAGACTGGGTCACAAAGGCAGCTCTCCCTTGGCGCCTGCTGGATGGTGGCATGTCCTCGAGAGTCCTCTGAGGTGGCGGTGGCCTTTGGCACCCTCAGTGATTTGCATGGCCAGCACCTCTTCCCTCTCTTCTCTTTGCTTCTCCTGTGCCTTTTGAGGCAGCTGCACCCATCTGTCCTGCAGGAAGTATTCCCTGGAGACCCTGGCTGTTTGCCTTCTCTCGGGATGCCTGCCGCAAGGACCGCGTGTGGCTCTGGTCTTTTCAGGAGGTGTTTTTGTGGGGGAGCACTTGGAAAGCCGATCACTCTCTGAGTCCAGTCTTGGCAGCACCGTGGGACACTCACCTTGACCCGTCACTGCTCCTGAGGTGGTGTGGCAGGAGAAGAAGCTGTGGATTTCTCCTGAGTAATAGCAGGAAAAATGATTGTGAAAGCAGGACTGTCTTCTGACAGTGGAGCTGATAGCAGGGGAGCAGCTCTCTTTCTAGGCCAGGCTCTGCTGCTCAGGCAGGCTGTGGGAGCAGGGCTGGGATGCGAGTGACAGCAGGAGGAAGAGCAGCAGGGCCAGGATTAAATTAAGGCCATGTTCCGCGGGTGTTGAGAGCAGAACTTTGCTGTTTGCAGGCGCTGCTGACAGTGAGCGAGTGCTGCTCTGCTTGTGGATGGAGCTGGAGCCCTTCCCTCTCCGACCTGGCGGGTCCCTGGAGGTTTGGAAAAGCCTCTTGCTGGAGGGAATCTGGTCCCAGTCGATCCAGTTCAGCGCTGCACGGTGCCGGCAGCCTGGGTCCTGCTGCACGACTGTGTCATTGTGTCAAGTGCTGTTCCCTTATAGAGGTCAATTACTTCTAATAGGAAATTAATGTTTCTAAAGACAGTTAAGTTGCCTGAACCTGCTATTAAATTCAGTTTTTAATTAAACTTTTTCTCAGCAGCGGATTTGCGCACATCATTTACAAATGTAAACAACGGGCTTAGACTGGAGAAAGGCAAAGATCAGTATTTTCATTCTGGAAACTGCTGCTTCTCCCCAAAACAAGGAAAACACCCCCCCCAGCTTGTTCTGCTTAGAGGGTGGAACATTCCTGATCTGCCTTGATGTAATTGTTTTTAAGGGTGTAAAGTGTTTCCACAGAGTAATTTTGGGTTTTCCCTCCAACAGTAATAGCCACTGACAGTAATATTTATTTGATAGGCAAAAGGCTCTTTATTCAACATGCTTTCAAATCCATGTGTTGTTTAGTTTGCTATTTTTCCTCTTTTGGCACCAAATGTAACAGGGCAAAGGCACTTGCTAATTCCTAAATACTTCTCTGCAGGTACTAAATGTATTTTAGGACAAAGGATAATTCTTATTTTTTTGCTCATTCTTACATCTGTAGGCTTCTCTCTTGGAAGAGAGGAAATTATTTGCAAGGAAGCATGTCTTGGAGTCCTTGTGGACAGGGGCCTTCGAAGGGATGGTTTTTGGAATGCTTTTTACCCTCAGCTGGTTTTCCTTGGTAGTGTTTTCTCTCTTTTTAAGTTGGTCTTCAGGAAATAACCCATGTCATGGGTCTCTGAATGATGTAGCTGCTGAAACTAAGGAAAATGCAGTTCGAACAACTGGTTTGTGATAAATGGTTCATCTTGTAGTTGCAGGTTGAGGGGAGAGCCTAGCAGAGAGCTTGTGCACAGAGAGGGGAGGGCGGGAGTGCTGACAGAGCAGGGGAAAGCGAGGGGTGTAGAAGGCTGAGGTAGTGGGAAAAGGTCTCCATGAGGACTGGAGTGAGAGGTGGAAGCAGAAGGGTTTGGTTCCTGGCTGGGAGCAGAGCGGGTAGCTCCTGGGTGTCTGTGCTGAGGGTGACTTTGGTCCTGTGCTCCTTTGCTGTTTGCTTTAACAAGTCTTCTCTTCCGATTGCTCAGTGGGTTTTGTTTTCCTGCCCAAACAAAGCTGCTGCTTTCATAACAGGGGCCGATATTGCAGCTTGTGCTTCCTCTTTCCCCTTTGTGATGGGGTGACAATGGTGACAAACATCTATTGTATAAGCAGGGTTTTGGGCTTGTTTTTTTGCAGGGAGCTGTCCCGTCCTGCCTGCAAAGTTCTTGGGAGTGTCAGACAGGGAGGACAGAGTGCCCTTTGTATTGCAGCACTCAGAGGCGATGGTGGGGGTCGTCAGTGAGAAGGATTTTGATTTAAACTAATTGGGCTTGAAAAATTATGTTCTTATGCAAATTCTCTGCCTTCTGTGGAGTGTGGGTCTTCTGTGAGTGGTGAGGCTCTTACTGTTTTGGACTTTCTCTGAGGCAGTTGACCACTGAAGCATGCCAATGTTTAACAAGACCCTTTGCACGCCAGAGCTGGGATTGCATTTCTCATCCTACAAGAAGATGGCCTTGGCTGTGACTGCAGCATGTTCAGCAAATACAGCACAGTCACCATAACTCAGTTGGGTTGGGTTTTCAGAATTGAATCTGAACCCAGAATGAATCCCTGTTGGTAGAGCAGGGGTTATTGTGCCAGGTTAGAAGTGCTGCTTCCTTTTCTATTTATTTATTTTTAAACTTCTGTTTGGTGTGAGATTTCCAGGTAGCTGTTTGAAACTCTTTCAAGGTGTTTTGGGAATGCACTTGGTGCAAATATCTCACTTTGGGACAAGCCATCTGCCAACTGTGTTGGTCACTTGTTTGGGAGTTAATCGCTGACTCCTGAGTTATGAAGGAGCTCCTGGAAGTGTTGACATGGTCAGATCTTTGCCTCCTGTTGAAGGTGCAGTGAGAGCAGCTCTCACTGGGGGCTGCTGGGGCAGCGTGGCTGTCAGGAGCCTTTGGTCCTGCTCTCGGAGCTGTCAGCCCCAGGCCCTTCTGCTCACCAGAGCCCTTGTGCCTTGCTAATGGGGCCAGTGATGTGTCAAGTGTGATCTCCTGGATTGGATTTAATTGTCTTGCTCTCTGCCTAGCACAGGATCAGTTATTCTGGATAGGGTCAACTGCTTATTCCTAAGATATTTCTGCAGAGAGCAAACTGTCGTCCCTCTGCACAGAGGGATGGAAGAAAGGGACATGAAAGAGTAGATGTGAGACCCTTCACCCTTCCCTCCTGGTAGCTTGGCTGTTGGTCCCTGGTGCTTCAGTTTCTGTGTTGCTCTAAAGAGGCTTTGGGTGGGTTAGGTAATACGGGATGTTGAAGTGCTTGTTGCAGTTCAGTCCAGGTGCTTCCAGTGGTGGCATCATACTGAGGAGATTTGTTCTAGGGCTGCTCTGGCAGTTGGAGTTGAAACTTGAAACAAAAAGCAAGTTACAAATTTTCTACATCATTTTTCTGATGGTTCTTGACATCACAGAAATGCGGTTCACTGGGATCACAAAGGTCTGGCAGTCTTGCCTCATTATGCCTTTTTTTTTAAATGTTCATTATCAATAAGATGTAAGTCCATTATTGCATGTATGGCTTGTTTTGTTTTGCTTATTTTCTTGCCTATTTTTCCTTACAATTGCTTTACTCTCTTTCTACACACATACTCCTAAATCCCTTGGGAAGGGTTTCCTGCAGCAGATCTGGTTGCCTTAAGGCAGCTGACTTACCTGTGAAATCCAAATGCTTTCTGGGGATTTCTGTTATGCTTCAAACTTTGGTCTGAGTGATGCAGCACAGGGCTGGAGAGCCGAGGCTGAGCAGCAGAGGCCAGAGGTCGGATGTGGTTTGCTGAGGGGGCTCTGCTAGAGGGGGCAGCAGAAGTGTGGTGTGGGTGCTCCTTTCCAGAGCAGAGGGTCGGGTGAGGCAGGAGAAGAGACCCCAGTGTGGAACAGCTCTGCAGCTCCACTGCCAGGTGGCCATGGACCCTCTGTGAGGCTGGAGGGGCAAATGTACATCGTTGCCAAAATGTGTTTTCTGTCTTCTGAGCTTCCAGGTTTTTATTTCCGTGCTGCTTGTGCAAAATGACACACGGTGAAAGTGTGAGAACTGTGTGGTGCCTGGCAGCCCGTGGAAGCAGTGAGGGGGATGGATGCATGTTCCCAGGCAGCTTAATTGGATCTGTGCTGCCCTGTGCTTTGTACATGGCCACACTTCATTGGAGCGAGCCCATTCTTCTGCCATTTGAGCAAAGCCCTGCTTAATGAACTTGTTTGCATATGGCTGTGTCACAGAAGGGAATGTTTGTTACAATGTGCAAGGGGAGGCTTCTCGGAGTGGTAATGGTGGGATCCCCAATCTCAGTTTTTGTGTCCTACTTGGGGCCTGAAGCAGAGCCTGGAGAGAGCAGGAGAGGTGCAGCTGGAGCTCGAGCTCCTCGGGCTGCTGAGCCCAGCCTTCCTGTCCACCCTCTGTGCCAGCATTTACTGATAGTCCTTTACTGGGCTGCTTCAGCTTTGTGGCAGTCTCCTGCTCCTGAATCCCTTATTCTTTTCAATCCCACCAGTTGCTCTGCTAGTAGCAGGAGGAGTTCTTGCTGAACAATATGAGGTTTCTGCTCTTGGTAAGGGTGAATTCTCCGGGCAGCCAGCACCCACTCCTGGCGGTGCCTTCTGGCAGCAGGAGCTGCCCTCCTGGGAAGGGGCTGGAGGGGAGGGTGCCAGCTGGGGACCCACGTCCTGCCTCTGTGTCCGTGCATGCTGGGCAGCCCTGGATAGCATCATCTGGGCAAACTTCACTCTGTCCTTATGCGTGCAAGGAAGGTGCAGTATGAGGGTTAGCAGGCTTCAGCCCGGAAGGGTGAGAGTAGCTGCTGGCATGAGAGGTGTTAGGCAGGGGCTGGTGTGGTGGTGCTTCTTGTCTGGGCTTGTTAAACGTGGCGGAGAATCCCTCTGGTGCTGCTGTGCTACTCCCTGTAGTGCTCCTGATGGCTTTGCTTCCTGAAGTATTCTCACAAGGGCTGTGCTTATTCCCCTCTGCATTGCACAGGGCAGGGCTGTGTGGGGACACGGGCTGCCCATGGAGCTGCCACGTCCCATGGGCTGCTGCCTCCAGAGCCCTGGTGCCTCTGGCTGCCCAGAGGGCAAGGGAGGAGCGTTTTGTCCTGCCCTGGCCGCTGTGACAGACCTCCTGTCGTCAGAGCTCCCTTTTCCCTGTTTGATGCCTGTGCTAAGGCCAAGTCCACAGTGATCTCTTCTGCCCCTGAATGGAGGAGCTCCCTGAGCCCTGGGGCCTGAACCACGCTCTGGCTGGGTACTGGTCTCCCCAGAAAAGAACACCTCCAGAGAGGGAAAGGAGCTGTCTGTGTACGAGCAGAGAGGGCAGTTCAGGTGAGTGGTGAGTGCTGTAGAACTTAGTCAAACAAAAAACTGTGTTTGTGGGCTTGAACAAGAGAAATAAGGTGCTGGAGCATAATCCACTGTTGAACAGAAGATACAGAATAGCCTTTCTCTCCTGTGCATGTGTGTCATTGGGTCAGGTCTCTACTGAGCTGACTTTATCTGCTCATGTGCAGAATCCTTCCACAGCTGCTTCCTAGCAGGGCCACAGTGGAAAGTAGCAGACTGGCATTTTTCCTCTAGTTGTCTTTGTGACCTGGAACAGTAATAGCAGCAAAGAAGAGGCCAGTAGTTCAGCTCTGTTTTGATCTATTTATTGCATCTATTTAGAGCAGTAGATGAATTTTTATTAAACTTTCAGTGGCCTGGTAAAAATGATAATGTGTCTTTGCTGTAGATCTGCTTCATGGACAGGCAGGGACTGATATGGTAGTAGGGTGCTTGCTTTAGGGGTACAAAAGTGGGACTGAAGGGAAATTTTGATTTTCCCCCTTATCTCTTTGGATGGAGCCACTTCACTCAGGGTGTCTGTGTACCACTGCATGCACATCTGGTGGAATGGAGGATCCACACACCTCCTGCCAGGCTCACAAGGACTGGAGGTGCTGTGCATCGTGGAAGGTGTTGGGAGGCAGTGTCAGAGTCCATGCCCACTCCTGGTGATCATAGCTGAACCAGCTGCTCTCGAATTGTTCCAGAGTCATTCTTACACCCTGTGGTGCTGGATGGAAGCTGGTCAGCTGTGCCAGCTCTGCTTATAGGAGAACCAGATTAGGGGCACAGGATTGACGGCCCCTGGAGGTTGGTAAACGTGGTGGTTTTCATGTGTTTTTAGAGCATTTGCTTCCTAACTCTGTGTCTGAATCCAGTTACAATTACTGTTGCATTACTGCAGAACCAGCAAAATTAGGTGTTGTCTTAAGTGATGAGCGAAATAGGGGTGAAAGTTTAGGGTTATGGCAAGGGCAAGAAACCTTCTGCTGGGCTGGGAGGGCAGGCTTGGAAAGTAAATATGGAGAGGTGCAGGGTGGCCAGTGCTCCGTGATGAGGTTCTTGCTCATTTTTTCTGCTTTGCCTGTCAAACGTTCCTGCAGCTGTTCAGGAATGGTCAGTCTGGCTGCTGAGAGGCTGCAGTCCCCCATGCACAGCACAGGGCTGTGAGCACCCCCAGCTGCTGTACAGCCCTGTCTCTTGCCGAGGGCTGTGGGCACCCCCATGCTGTTCTGCCTGCTGCCCTCAGCCCACCTGGGAGCAGAGGGCTGTGTGGGGCTGTGTTTGGTGCTGACACACCAGGCTGGGGGCCTGCACTTTAGGAGTTCCTGGTATTTGTCTCAGTTGTTAAGCTGTTCACTTGAGTCGGCACCTCTGTCTCTCTCAGATTTGATCACATCCTCAGCACTGACTGTTGTGACCTGGATTGATCACACCCTCAGCACTGACTGTTGTGACCGTGTGTCCGTTGTTCTCCCCACACCCTGCGTGCCTGGGGCTGCTGCCCCAGCCCCTGACACGGGCTGGGAGGAGGGCACACGGCATCCCCTGGAGCAGCAGCTGCAGGGGTTTCAGCAGCAAGGGACCCACTGGTAGCAGTGGAAGGAGGTGTGGGTGGCGCTGGGGACATGCTGCTGCTGCTGGAGTGTTTGTTTAGCAGAGCCTCTCGTGAGGAAGTTGCATCTGATATTTTGTAGTGCCTCCTGAATCACTTCCAACATCCTGTGATGTGTCTCCACAGGCAGCTCTTTATCCTTAGTCCACTCAGGCTGCAAGTGTTGAGGAAACCAGAGCAATTATCATGGAGATGCTGCTGAGCCGAGCAGTGACACAGATACAGAGCAGGGCACGTGACTGCAGTGCATCCGTGGGTTCCCTGTGGTACACCCTGGCTGCTCTCTGGGGACACATCAGTAACAGCCAGGGAGGCTCTGCACTGGAGTGATGTTCCTCTGGGGAAGAGGCACTAACAAATACTAGCCTGGATGCCCAAAGTCCTTATGTTTCTATACAGAACCCCTCCATGTCCCCTTTTCACTTGAAATACTGGATTTGCTTCCTGCCAGCAATGCCAGGAGCCTTGGATCATCAGCTGTGTCTGGAGGGGCCCTTGGAGTGCAGTGACAGTGCGTGTTGGCTGAGCTGGCTGGGACAGAGGGCACCAGATGAGGCTGCTGGCTCTGCTGAGGGGAGGGAG
Source organism: Motacilla alba alba (assembly GCF_015832195.1). NCBI lineage: Eukaryota > Metazoa > Chordata > Aves > Passeriformes > Motacillidae > Motacilla > Motacilla alba. The sequence continues at coordinate 16,131,481 of NC_052029.1, forward strand.
AGCTCAGGGCCTGCTCCCATCACACCTGCTCATGCCTTGGCACAGAGGGGCCACACGCTGCTGGGGACACTCCTGGTGGCTCAGCACTTTCCCCTGGCGCTGTGTGGTCAGCTCACTGAGAATGAGCCTGGCTTTGCTGTGACCTGCAGTGCTGTTGGAGCCCCCTCCCCGGGTGGGGTCAGGGACATGATCCCTTGGTGCTGAGCTGGGCACGGTGGGTTGGGAAGGATGGGTACAGCTGTTACAACGCAGGTGTGTTACTGGAGGGGCATGTAACTGTTCTGCAGAGAGGTAGTGAGGTAACCAGCAGACTGGACTACAATCCCAGCTTCACGTGTTAGTGATTGATTTTCAGTTTGAAACTTGACACAGTAATTTAAGGGCTAAATTTAATTTTCAGTGTAGGTTTTTGTGAACGAAGTTAATGTTTGCAAAGCAGGTCTCCACATGTATGCCTTACATTCTTCCCTGCATCATTGTCTGGGTGCATTCAGCTCACCTTTCTGCTGAAGGAGGGCAAGAGGTATCAGGCTGGTACCTGAAGACACTTTTTTAGGTCCATTTTATGGATTATATTTTATCATTTTATTTCTGCCACTGGATTTTGCGTTGCTTAACAGGAGCTAGGAGCAGAGAAGGCTGTTTGGTCTCCATTAATCTTCAAGTGCCCACAGACTGCTTCAAATTTCTGTCCCCCACTGAAAGATTTGCAGCAGCATCCCAAGCTGAAGGGTGCATTGGACACCAAGCAGAGGTGCTGGGGTCACACCAGTGTGGCACAGAGTGTTGGCTGGGGACCACTCCCATGGTTCAAACTGTGTGCACGTATTTAATGTGGGAGAGTGCTGGTCCCTGCACAGCAAGGGCAGTAATCTGCTGTCACAAGGCCTGCACATATGTAATGAGAGCAGATTATTTCTGTTTCCCATTATTTTGCAGCCTTGAGACAGTGGACAGATTATGGAGCATAGAGGGTATATGTTTATCAGTCCTTTCCTGCCTCTTTCATCGCCACCCCCCTCCCCAGTGACCCCATTTTCAGAGGGATAAAGCGAGCAACCCAACCTCATTTCTCAAATCTGTTGCAAACTCTGATTAGAGGAGTGGAGGAGCTCTGGCAGGAGGCACATGTGCAGCCTGCTGGGCCTGGCTCTGCAGCCTTCCCACCCATTCCTGCCCTGCAGGTGCTGTCTGGCCTCTGCTCTGCCACTGTCCCTCTTGGGGACCCCGCTCAATAAGTCACAGTCCTGTGTGAGCAGTTTTTCTCTCTGCAGGTGTGCCAAGGACGTAGGTGCAGCACAGCATGGGATGGTGCTGCTCCAGTATTGATTGCTCCAGGTTCCTTGTGTCCGGGGAAAGCTGCAGCTCCCTGGCTGGGATGGCAATGCAAGATAGTGTTTAGGATGAGCGAGTTATGCACAGTGCAGTCTTGATACCCAGTGGAAGAAATTCCATGGTGCCTGTACTACTCCTGTGCTTGACAGGCTGCTGATGGGAAGTAGTTTTGCTCTACCTGCATGATGATGGTCGGACTGTAGAAGCATCTGTGATTTGTATGTCCTGATCCTGGCTGAGTCCTGGAACTGTAGACCTAGATTAGCATTGATCACCTGCATCAAGATTTTGGGAAATGTGTGACCTCACCAAAACTGCAGTGAGCAAGACGGAGTGTGTGGGCATTAGGAGACTAAATAGTTGTTTTGCTTCAGCTGGAACAAGCAGAGGATTTGCTGAGGGCAGCAGTGTCAGGTGCGGGAGGCAGGGCAGGTGTGATGGAGTGGCCTCTGCTCTGCATTAGCTGTGGCTGCACTGTCTCCTCTCTGCAGAACATCGTGTCCAAGAACGCGATGCAGTACCGCGGGAACGCCCAGCACGACGCCCAGGAGTTCCTGCTGTGGCTGCTCGACAGAGTCCACGAGGATTTGAACAACGTGGTGAATTCCGGTGGCGTGCCTCCGCTCAAGGTGAGGGATTCTGCTGGGGGACACTGTGGGAGTCTTTGGAAGGAACACTGTGCCCTTCCCGGGGCTGCCCTGCCCACCTCACCTTCCTGCCTGCCCACCCCCTAGAGCACAGTGTGCTTGGTAGTTAAAAATGCTTGTGGCATTTCTCCAGTGATTTTTGGCTAAGGAAGGCAAAATTTGGCTGGGGTTCTCCCCAGGAGCCCCCTGCTTGGTGCTCCCCACACACCTGGGTGTGCCTCAAGGGTTTGTTCTCTCTTTTAGCCCCCGCTGGAGGATGATGTGCTGCTTGAGGGCCCAGCCTTTCCCATCAGTAGCACTTTTGTGCAGGAACTCTTTCAAGCCCAGTACAGGTATGGTATTTTGTAAATTTGTTGAATGTGTGGGTGACCCCAGTATAATTGTAAGCTAACACTGGCTCCCAGTACAGTTGGGACTGGTGTCACTGTGTGAACAACTGTTTCTGAATTCCTGCTGAACTAAGACCTTGCTCTAGAGGAAAGAGAATTTCACTGCTTCAAAATAGGTATATTCTGTGTAAATCTGCAGAATGCAACACTGCACCTGTTCCTGTGCATCTTGAGAGTGAGTCAGTGCTTCTTGAGCAAAGGCTCAGGAGAGCCTAGTGCTATGGGGCTCACCCTGACTGTCAGAGGGAAGAGCCCATGGCAGGATCTAGAGGTGCCTGGGAATTGGGGATCCCCCAGTGTGTGCAGAGTGCTTGTCATCTGGCACTTGGGAATTCTGAGCTGAAGTTATCACTGTCCCTTCAGGGAGTTCCCCTTCCCTTGAGTTTCCCTTCTTTCTGGGAAGAGAGCTTTCTAATTTCAGAGCTATTGGAAGAGAGCAGCTGAATCACCAGTGTTCGTTGGTGGCTTGTGCCTGTACTGCTGTAAGAATTAAATTGCTGGGCTTCCTCCCCAGTATTTGCCAACTTTTCCTTTGCAAAGGCAAAACCTTTAGCCTGGTCTAAGACACAAAGCCATTGTAAGGTGCAGATTGATTCTGAATGAGAATGGAATTCTGGAGAATGAGAATGGACTCTTGTCTGGAGCTTTTCCTGGGTAAGGGCTATGTGCACCCCAGTGCTGGCTGTCTCTGTCCCTGTCCTGTGACTTCATCTCTGTCCAAAGACAAAACCCCCTTCCAGGGTTTCCCGTTGGATCTGCTGGTGTGAATATGGGATTTGGTGGTTTATACAGTCCCAGTGAGGTGAGGTGTAACTGTGCCCTGTTTTCCATGTGTGTCCCAGGTCCTCCCTGACGTGCCCTCATTGCCAGAAGCAGAGCAACACCTTTGACCCTTTCCTGTGCATCTCGCTGCCGATCCCGCTGCCGCACACCCGGTACGGAGCCCTTGGCTCTTCCCCGTGCGTGTCCTGCTCCTTCATTTGCTGCAGCAGGAAGACAGTGCCAGCAAAACTCCTGATAAGTCATTAAAAAAGATAGGTAGCACCGTATGGGGATTTCATGTTTTGCTTTGCAGGTAAAATGGAAAATTGAGGCTTTTACTTGAAAGGCCTATCCTTCCTATAGAATTAATTTTGGGAGAAAGATAATCTTTGCTTCACATAACCAAAAAATTTTGCTTTCCACTTCATTTATAGCATTTTAAAATTAAAAAAGGGAAAAGGATGAAACACTTTGTTTTTTGAGAACAACCTCACTGATCACTCCAATTTCAAACACTGAAGTTAAAATCGTTCCTGCACAATGTTTTGCTTTTTTGAAAGACTGCTGATGCAAATAGAGGAAAAAAATCCAGATAAAACATTCAAGGTGAAGATAGAGATGCACAGCAAAACTACCTGTGGTATAAACAAACTCCTTCACCTGGTGTTTGCATCCAGAAAACTTGTGTAGGTTCCAGAAGCAATGGAACAGAGTGATGATAGGGCAGATTAAGCCTTGCTGTCACATTTGCTCTGGAAATCCCTGCTTCACCACTGGGTGGAGGCTGAGTGGTCTGTGCAGGGAAGGTGTCCCCTCCCTCTTCTCTCCCCAGTAGTGCTGCTGGCTGCTGCTGGAGGCAGGATTGAGGGCTGAGAGGCAGCCTGTTGCCAGGAGCAGCTCTCCAAGTACTTCAACGTGCTGTCTTATACTGGCTGTCCCAAACTTCCTTACTGGATCCCTGCTGGAAAACTGATTGCCTTCTCATAGACAGTTTTAGTTTTAACTTTGTGGGCCTTTTTGAGATGTTCTGCTTGTGATAGCAAGTAACACCGGGCTGTGTGGTAGGAAAGGAGTCTGTAAATCAAACACCCCTGTCGGGCTGCAGCTGAGTGCAGCTGCAGCGTGAGGTGGATCCGGACAGTCAGGAGGGCCCTGTACCTGTACCAGGTGGGCAGCTGGATGTGCCCAGGTTGGGCTGAGGCTGCTGGGGCAGTGCCCAGAGGTGCTCAGCCAGCCAGCAGTGCTCCCGTGCTCTCCCCAGGCCGCTGTACGTCACCGTGGTGTACCAGGGCAAGTGCTCGCACTGCATGCGCATCGGCGTGGCCGTGCCCATCTCCGGCACGGTGGCCAGGCTGCGGGAGGCTGTCTCCTCGGAAACCAAGATACCCACGGAGCAGGTAAGGGGCTGGGCTGCTCACCTGTGTGCCCTCCCTGCGGTGGGAGGGAGAGGGGAGGCTTTTGTCCCCTGTTGGATGTATAGGAATCGAAATTGGCTGCCCGTGGTTGAACAGGGAAGCAAGGCAGTGCTGGAAATCTGGATCGTGCTTTTCCCTGTGCATTGGCTGTTTGAATCCTGGTGATGTTGGAATAGCCCTCAGTGCAGTGTGCAGACCTGCCTGAGCCCATGGGGTGCATGCTGGCAGTGAGGCAACCACTGGGCACCTACAGCGAATTCCTCTGTAGGAAGAGCTTTGGGAAAGCTGTTGAATTCCACCAAAACCTCTCCATATGTTGCTTTTACCTCGGCTTCTCATTTATGGCTGTCCTTTTCCTTGCTCCTTGCTCCTGACTGATGACAGGATATCTTGAGGAGTGCCATCCCTTAGCAGGAAAATCCCAGCTGATAGATGGGGCACTGAGCTGAAACCACGGGTGGTTTGGTGGGTTCTGATTTGCTCCTGGTGCCTGCAGATCGTGCTGACAGAGATGTACTACGATGGGTTCCATCGCTCCTTCTGCGACACCGATGACCTGGACACCATCCACGAGAGCGACTGCATTTTTGCCTTTGAGACCCCAGAGATCTTCAGGCCTGAGGGCATCCTCAGTCAGAGAGGTGAGTCAATAACTCCTAATGCCCACCTCGGGTGACTAGTGAGGGAGGTTTGTGTGGGAAAAGAATGAGTCCCACGAGCTGTTGATGTTCTGGTGTATTGATTTCAGCTCTGACTTTGTCCAGGCTCATTCTGGAAGATTTAATAGTGTTGTCAGCTGGGAGGTTATCAAGCAGTGTTGTACACTCCTTTCTGCCTCTTCTCGGGGCTGATGCTGCAGGCCAGGCTGGCTTAATGGGAAATCTCTTGTCAGGCTTAATTTAAAGGCCTGCTAGGGACCAGATGAAGCCACTGAAATTGTGTTATTTAAAATCAGATTGCTAGTGATGAATAAACAGTCTCAGGAATGAACAAACACTTTCTCTCTCCAAGCTCAAACTCCTCGGCCTCTGCATGTCCCCTCAGTGAGAGGTAATCATGGTATCCTGGGCAGATGGAGTGTAATCAAAGGCAAATTTTATTATTGAAAGTAGCAAGTTGATTCTTTGCACTTCAGTGTTTCTTGTGGGCAGTAAAAGCTGAGGGTGCTTGTACAACCTGCTGTGAAAAATCAGATGGGGAGCACTTGCATATAATGTCCTCCTCTAAAGAAACAGTCACAGTGAAAAGAAGTTGCTCTTTGAAGCCTTTGTCCAAGTGATGAAAATGCTTCTGATTCCATGCTGACCTGCTCCTCTGTAGCCCAAGGAGGGCTTCTTGAGCAGGGCGTCAGGGCACTAAAGGCAAATGACATAATGAAATGTTTCCTTTCTCCTAATTTTTCAGGAATACATGTGAACAATAACCTGAATAACTTGAAATGTGGCACTGAGCACTCCCGAACAATTGCTTACTCTCAAGGAACGGTGAAGTCTGGAAAACTGGAACAGTCCTGTCCCAAACTAGCAGCAAATGACAAGATTGTCTTGCTGGTGTGTAACAGAGCGTGCACTGGACAGCAGAGCAAAAGGTGACTGGCAGCAGCAAGGCTGGAGTTACTCTTCTGGCTGCTTCCTAAACTGACCTGGATTTTACTTTAGCACAGGCTCCAGGTGAAGGAGCAGCAGCTTGCATCCCTAGCTCACATCAGGTGCTAAAGAACATGTTGATCAAAAAGCATTAGTGTGTGCAGCAAAATATTTCTAATTCTGGTGAACTTCAAGTATTGCATTAGTGTAAAGAAACAAATGCAGCCCAGTTGAGGATACACCACCTTTGTCTGGTTTGAGAGCAGCATGTTTGGCCAGACCCTGTTATGGGTGGGAATTTTTAATTTGAGAGAAAATGGGGGGAGGGAGAGAAGTGAGAAACAACCATGGCAAAGCCATTTGTATCAACCAGAGCCTGAGAACTGCCTCAGCCCCTGAAGCTTCACAAAACTTCACATGAAGTTCTCCCAGGTAGTTTGGGGTTCCAATTGCTGAACAGGATAATCTTTTAATTGTTCCTCAAATGATTCTCCTTCCCATAGGTTTGGCTTGCCCTTTGTGTTGCACTTGGAAAAAACAATTGCTTGGGATATTCTGCAGAAGGAAATACTGGAGAAGATGCAGTATTTCCTGCGGCCTGCAGCCTGCTTGCAGGTGAGACAAATGTGAGCTGTTGGAGGCACAGGTTCCATTGCTGTGCTCTGCCCTCTGTCAGCTCATTGGCACAGGCGTGTTTGAGACCTTGTACATTTGCTTTGTCATGTCAACGTGTTCTAGGGTGAAGTCTTTGTCGGCCAGTGCAGGTTGGGTTGGAGGCACTGAGGTGGTCTCTGTTCTCTCTCTGCAGGTTTGCCCATTCAGCTTGCGAGTGGTCAGTGTTGTGGGCATAACATACTTGCTACCTCAGGAGGAGCGACCCCTCTGCCACCCTACAGTGGAAAGGTGAGCTGGCCCTCGGGTGCTGGGTGCTTCCCAGGAGTGGAGGGAGGTGTGCTAGCTGGGAGCTCGGTGTTTACCGTGCAGAAATGAACAGTCCTGGTGCGGATGTGTGGAATGCACTGCAGGGGCCTGAGCAGCAGGGAAATGAGGGAGCATCCTTAGGAAGCTGTGTGAGAATACCTCGGTTGTGTGTCATGCCATCTGGAGTCTGTCCTCCCTAGAAATGGAGAACAGAATGAAAATATTGCTCTCACTATTTTTATTTTTTTCCTTGTGCCTGTTATTCTTTGAAATGTTGGTAAATGCCTGTTCTGTAACAGGTGTATGTTGCCTTACAGAACTCGCATACTTGGGTGAAGGCATTTACCAGCTTTGCCAAGTGTTTTGCTGTCTGAATTCCTATTACTGCTTTGCAAACCTCAGCTGTGGGAGTGAAGGAAGGGTGAAGGGCTTGTGGAGAGAAATTACATGCATGTAGAAGATAATGTAGACTTTGGATTGAAAGATGGTCTGACTTATTTCTGCTCTTCCCTGCAGGGCATTGAAGTCATGCGGACAGGGGGGAACTGCTCATGTGAAATTAGTGGTAGAATGGGACAAAGAAACTAAAGATTAGTAAGTATGAAATAAAAAACCTTAAACCGTGTTCACCTCACAATTGCTGCTTGCAGCTTGCTGGAGTGAACTGTGCATCCTTCAGCAAACATGAGACCACTCAAACTCCACCTGTGCCCAGCCCCTGTCTGCAGGGACAGCCTGGGGAGCAAGGGGATGTGCTGGTAAATGTGGTGTCTCCCTGATGCAGCTTGTTTGTGAATACAGAAGAGGAATATATTCCAGACTCTGAAAGCGTCCGCCAGCAGAGAGAGCTTCATCATCAACCTCAGATCTGCACTTTATCTCAGTGTTTCCAACTGTACACCAAAGAGGAACAGGTAGATACAGACTGTGTACTCTGGCTTGTTCATGCTGCAGGAGCTCCCTCACTCCCGGCAGCTCTGTTCTGCAAACATTGATTCCTTGTGACAGGAGAATAGATTTGTAACACAAGATTAGTTATCTGTGCTGCTAACGGAGCTCCTCTGCAGTGAGAAGGTTGTGGGAGGTGCTGCTGCTGGGTTCTTTGCTGCCCAAATGTTGATACAAGAACTTAGTCCTCTCTTTGGCAATTTCCTTCTGTGAAATATTGTGAATATTATGAAGGGTTAGGACAGTGTGGCTTCATGGTTCAGTTCTGCAGGAGCGTGGCTGCTGCCCTGCTCTGGCTCTGCTCGTGTGTGAGGCTGAAGAGGCAGGAGTGATGGTGTGCCACAGGCAGCCTAGAGAGGCCTCTGACCTGGCACCTGAAGCCATCTGAATTCCTTTGGTAGTCTCTAATCTGCTGCACAGAGGGCTCATCTGGAGGTAGTCTTTGGACCCAGGACTGAGCTGTAATAATTTGGGAGCCTCTCTTGTTGGTTTTTTCAGAGGTGGGGGAAGAGTTGTTTGACAACTTAAATCTCTGTGGCTGCTGAGTTCTCTGAGCCCTGGGCTGTGGAGGGAGGCTTGGGGGACAGGGAGAGCCTTCAGTATGTGCTGTTGGGACTCCAGAGGAAGAGGAGGGTTCCCAGAGGGCAGTGAGGTGTCAGGTCAGGGGGGACATCCAAAGTACACCTTTCTTCTTTCTGTTCTGATTTTTTTTCTGCTTTTTTATTCCCTGTTTTTTTTCTACTGCTGGGTTTCTTGTGAGAATACTTTTCAGGCTGCCAAGCCTGCCTGTTTTTTGCCTTGGTTTTTCCTTTTCCTTCCTCTCCACTTCCAAGGCACTGGTGTTTATAAGGGGCAAAAAGGTCCTCCGCACAGCAGCACTGGCTGAATTCTGCCTTGCAGCAGAAAGTGCCTCCTGAATAAGGCACACTTATCTCTGCTTGTCACTTTGAAAAGCATCATTGGGAACCCTGCATTTCCAGTGAGCTTGATAAGTGCTGGAGGGAGATGAGGCAGAGGGGTCAATGTCTGCACTGGGTTTGGGGCAGCAGGGTGGTGTGGTGCAAGCTGCTTTGGAATTTGAAAACCAATACCCACTCCTGCCTGTTCTTGTAGCTTGCCCCAGATGATGCATGGCGATGCCCACACTGTAAGCAGCTGCAGCAGGGTAGCATCACACTGAGCCTCTGGACCTTACCCGATGTTCTCATCATACATCTCAAAAGGTTTAGACAGGTAAGGATGCCTGTAGTGTTGCTGGAGGACTGCTGAGTGGTGTGAGTAGACTCCCCTCTTTGGAAGCAGCCATTCTGCCCTACATGTTCCTCACTGGGGTTTTCCCAGGCTGGTGGCCTTGGCCTCTGCAGCTCATGCTCTTCTCTGTACTCAGGAAGGAGACCGAAGGATGAAACTTCAGAACATGGTTAAATTTCCCTTGAGTGGCTTGGACATGACTCCTCACGTCGTGAAACGCAGCCAGAGCAGCTGGAGCTTGCCATCACACTGGTCACCTTGGAGGAAACCTTATGGCCTCGGCAGAGATCCTGAGGACTACATCTATGACCTGTATGCTGTCTGCAACCACCATGGCACCATGCAAGGGGGGCACTATACAGGCAAGTGTCCTGCTCTGCTGTCTGTGGGGGAGCCTGTCACAAAGGAGCTGGTTGTATTTCTGTAGGGAGTCAGAAAGGGAGTCACTGGTGGCAGCAGTGTCACGAGTTACAGAGGGTGAAGTGAATGGAGCCACCCCAAATGACGTTCTGTCTGAGCAGTAATGTTGGACAAAGAAAGTCCTGAAGTGTAAGCTGTTTATTATGGTCTGGCAGCCTCAGGCTTCCACCTTGCCAGTCAGACTGGAAGATGATGCAAGAATCCGTGCAGTGTTCCTCGCACTGTCCGAGTCCATCATAGCAGATCCGGTTATGTTAAATGTCATACAGCAAACCTGAGAGCAGTGGGAGTGAGAGTCTTACAGTAATGTATTATTCCTTAGCATATTGCAAGAATTCTGTTGATGGCCAGTGGTACTGCTTCGATGACAGTGAAGTGCAGCAGCTTTCTGAGAGTGAAGTCTGCAAGCAGACTGCTTACATCCTGTTCTACCAGCGACGCACGGCGATCCCCTCGTGGTCTGCCAACAGCTCGGTGGCAGGTAAGCCCTGCTGGCACTCTCCAGGGTGGCTCTAACTTGTCTTGGGTGGTTTGCCCTTCTGGGGAATTTTCCACCTAGCTCTGCTTAAACCCCCATTCTTGTGTCCCAGAGCTCAGCGAGGCTTGTGTGAGTCTGTGGCTGTGTGTCACAGGCCATGGGAACTTTCCAGCTCTTCTGCCAAGGCAGTTTGGGCAGGGAGACTGTGGAGATGGGGGAGCCCCCATGCCCCCAGAGGTGACTGCTCAGAGCTGCCCTTCAAATAGTGACTGGTTCCTTCCCTGTGGCAGCACTCTCAGTCCCAGGGAGGCACCCATAGGGCATGTGTTGGTGGAATCCAGGGTGAATTGTGGGCAGGTGCAGGCTTGGTGGCCTGCCCCTGGAAAAAAAGGGATTTTTGTGGCCTTGGGGTGGCAGCTGAAATGCTGCCGGTGCCTGCAGGCTGGTATTCACAGCACACTGGGACAAGTGCAGTTCTGACCATAAATGCTCCATAAGAGTAAAGCCCCATTCCCGTGGCAGTGCCTGGCTGGCAGGGCCAGCTCCATGCTCAGGTGTGAGCCCGGGCAGTGCAGCAGTGCCTGGCTGTGGGGCTGCCAGGGCTCAGGTGTGAGCCTGGGCAGTGCAGCAGTGCCTGGCTGTGGGGCTGGCAGGGCTCAGGTGTGAGCCTGGGCAGTGCAGCAGTGCCTGGCTGTGGGGCTGGCAGGGCTCAGGTGTGAGCCTGGGCAGTGCAGCAGTGCCTGGCTGTGGGGCTGGCAGGGCTCAGGTGTGAGCCAGGGCAGTGCAGCAGTGCCTGGCTGCAGGGCTGGCAGGGCTCAGGTGTGAGTGAGCCCGGGCAGTGCAGCAGTGCCTGGCTGTGGGGCTGGCAGGGCTCAGGTGTAAGTGAGCCCGGGCAGTGCAGCAGTGCGTGGCTGTGGGGCTGGCAGGGCTCAGGTGTGAGCCCGGGCAGTGCAGCAGTGCCTGGCTGTGGGGCTGGCAGGGCTCAGGTGTGAGCCCGGGCAGTGCAGCAGTGCCTGGCTGTGGGGCTGGCAGGGCCAGCTCCATGCTCAGGTGTGAGCCCGGGCAGTGCAGCAGCGCCTGGCTGTGGGGCTGGCAGGGCTCAGGTGTGAGCCCGGGCAGTGCAGCAGTGCGTGGCTGTGGGGCTGGCAGGGCTCAGGTGTGAGCCCGGGCAGTGCAGCAGTGCGTGGCTGCGGGGCTGGCAGGGCTCAGGTGTGAGCCCGGGCAGTGCAGCAGCGCCTGGCCGCGGGGCTGCGGGGCCCTGTGCTGCTGCTGACGCGTGTGGGTCCCCGCAGGCTCCACGAGCTCGTCGCTGTGCGAGCACTGGGTCAGCCGGCTCCCGGGCAGCAAGCAGCCCAGCGTCGCCTCGGCCGCCTCCTCGCGCCGCACCTCGCTCGCCTCGCTCTCCGAGTCCGTGGAGCTCACCGGGGAACGCAGTGAAGATGACGGTGTGTATCTCTCTTGGGGGGCAGCCTGGGCAGCTTGAATTTCTGTTGCAAGATCCTTACTAAAACAGCTGCAAAATCTGTGGTTGCAAGGGACGGTTACTCCAGCTGGGAGAGGCAGAGCTGGCTGGGTGGGAGCACGGGTGGGCTTCTGTCTCATATGAGAGGAGAACAGGCAGGAACCTTAAGGAGCCTTTCAAAGAAAGCAAATGCCATCAATAAAACCTCTCAGTCAGAACTTCTCATGCTGGTGTTCTCTCTGGGTCTCACTGCATCACCTTTGGCAGGGTGGCTGACACAGTCCTGACAGATTTAGCATAGGCACTGATTGCCTGCTGCTGTGCTTTTGGATGGTCCCAGGGAGGGAGGGAGATGAAAATTCACCCATGTATGCAAGTTACTGTTCAGTTCCTGGCTTTGCCTGGTTCCTCCACACATTGTCTTGTAACTTCTTCAAGAGCTTCATGGGTCAGTCAGAGCATTTGGAAGCTGGTGTGGAGATGCCCCAGCAGCACTGCTGTGAAAGCTGCCAGGTCTGACCATGGAAATCACACTTCTGAAATACTTACATTTTGTGTTTCTAAATACAATTACATTGCTTGATCTAGAGGTGGGAATCCTACTTTGCCTTTCACAGAATGCTCTGGGAAATATTCTTTACTACAGAATCATAATCCTAGCTGGTGGTCTTGCCAGTTTCAAGGACTTTCGAGGTGCAAATCTTGTTTGATCTGCTGCTCAGGGATGAGAGAAGAATCCAGTTTATCAGTTAGAGGCTTCAGAGAGCTGCTCCTGGGTGACCCCTAGCACGTAACAATTGTTGGATTCCTCATTCAGCTTTTTTGCAAGAAGCTGTGCCTGCAGCCTGCATGGAGACACACATAGTGAGGTGTGGGTGGGCTGCTTGGCTCTCGTGGGGAAATGTGGTTGGGTGGGGTAAACCAGCTGCAGCCTTGGCTTTCCCACTGAGACTGTCACTTGCTTTCTCTGCAGGAGGATTTTCAACTCGACCGTTTGTAAGGAGTGTCCAACGGCAGAGCTTGTCATCCAGATCCTCTGTCACCAGCCCACTGGCAGTGAGTGAAAATGGTGTCAGGCCCTCGTGGTCACTCTCTGCAAAACTGCAGTTCCGCTCCAACTCCCCATCACGCTTCTCTGGAGACTCCCCAGTACATACCTCTGCTTCCACTCTGGAGAAGATTGGGGAAGCTGCTGACGATAAAGTTTCCACCTCGTGCTTTGGCAGCCTGAGGAATCTCTCTAGCAGCTACCTGGAGCCCTGTGACAGCAGTCGGCGAGAGCACAGGACAGCTCGCAGAGCCCCTCTGGCTGTCATGGAAGGGGCGTTCAGGGAAGAGTCCGTTGTAAGGACATCGAGCTCAGACCTTTCAGATGGGTATGGTAAAAGCTCTGTGCAGCCAGACAGGAATCACCCTGCTCTGGACCCTTTTGATAACAACAATCAAATCGCCTTTGTTGACCAGAGTGATTCTGTGGACAGCTCCCCAGTGAAGGAGGTGAAAGCCCCAGCTGGCACGGGGCTGGCTGCAGAGAAGGCACATGACACCCCTAAGAAGGGTCACAGCTCCAAAGGAGCTCCTGAGCCAGACAAAAGTTTGAGGAAGGGAAGGACAGTCTTAGCTACCCAGGAGACTAAAGTCTCTCACTCTTCTCCTCCACTGAAGAGTTCTCAGAAGGCTTCCCGGTCTAGAAGTAAGACAGACTCCTCCAGGGCCAGCGGGCGACACGGGTCTCCTGCTCCCACGCAGGCTAGGAAGGACCACAGCACAAAGCCCCTGGAGGCATCTGTCCCTTCAGCTCCACAGAAGCAGAAGTCAGGTTCTTCTCCATCCTCCACGGCTGCCAAGAGAACCCCATCAGGCTCATTGACTAAGGGCTCTTCCTCCGGGAAGAGCCGGACTTCGGAGCGCAGCCTCAGCAGGGAGGGCTCCAAGGTCAGCCTGGGCTCGGATAAAACGAGCGTGACCAGCAGCTCCAGGACGAGCTCCCCGCGGATCAGCCACTCCAGGAGTGACAGCAGGGCCGTGGACAGCAAGCACGTGCGCAGCTCCTCCATGGCCAACCTGCGCTCCCCGAACGTGGGCGCGCGGTCTGGCTTGAAGAGGGACAGCAAGTCAGAAGAGAAGGGTTTGTCTTTCTTTAAATCAGCCTTAAGGCAGAAGGAGACGCGGAGGTCGGCAGACCTGGGGAAGACAACAATGCTTTCAAAAAAGACAGGGAGTGTCAGTTCCAAGTCAGGCGGTAAAAATGTGCTGGAGGACAAACCAGAGAAAGGCGGTGTCCCACCAGCCTCTCAAACCAATGCCAACATTACTACAAAAGAAAAACTTGTCTCAAAAGATGCCACATCTAACAAACATTCTCTGCTATCCAGTCGCAAGTCCAAGTCTTCCCAGCTAGATCCCGGAGTCCAGTCTCCTCCTTCCAGTGGCAAGCAGTCTGCTGACAAGCCGCTGAAAAAATTACCTTCCAGCATGCAGGTGTCTGTACGGCCTTCTCTGGAACCTCAGTGAAATGCTGCAATCCAGGTGTCTTTTCTTCTGCTGAGAAGCTAATTTATTCTGAGCTCTTGTTTTTTGTTCATGTGCCTAATGTATGTTTTGAGGAGAAGTTAACTGCAAGTTGTTAAAGCGCCTTTGATTCTGCCATCAAACCAAATAGCCACAGGCAGCCAGCACTGGTGCAAGTAGCCTAGCTGGAGTCATTGTTGAACATGAATGCAGCTGTCCCATAGCACTTGTACAGGAGTCTCTGTCGAAAGTGCAACAACTTTCTTCAGATTTGAGGGCTGGGACCTGACCCCCAGTTGTACTGACACTGGTGTGCTTTGTAGAGCTGTGAACTGCTATTCCTTTGGTCTTGTTCTGGGTGGGATGTGTCCACGCTGGTGTATGGCCTTGTTCTGAGCTGTGGAGGATGCGAAGGAAACTGGAGAGACTGTCGCTTCTTTCTGCTCTCAACTCTCTGTCCCTGCTCCCCTCCATTTCCAAGCTTTCTAAAGGGCAATATTTCAACACTAATGTTGTTTCTCAGGTATATACTCAGCCAGTATAGGAGGGACTAGCATTAGTGACGGACAGAAAGGTACCTGTGTGTCTCTGTGCACGTCTGTGTAATAGATTTCATTTTTGCATTCCAACAGCAGGAAGTTTGAAATGTAACCTGCAGTTTTTGTTGCTGTGTCTGTGAAGAGTTTTGCTTTGTCCATACCTAAGGCAACCTCTAGCCTGTCCTGTTTCACTACTTTCTTCTGAAATGCTCTGCTGAACAACAGAAGAAATCCCTGGGCAGCAGCTGCTGGCCAGCTCGTCCTGTGGAAGCAGTGCCATGGGAGAGTTACGTCCACACACCTGGATGGCCATGGTCAGGATGCCCCTGTTCAAACTCCTGGGATGCATTTCCTAATGTGCTCAGACCCTTATCACAGTGGTGTAATTAAGCCTCCATTATCTCTAGGGGTGATGTTTAGATCAAGTGTCATCCTGCCCTCTCTGAGCATGCTTTGACAGGCCCCTTTGTGTGGGTTGGAGGGGCAGTTTTCCTGTTCCCCAGAGTGCTGTCCACTCTTCCCTCTGGCATGCTCGTCCCCTCCCCATGGGTCTGGCTGCCACATGTCCCTCCGTGGAAGGTTCCCCTTCTTGTTTGGACGACAGCCTCCATCAGGGTCAAAACACTACATCTGCTGATGTCTTTGTTTACATGCCCTTCTTACAGGGGAGATTCCTCAAGTTCTGCAAGGTTCCTCTTAAGGTGGATTTCTTAAGTCCTTTTACATCTATGTGGTGTAATCTGTTTTTTTTTTTAATTCCATGAGTTTTTATTGATGTGCTGCATATCCTTTGTGTCCACAGCCTATCATGTAGGTTGTGACAAGCTGGGCAGTGTGCTGGGCACACTCTCTGCTGAGCAAGGTCTGTGCTCTGCCATGGCAGAGCCTGGGGCCAGGGACACGTGTGCTCTGTCCCATCAGCATCACAAACTGGCCTCTGCCACCTCCCTTGCTGAGGCCCTGCTTGCCCTGCAGGCAGCCTTGTCCCCAGGACACCTTGCTGCTCTGTGATCAGTTTTCTGCCCACCATGCACCTGCAGCAAGCCTGGGAGGGAAGGGTGGGGGTCGCTGGCTCCTGGTGTGCGTGGGGCTGGGCTGGGAGTGCCATCGAGCTGGGCTCAGTGTGTGGGGATGAGCCCACCTGCCTTGGAGCCCTTGCAGTGTCCTGGTGAGGTCCTGCTGCGTCCCCTTCACGTGCTCCAGCAGTGCCCACAGCCTGCCCTGCCTGTTCCAACCCAGACGGGACTGTCCCCTCGGTGCAGTCCTTTGCCTGGGCATTGTTTCAGTCTCATTTATTGCAGCAACAAGAAGCAAAGATTGCATTGCTTGCTTCTGAAATGTACGACTTGGATTATTCTTGGATTATTTTCTGTTATATCCAGCAGAGCAGATAAGACTTGCTTCACATTGCAGTACTTAAATTACTCCCTGAAATGTTGATGTTGAAGTATTTGTTTAAGGTTTTATCTGTATTAAGGTCTTACACTGTCTTGGCTCTTCTCTTGTAACAACTCTTCTAGCAAGAATGTAATTCCAGTGGCTTACACTGACTCGGTTTGGGATCTTCTAATAGACAGAACTACTTTCTCTGCATTTTGCCATGGACATTTGTGAAAGGTTATTTTTTCCAAATGACTTTTTTTTTTCATGTCATCATTCACTGAAAGGGTTTAAACTGGAAGCTGGTGTGTGGGTTTTGAGGTGCTTTTGCTCCTGTGCTGCATGCCTGACTGAAGGGAATTTGAAGCCATGCCCAAACCCATGTTTTAGCTGAACACCAGTTCAGCGTTTGTATCTGTAGCAAGATAATGGTCCTTGGAGCTCTCATTTGGGTAAAGGGAGATGGAGGTCCTGGTATTCCAGCAGCTGATAAAAGTAATTGAACCTCTGCAATCCCATGAGATGCCAATCTCACTCTCTTTCTGCACATTCTCCATAATTCCTGATGCTAATTGCTGCCAGCTCCAGCACGATCTGCTCTCTTTGTGCAGCCAGACTGGATTTCTGTCCCTCTGGAAGGGCAGCTCTGTGCACGGGCTCCTTGCTCTGCAGAGGAGTGTGAGGAGGCAGGAGGGGCTGCCTGGCAGTACCCTCGTCTCTGAGCGGGCGGGTGCTGCTCTCTCTGCTGGGTGTTCTGCTCAGAGGGCTTGGCTTGGGTGTCCTCAGGCAGAGTGGTTTGACTTACCAGGGTGCACCAGAGCTCGTGTGGGACATGAGACACACCCTGGGCAAAACGTGGAAGCGTGAGCCTGTGGGGAGCGCGGTCCCTGCTCGTGCCTGTGCCTGTGCCAGGGCCCCTGGCAGCAGCCACTCCTGCGCCCCACACCTCTGCTTGTCGGTGTCACACGTCTTCAGGAGCAAATGAGCTTCCTTGCACAGAGAGGGTTGAGGGGTCTGGGAAGCGCCGTTCACTGGGAGCGTTAATCAAAGCCTTGTTGCTGTTACAGCCCTGCCTCCATCAGTGAAGTAGGACAAATGTTTCTGAAATGGAATGTAGGTTATTACAGGCCCTACTTAAAGGGATTTAGGGAAAAATCATCAGTCTTCTCTCCTTGCTTTAAAGCAGACTTCTCTCTTGTCCCTTTCATGTGTAGGAACTGCTGTCCATGGTATTGTGCTGTCCAGCTGCCAGGATGTGGCATGGTACCAGGGAGCACTCGAGAGAGGGATCTGCCAAGTCCTAGATGCCAGCACCACCGTGGCTTTGCATATGGATCCTTCAAGCAGCAGCGGCTTGAGGCTATTCGGAGCAGCTGCATGTACATGGTCATGTCTGAAAGTTCCTGTTGGCCAGCAGAAGCACTCATGGCTGTGGGGGACGTGGGCTCTGCCATCTCCCAGAGGCTGCTGCTGCCCAGGAACCTCTGCCTCCCCTGGGTGGTGGCATGTAGGGCCTGGAAGTCCCATGGGCATCCGAGTGCGATGGGAGCAGCTGCTGCCAGCTCTGTCCCGCCCAGCCTGTCTGGGGATGGTGGGGTCTGGGACCTTCCTGCCAAGGTCTTGGAAGCAAAGGTATGCCTCACAGTGATGGGAAGTGCTGGGAAGGGGGAGGCCCAGCCGTGTCCCTGCTCCCAGACAGGTGAGCTCCAAGGCAAAGTTCAGGCAGGGTGGTTCCAGCTGGCTTTGGGTTGGAGTCGCCTGTGCCAGCGTGTGACTTGCATTTCACCCCACGGCCCCAGTCTGCCACTGCTCCTGCTCCTGGAATTGGCCCCCTGGGCGCAGGAGAGCAGCGCCTTCATTCCAGTGCTCAATTCCTGCAGGAGTCACCTAGAGACTTTTTTTTACCCTTTTTGGGCTGTGTCTTTTGGACAGTGTTTAGTAGTATTCAAGTTATAAGCACATTTTCAATGACGTGTATTGAAGAGGCACCTTTTATTTGTATTAATCACATTTGATAGACAATTTGGTGCCTGCAGTTCTCTGTAACTTGTGTCTCACTTTGGGTGTGTAAATTGTTAACCCTTTCACACTTATCAAATATGGATTAATAAAAACAAGATGCTTAGGATAGAAAGCTAGCAGCTTAATTGCACTTCTCCCACTGCAAGTGCCCTCATCTGCTGTCGCTGCAGGGGTTTTGCTTTCTGAAGCTGAAACTTGAGCATGCCCAACCATTTTCCTCGGTGTGAGGCAGCTTGCATGGCCGTGCTGTCCCCCTGCATGTCCCTACTAACTATGCAAGCCTCTAGCCCGGCCGTGGCTCCGGAGCCTGCGCTGTGCCTGGTGCAGCTGCTGCTGGCACACAGGAGCATGTCCCTGGGTTCCTGCTTCCTTTGCACATCTTCGGCTCTTTCCTTTGCAGGATTCTGCGTTACTGACAAGGCTGGAGCGTAACGTAAGGTTAGAGGGATTGGAGCAGGGAGATGAGAACAAACTGATTTCTATTTTGTGTTGTTTTTCCTTTTGTTGGCAGGGCAGCCTGCTGGGGTTCTGTGTGTGGCTGCCGTTGCATGCAGCGTGAGGGCTGTGAGCAGGGCGGGCGGGGGCACACAGAGCTGCTGTGAGCGTCCCTGCGAGGGGAGCGGGTCCCTGCTGGCCTCCTGCTGCCCAGACTGCTCCTGGGCTTTGCCTGCCTTTCTGGGGACCCCCGGGCTGCCTGTCCGTGCTGCTGTGGGGCTGGGGCTGAGCCGTGTCCTGCTGGGCAGCCCTGTGTGCCCCGTGGCTGGCGAGGCTGCCCTGGCCTTCCTGCTCGCCCCAGGACGCCTCCTGGTTCTGGGCCCTGCAGCTCTGGTGCCCTCCCCTTGGCATGGACAGGGTGTGGAGGCAACATTCCAAATAATTTCACTGTTGGGTGTTGTTTGTTTGTTGTTGTTTTTTTTTTTTTTTTTTGGTTTTTTTTAGTTTGGTTTGGGTTTTTTTAATCTTTGTCGTTTGCCTACTAATCCAAAAGAATTTGGCAGCATCTAATGATACCTGTGGAGGGAACTGAAATTTAGTTTTAATCTGTGGTGAGATGAAAGTCCTACGTGGTTTTCTCAACAAAAGCATCGTAAAGCAGTTACTGATAAGAGCTTTATTTTGTAAAAGAAAAGCACCTGAAGACTTGTACAATGTCTGTGTTAGATCTAAAGGCTTAGGGACTATTTTTTAAAAGGTGATAGCACTCAATTTATCCGCAAATAGTGTTTTTTAAAAGACACAGATTAAAACTAAGTGTAACCACCAGTCCCGGCTCACTCAGCCCTGCAGCGCAGCCGTGCTGGCCTCAGGCTCGTGTGCCATGTGTGAGTGCAATAACCCCTCTGGAGGTGCTACACTGCCTTGGGTAGGGTAACACAAGGGAATCCAGGCCACCGGAGGCTCTGCTATTGTCCTGTGGCCTTCCAGGTAAGAATTTGTACAGATCTGCTCACCACCTGTGCCTCACCATTGGTTAAAATTGAATTTTAAGTCCTGTTGCAAATGCAATTTCTCTTCTGGACACAATGTCAGATTTTACACTGGAATATCTACGGTTCTCAAACTGCATGTCACATCACTGTACCTGGTACAGGGACGTGGGGCTTTCCCACACCTTTGATATTCTCCTCTGTATTTTAATGTTTTTGACCTGTACAGTAATTGGAAAGCAGGCTGTCTACTTGGGGTTGAACATTGTACCATAAATTTTAAATTATTTGAGGACAACTGCATGAGACTGTGTCAATGCCTTTTATTATTTATTTGTATGTTTTATTATTCGAGGTGTATGCACTTTTAATATGCAGAATTTATATTTTTATGTTAAAAATAATTTTCTTTCAGAAAGAAGAGTTTGAATATGAGGAATTGGAATTAAGTGCAAAAAGGGGAATATGTAATAAAATACAATAAATTTATTACTAGGCATCCTGCCTGAGTGAGCGTTTTTCCAGGCTGCAGCCGTGCTGTGTTCCTGCCCTGCCCAGGGTGGGGGCTTGGGAGCTTCCCCGTGTGCCCCAGGGCTCCTCTGGGGAGCCCAGAGCCTGGCGTGGGCACAGCGGCGTGCTGGGGAGGGGACACACGGGCTGCTCCTTGCCCTGGGCTGCTCCTGATGCTTCTCTCTCCACAGACCCTCAGCCCAGGTGCTGCAGCGCTCAGCCTTGCTCCCCAGGGAGGGCGTGGGACCCGCACCCGAGCCCCGTGCTGGTGAGTTGTGTCCCCGAGCCCCGTGCTGGTGAGTTGGGTCCCCGAGCCCCGTGCTGGTGAGTTGTGTCCCTGAGCCCCGGGGCAGGGGGCTGTGCTCGGGTTCCTCTGGTGCTGGGGGGCTCACTGCTCAGGCAGGGCTGGAGTGCTCCCCGTCCATCCCTCCGCGCCTCGTGTCGGGGCTCAGCCCCCGCGTGGAGGGGCTGCTCAGTGCCAGGGCATCCCCTGCCACCCCCAGCCCTGCCCTTGCCCCCTGCCACCCACAGCAGTGAGGCCAGGCTCCAGACAGGAGGGACACATGGCCACAGGTCCTGTGGCATTTGGGGCCAGGAGACCCCAACCAGATCCCCACGCGTCCACCCCTGCCTACAGCACGGCCAGAGCTATTGGGGGTGGCCTCAGGGGCTTCTGCCATCACCAGACACCGGGGGCTTGAAGCTCCTCCAGCTCTGTCCTAATTAAAGACTCTTTTTCCCTCAGCAGCGTGTGCAGCGGTGGCTCCAGACGTGGAGGAGAGTGTGGATGGGCTGCTCCTGCTGCCCCCCTCAGCCCAGCGAGGATGAGGATGGAGCAAGGCAGGAGGAGGACAGGCTGCCTCTCCAGGGTGCTGAATGGAAAGCCTCTGTCCTTGCTGGACTGTTTGCAGTGACCCACCCTGGGCTGGGAGAGCTGCCCCTGCCGGGCTGCCCAGCCCCAGGGCAAAGGGGGCACCGAAGGCTTTGGCAATCCAGGCTCCCCTCTGGGCAGAAGGATGGAAGAGGCTGTGCCCCCTGTGCCTGCAGCCCTTTCTGCTGTGGACTGGGCTCCTCCTGCTCCAGTGAGCCCTCGGATCAGTGCATTGGGCTGCCTTGGGCTTCACAAACTCACCTTTCAACACAATTTTTGATTCTCAAGGGTTCTTTCTCTCTCTCCTCCTCCGTGCATATTTTTGCAGGAGGGGACTCGCACAGGTGAGCAGCATTACCACCCCCATGCCCTTCAGTGCTCACCAAAGGGGAAGCTGTCAGTGAATCCCCCTTGTTCCCCAAATCCCCAGAGGGGCTGTCCTGTCTCCTTGCCTGTGTTACAGAAATGGTGATGTTGGTGTGTTTACCAACATCTGTGCTGCATCACCCCTTGCCCACACGGGTCCCGGGGCCTTGGGGGAAGCATGGCCCCTGCCAGGCCCTGCCTTGGTCTGTGTTTCCATCCGTCCTGCTGGGAGGGGTGAGCTGGAGCTGAGCCCCGGGCGCTGGGCTGAGGGGCTCACTGCTGCCCTGGCCAGCCAGGCACACGAGTGCCAGCCCTACCGTGCAGCAGAGGCACTGCTTCACAGCTTGTGTGCAAATGGGGGTGGCAGATGTCATATTAAATCATGGGGTCATCATTTATTTATAGGTGATTACATTAAAGAGAGATTAATATAGCCAAAGGCTTCGCAGAATTAGAGTTAATGTACTTGTGTTGATTGTATTTGCCAGCGTTTCTCCAATCCAGCTGGGTTTTTCTGGCCACAGGATTTAACAGGAGCCCACTGCCATCCTCCAGCCTGCTGGGCGGGGGTGCGAGGCCCATGGAGAACACCTGAGAACTTTGACCCTGGAGCGGGCAGTCCTGCTGCCCCCCACTTTCTGAGGCAGCTGGGGCAGGGGAGGCAGGGCGGGACGTGGCAGTGCTCACAGAGGGGGCGGGAGGGGAGCCCAGGGCTGGGGCTCCCAGATGTCGCTCCCCAGCTGGGATTATGCTGTGTTTAACTGGGATTAGACTACTGCAGAGCTGGGCACAGGTTTCTGACACGCTGGGGAGGGGCTGTGTCCCTGAGGAGCACCGGTGGGGAAGTGCCAGGTGTTCCCTTGGTCCCCGTGTGTCCCCAGAGCCTGCTCAGCTGTCACCTGTCCCGTGGGCTGTAGGCTGGCTGCTGCCAGCTCTGGGGGCACCAGCGCAGCTCCCCTGCTGATGGATGAACCAGAGGAGCCAAGAACACCCCGTGTGTGGCTGGAGGTGCCAAACCACACAGGAATGGTCACTGGTTGTGCCAGTCAGGACTGAGGGTGCAGAGTGGATGTGACTCCCTGCTGCTGCCTGGCGGGCCACCTGCCTGCCTCTGAGAGCCCAAAAAGCCAAGCTGTGAGACGCTGTCAATAAATTCTAACACATTAGGCACTGTCACCCCTACCCCTGGACTCTTAAATTTTGCTCTAATTGGAGTATTGCTTTTCCTTCCTCAGCACTTTTTCCCCTCGGCCAGGTATCGATCCTGGCTCTGTGGGGATCTGGCTAACTGTTGGCAATTTATGGGAACATAAAACTAGTCCATCGTAGAGCAAAAAACCAGCTTTTAATAAGAAATGGTGACATCAGCCAGAGGCTGATTCCAAGGTGGATCTACCATTTTACAGTGGGTCCCCAGGTCAGGGAACAGGGGCTGTTGGGGGAGAGGGACCATTGGAAGCCCCTTGGGCTGGGCTACCTTGTGGGCAGGGGAGGCCTGAAGGGCTTTTGAAGATGTGGGGGTCTCCTTTTTGGTCTCCTGTGCCTCTTCCCATGGTGGCTGAGGGTCTGGCTGGGGTCCCCTGACCCCACAGGACGTGGCTCCATGATATGTCCCTCCTGCCTGGAGCTTGGTCTCACGGCTGTGACAGGAGCTGGTGGCAGAGGCTGGGCTGGGGCTGCAGCCAAGGGCTCTGCTGCTGGGCCACCTCCCCAGCTCTTTCACGGGTCCGTGCTCAGCTCCCCCAGCCCCTGGGGCTCTCCCCTGGTGGTGATGCCGGTGGCTTTGTGGCTCGAGGCTGGTCGTGAATTCCCTGTGGAATTCATCCCGCCGGGGCGTTCCTGCAGCTGTGAGGGCGCGGGGTCCTTGGGGAGCAGGTCCCTGGGAAGAGGAGGCGCTCCGAGCGCAGCTCCAGCCGCGGCAGGAGCTCCTGAGCATCCCTTACTCCCAGCGCAGCTCCAGCCGCGGCAGGAGCTCCTGAGCATCCCTTACTCCCAGCGCAGCTCCAGCCGCGGCAGGAGCTCCTGAGCATCCCTTACTCCCAGCGCAGTCGGCCAGCCTGCAGACGGCCGCTCTGCCCTGCCCGTGTGTCGCAGCGCCAGGGCGGGCCGCGCTGGTGTCCCGGCGCTCTAACAGCTGCTGTCCCCGCCGTTTGCTGCCGTCTAATCGCGGCTGTGTTGAAATGAGTCGGAATCGCCGGGGAAGGCCTCAGCTCGCCGTGTCCCCGCGGCGCGCACTCCGCGGGGATGCGGGCGCGCCGCTGAACGCTCCCGCTTTTAATCCCGCGGAACCGGCTCCCTGGAGAGCGGCTGCCTTTCCCAGCAGCCTTCATGAGCTTCCAGAGCTGGGGTCAGGCTGTGTCGGCAGTGCTAGTGGGGCCGGGGGCTCGTTATTCTGTGCTGTGAATAACGCCGCGGCTGCTGCCCCGAGCGCTGCCCCCGGAGCCCCGAGTGCGCGCTGCAGAGCGCTGCCGCAGCCCCAGGACAGCCTGGGAGCACTTTACTATTTCGCGAATGATTTATTGAGGGTAACGAGCAGATGATAGACTGCGTTTCAAGGTGTGGATTATGTGTGAGAGCTCATGTTGAAGGCATCTGCGCTGACAAGCTGCTGCCGAGCGAGGCAGGTACAAGCGACCTGCTGTGTTGCGGGAGCGGCCAGCCCCCCTGCCGCGGGTGGGACACAGCCCACCGCCCGCCCGCTGCTCTGGGGACAGCGACAGTCCCCGGCCGTGCCCTGGGCTCGGAGCTCCTCTCGTGCTTAGGAGCAGCTTGGTGGCGGTCCCCCGGCGCTGGATGGTTCATGGCTGTGACATCGCCCCTGCAGCTGTCGGGGAGGGAGCCGGGCAGGCGCTTCACTGACCGATAGCTGACTGGCGTGGTAGGGCTGGCGCTGCCGCACCCCGTGCGCTCCCCGGGCAGGCGCTGGCTGCGGGACACGAAGCTCTTTGCCCTCCAGGGTGCTGCCCTGCACCACCTTTCACACCGTCGGGATCGGTGCTGCCCGTGCCCGTGTGGCACAGCCGAACTGGGGGCTGAGTGACCCTGTCTGGACCGTCCCCTGGGTACCCCTTGCTCCGCTGCGGCGGCGGCCGCCACTGCAGGGAGGGCAGGTGCTCCCTCTCGCTGTCCTGGCTTCGTTACAGTGAGATTAATGCCGGTTATTGGGAGCTTTTATCACCTCAATGTTTCCCCTCAGCTCCTGAAACCAGCTTCAGCCCGGATTTATGACCTGGCAGATAAATACAAGTGCAGGTTTATTTTGTCTCCCTGTTCATCAGAAAGGAATGAAAATGTAAGCAAAATAGTAAAAATAAAATAGACTCAGTTTTTCTTTAATTGACCTTTGATTTTTAACGTAATACCTTCCCCATGTTGCTGCTTCAGCCTTTAATTTCTCTCGGTGAAGTGGCTGTGTTCAATGATTCATTCTGTCCTGAGGCAAAGCACACACTGTAATTGGTTTTTAACTTCCTGGAATGTCAAAGCCAGGATTGAAATTTTACGTATCACACCACCAATTCAATACTGGCTTTAATAATAATGTTGCAGAAAGGAAAGCAGATTTACAGCTGTAGAAAAATGTAATCAAATTTTGAGCCTGAACGCAGTAAGTCCAAATGCTAGTTTTCATTTGGAAACTTGTTAGATAAATGTGACATCACCTGAGCGGCTCCCAGCTCATTTCTGCTTCTCCGAGCCGCAGCCGGGGGAGCTTGGCGGGCCGGGACCAGGCGGGGAGAGCGGGTCCGGGGCTGTGGCTGCCCGGGCCAGGGTGCGCTCCTCGGTGCCCGGCTCGGCACGGAGCCGCTCGCGACGGCAGCAGCCGGGGATGCGGCCGAGGTCCGGCTGAGATCCGCCCGAGGTCCGGCTGAGATCCGCCCGAGGTCCGGCCCAGGTCCGGCCGAGATCCGGCCCGAGGTCCGGCCCAGATCCGGCCCGAGGTCCGGTCCAGATCCGGCCCGAGATCCGGCCCGAGAACCGCCCGAGGTCCGGCCCAGATCTGGCCCGAGATCCACCCGAGGTCCGGTCCAGATCCGCCCGAGGTCCGGCCCAAGATCCGGCCCAGGGAGCCGCTGCCGCGGGGCTCTGCCGGCCCGGGCCGGGCGCTGCGGTTCTGCCGGTGCCGCACCCCGGCCGGGGGCTGCTGGGGGCAGCGCCCCTACAGCGCTGCAGACACCAAACAAGCAATCGATTTCGGCCAATTAATGTCTGATAAAAAGTAATAACCCTCCTCTCCCTTTCTTATTACCGAATGACCTCCAGCGATCCATTAGTTTAACAAATGATATGCGGACGTTCAGCATGGCTAATGGCTCTGGATTAACGCCGCTGACACCTAATTCATCAGCGTGCCCGCTCCGCTCTGTGCCGCACCCTCCATCACAGCGCGCTCCCGCCGCCGGCCCCTGTGGCCCGGCACCCTGCGGGAGCTGGCACTGCGGGCCCTGTGCCCGGTGTCACCTGCGGGGGCTGGCACTGCGGGCACTGTGCCCGGTGTCACCTGCGGGGGCTGGCACTGCGGGCACTGTGGCCCCGGCACCCTGCGGGAGCTGGCACTGCAGGCACTGTGCCCGGTGTCACCTGCGGGAGCTGGCACTGCGGGCACTGTGCCCGGTGTCACCTGCGGGGGCTGGCACTGCGGGCACTGTGCCCGGTGTCACCTGCGGGAGGTGGCACTGCGGCCCCTGTGGCCCGGCACCCTGCGGGGGCTGGCACTGTGGCTCGGTGTCACCTGCGGGAGCTGGCACTGCAGCCCGGTGTCGCCTCCGTGTTGTGCCCGAGCCCCGGGCGGGCCGGACAGCGGTGCCTGGTGCTGATGCCAGTGCCGGTGCCAGTGCCTGGTGCCCGGTGCCCGGTGCCCGGTGCCCGGTGCCCGTTGCCGGTTCCCGGTGCCGGTGCCAGTGCCGGTGCCGGTGCCCGTTGCCGGCGCCGGTGCCACGTGCCCTTTGGCCGCGGGCTCCGCGCGTCGCCCCGCAGCGCTCCGTGCTCGCTGCTAGGATGTCCTAAAAAGCTAACTAAGCTGAAATTATTTTCTTTCCTTGGAAAAGCCTTTAAATAATGCATTGCCCTCACTTGCTGTTACTGAGTGGTTTTTTAAAACCCAGGGAACTTTTCCTTCTCGCTTGAGCGTTGCATCTGTTTGTTTGTTGTAGGCTGTGAATTCCCTTGGGAGGACCGCTGGAAATCCCATCCCAAGGCCAGCGCCCCGTGGCACCCGGGCAGAGGGCTCTGGAGTGGCCACTTGCAGGGGCTGAGGGGAAAAGCTCCCACCCTTTTGCAGTGAGAAGAGCTGAGCAGCCCCAGAGACAGTGGGGAGAAGGATGAGAAGGGCCCCGCAGTGCTGCTCCCGTCTGGCAGCGCTCCATCACCCCGGCGTGTGCCTGGCAGCTCTGGCTGGCGGCTGGGAAGGCTTCCCTGGCTCCTGGACGGTTCCTCCCAGCCAGCTGCACCAGCTCCGGCTCCAGGTCCCTCTGCAGGGCCGAGCAGCAGCCCCGGGCTGAGCAGAGCCCTGGCGGTGCCGGCGGAGCCGGGCGCTGCAGCCCCGCGGCCGGTCCCCATTGATTTCCACGGCTGCTAATGGTCTTTTTCATACAATAAGAGGCTTTTGTGGGGAGAACTAAATCCAGTCCTATCCCTGGGTGCAATTGTGCTGCTCACTGCTCACATTTCCAGGATGTGAGCTACAGTAATAGCAGAGGGAGTTTATCTAATACATTTAATGCTCCAGTATTTTTATGGCATGACAGGTTCTAATTGCACTGCTGCAGTACCAGGAGTGAGAGCCCGTGGGTCTGCGGGGTGTGAGGGAGCTGTGCTGGCACACGGTGGCTTGTGGGCACCTTGGCAGTGTGGCTGTCACTGTCACCAGTTGCTGTGCTGAGCCCCAGTGCAGCCGCCAGCACAGATCATTGAGGGGATGATGAGGCCGATGCTGGAGATGATGGAAATGCACCGGGAACAGGAACTTGGTGCTCTCCAGGGCCATTTCTTGGTCTTTTCTCTCCCCAGCAGAGCTCTCTTGTTGCTGGACAGTTGGGTTGGGGCCAGGGGCAAAGCCTCGGGTCAGGTGGGGGTGACAGAGGTGACACCTCGTGGGACAAGGGATGCCAGGGCAGGGTCAGGTCCTGTGTGCTGCGGGATGTGCCCTGGTGCAGGGCAGGCAGGACGTGCTGGCAGGAGCCTGTGCTGCAGGACACGCTCCCCTTGCCGTGCCCGTGGATGTGCCAGCCCGGGCCTCGGGCAGCTGCCCTCGCAGCAGCCAGCCCAGCCCTCCTCCCCTGGCCCAGAGCAGAGCTCGGGGCTCGGCTTCTGCAGGGCTGGAGATCTGCTCCTGCCTTTGAACTAATGCGCAGGGAGGTCTCACGGACTGTGATGGCCAGGATCAAAGGTCTGGGTAACTTATGTAAATGAGGACTAATGAGGTTTGCATGATTACCTTTAATTAGCTTTTCCACAAGTAGCAGAGGTTTATATGGCCAGGACGGGCGGCACATGCAGGTATGTGCACAGGCAAGAACCTTCATTAAAACCATTTTTAAAAAATTAATCTGCAAGATGCAAATTATCTGTGAAATGCTCAAGAAGAAGGTTTCAAGAGGGAAAAAAAAAAAAGCACAAGGAAAGCAGGAGCTCTGCAAGCCCTCCAGGGCTGTGGCGTGCAGAGCAGCAGGGCGGGCTGTGCCACACGTGCCAGTTATGCCACGGGGGACGTGTCTGTCCTCGGGGCTGTGAGGACACGGCTGTCTCCCTGGCTGTCCCACACGGGTGACCTGAGGTGGCCCCCAGCAGGCAGCCACGTCCAGCGTGTGGTGCAGGACATGCCTGCAGCTGGGTCACAGGGGACATTCAGAGAATGCTCCATCAGTGTGCTGCAGGTCCTGCGTGTCCCCTCCTGCCCTGCCCCATCTGACCCTGGCAGCGTTGCCCTCTGCCCTGCTCGTGCTGTGCAGAGGACGGGGAGCATGAAGGGAAATGTGCCAGCTCTGAGCTGTGCCAGGCTGAGGCTGTGCTGGGCCGGGTGCTGGGTGTGTGGCAAGCACAGAGCTGGTGCTGGCTGCTGCTGCAGGGTCCTGGGCAGCCCGGACCAGAGAGCTTTCTACCAGGGTCAGAAGCAGCTCCCCTTGGAGCTTCCCTCTTAATCCTGAAGAGCTGGAGCCTCGTGTTGGGTGGGAGGAGAACACATCCGAAGAGACAGCAGAGTGAGTGAGTGAGATGGTTCGGACAACTGCATCCAATTAGCCTGACATTAATCCTGGGCAAACATGTGGAAAAATCACTGCAGAATTCAATTAATAGGAGAATTAGAGCCTGGGAAAATAAATTCCTGCCTGTCAGCGTGGTTGAGCAGAAGTAGGTCCTGTCAAACTAACACGATTTTAGTCTTTGATGAGGTTCTGAGTTTGGTGGAGGCACAGCAATGGCAGTGTTTCCCTCAGTGCCACAGTGCCCTGGGGAACAAGTGATGAAAGTGGATTGGAATGCAGGACTGAGGACCTGGGAGGGAAAGCCTTGTTCTGCAGCTGCGATGGCAGTGTCTCCCGGGGGAGCTGTGTCCCTGTCCGGGTGTGAGCCCAGCGGTGCCTGGGGCAGGAGCGCCCGGTGCTGGGGGAGGGACAGAGTGCTGCTCCTGCTCCCTGGGGCAGGGAATCCCCTGGCTGGCATGGGAGCAAGAACTCCCCTCCCCACACACAGGCTCTCTGGGGAAAACCTGTGTGCACAAAACGTTAAGTTTGCTTTATTCAAACTGTTACATGAAAATGATTCTGAGTGTCGCGGAAGCAGCAGGAACTGTGCCCAGATCTCCGGTGCCCGGGCAGGAGATGCCACGGGAGCTGGCATGTCACGGCCAGAGCACTCGCTGCCCCGCGCCTGGGCACCCTGTGCTGCCTGGCTGGAGGATGCTGCCTGTCCCCCGCTGCCTGGGAGGGTGACAGGCAGCCAGGCTGCAGGAACCGCTTGGCTCCAGCACGCCACTAACGTTTCCAATTTCCCTCTGGAAATTGTTTCTGTCAATATTTTAATTTCATTTGGGCTGAGCAGGTGGAGCGGAGGCAGCGCATCCTGAGCAGATCATTTGTCTCCTGCTCCGGGTCTTGGCAGGGACACACCACATGCCACACTGCCAGCAGCTCCTCGTGGATGGAGCCAGGCTGGCAGGATGGGCAGAGCAGGAGGGCACTGAGCCCTGCTGCCCCAATGCCCTGCTGCAGGGCCCCGGGGCAGGACTTGGGACCCACCGGCCCTGGCTGTGACACTCCCCCGGGTCACAGGAGCACCATCGAGGCAGGAGCCTGGCTCAGCAAAGCCCCACGTGGCAGAACGTGCTGGAGGTGGCGGCGCTGGGGCTGCTGGAGCACTGAGGGCACGGAGGGCAGGAAGGCCCTCGTGCCTCCTCTGCGCTCCCAGGTGCCCCATTGCTCTCCCTGCAATGAGGGGTGTTTGTCTGGGGAGAGGAACCAGGTCTAACCAGATGGTGGGGTTAATAAATTGCCCAGAAAAAGCAAACTAGTGCATGCAGCTCGCATTTGCTCTGCGTCTCCATTGCAAAGTGCCAAAAGAAATCTGTCTCAGGAATTATTTCAGAGAGGGTAATTTCTGTTTCCCAGTTGCTGTCATACATTAGAAATATCTGAAATGCCTCCGGTTGGTTTCCAGTGGTGAGGAGCAGCCAGGGGCTGCCATGGATGAGAAGCACTAAAAGAAAATAAATTAGCCTCTTGCACTCAGCCCTTCTCAGCACCGAACCTCGAGTGACGAGCAGCTGCTGCTTAAGTAACGACCAGAATAATGAGCAGAGCAAGATCCGCAAGGGAATATTAACTCTGAGAAATAACATTTTCTCCCCCTTTTGAAGTTTGCCCTGGCAGCCCCTGTCCTGGTGTGGAGGTGAGCCATGGCTGCTGGAGCTGGCAGGGAGGGCTGTGGTGCTGCTCTGCAGCCTCCCCTGCCCCACTCCCCCAGGGCCAGCACCCTTCCCTTCCTGCCCCTCTCAGTGCCAGCCCGGTCTGTCTCTTCCTGGCCCAGCCGGGTGGGAACCTGCTGTGCTTCCCGAAGCTGCCCAGCCTCCTGCAGCCAGGGGAAGCAGCAGGATTGGCTCTGCTCACCAGCACACCCTCATCCCAGCTCTGCAGCCAGGGAAGAGCCTGAGCAGATGGGACAGGGCCCCACTGGACCCTGGGCTAAGCTGTGTGTTTGCAGCAGGCTGGCCCACGTTAGTTTAAGCAGGCAGCTGTAGCAGCCAGAGCTTCTTGGTGGCCATGAGCGAGCCCCCGTGGCCTGGCACAGGGCTGAGGGCAGCTGCTGGCACCAAGATCCCTGTGGCAGCTCCCTGGCACCATGAGCCCTCCTGTCCCCTGGGCTTGTCCTGCTGCTGCTCTGTGCTTCCCAAAGCCAAGGGTGTGTTTGTAACAGGAGCGACCCAGTCCTGGGCCCTGCTGTGTAGGAATGAGTGTTTTCAGGAGGCTCGTCCCTCTGGGGATGTAAGCCAGCAGCACTCCTGAATTTCAGCTCTTTTATCTCCTCTGGCTGGCTGAGTCATCCAGGGACCGTTCCCCTGACGTAGGCTCCATGTGTACACAATCCCCATTACACAGGGCTGCAGTTTGGAGAAAGTGCCTTTTTCCCAGTGGTGATTAATGAGGATAATCTCCCCTCCCTCCGAGCCTCTCAGGTACCTGTTGCAGAGCCGTCCCCAGAGGACGCGAGTGCACTTAATGTGCCCCCGTCAGGAAACTGCGCATCCTTCTGCTGGAAAAGACACGGAGCAAACCTAAACGGGCTGTGAGGTTTCTTTGTCTTGTTTCCCACAGCACCCATTTCCATCTGTCCCACACGGGTGAGCAGCAGGGAGGCAGCGGTTTTGATGTGCTCTCCCAGGCACGGGGGGGATCCCTGGCTAATCCCGTGGGGCTTGGGGCTGCACGTGGGGTGATCCCGTGGGGCTGCACGTGGGGGGATCCCTTGGGGCTTGGGGCTGCACGTGGGGTGATCTCTCAGCTGCTCCCCTGGACAGGATGCCATCAGCAGTGAGGTGGCTGTTGCAGTAATAATTTGGACGCGCAATTTTTGCCAGGGCTGCTGGTCCCAGGGAGGCAGCCCCTTTGGTGGAGGCAGCCCTTGGCAGAGTCTCTGCCTTGACACGCCGCAAGTGCAGGAGTGAGGGCATTAAAATGCTCGTGTTGATCTGGCAGGGACAGCGCTGGGACAACGGCAGGCAGTGATTTGCTGGGAAAGAGGGAAATGACAATATTCTCCACCAACATTATTACAGGGCTGTGCCTCAGGGTGGACAACCCAAGAGCTGCGAGACAGACTTTAATTTGCTTTTTCTCCCCAAGGAGAGCTAATGGCATTTAGTGCAGCTCTGGCCACCAGCCACCCAGGCACTGAGCCGCTGGGGCTCCGAGCCCCCTGTGTGCCACACCAAGCACGTGGCAGAGCTGAGGTGATTGTCCCCAGCTGGGGCCCCCTGCTCCACTCCGCTCTGCAGAGACACAGCACATCTGAATGAGCTTGTCAAATGAAATTTTCTGTCTGGTTAGAAATGGGTTTTCGAGCTCCTCGCTCACATGTAAACATTTTTAGTGGTCCCCAGCCAAATCAGAGCCAGTGAGAGCAAACATCAGCCCGAGCAGACCCAGTCCCTGCAGGGAAATCACTGGCCACGGGAGGAAACCAAATGCATGATGGCTTCGAAAGGCATCCATTAAAGTTGTGCTGAAGTGATTCATGGTGCTGGTAGTTAGACTTTAATTAGATCTTAATCATGTAATTTTATCTTTGTTTCAGAGATTAGAGCTAAATGAAAGGATTGGTCTCATAACAGTGCTGTGACTGAACACAGCGCTGCCACACGGCAGCTCTGGGGCAGGCAGGGGTGGGGCTGAGGGCGTTAGCCTCTTTGGCTGTTTAAAATAAAATCAGTGTATCTTACACAAATAATGAAATTTGTTTAAAACTCACAAATCCACCAGGACCTGCCGACACTCGGGGAAGGTGGGGAGGGAAGGAGCAAAGAGGAGGGACCACGGAGCCTGGCGTGAGCCCGGGCACGGCTGCCACCATCGCCACGCCCAGCCAGGGGTCCATGGTGTGTGACAAGGAGAGGTGGAGTGCCCTGGCTGCCAGTTTGGACCCTTCACAGGATTAGAGGCAGAGTAACTCATCTCAGTCCCTCCTGGGCACCTTCCCTCCTGGGCTGCTCTTTTGGGCACCCACACAGGTGTGCACAGAGCTGCTGTGCCCGCAGTGTATGGGGATGGGCATGGGGATGGGCATGGCCTGAATGGCAACGGCAGCAGGGACCCCTCTGCTGGCATGCAGGAACCCTGGACGTGTGTCCCAGGAGGGGGTTTCCCTCCCTTGCAGGTGTGGGATCCATCAGTGTCTGCCCTGGTTGCATCTTGCTCTTCAGTTGCTTCATTTGAGCCATACAAAGTGGGTTCAGGTTTGCAGAATCAGTCCTTCTGGGTGGCAGGACTGGGACAGCGCTGCTGAGCCGCAGTGCAGCTCTGTGGGGCTCAGAGCCCACCACCAGGGCTGCCCCTGGGGCTGGGATTCACCCGGCCTGGCACGGGGGCCATGTCCTGAAGCACATTCCCTGCAGCCACGCCTGGCTGGGGATGCAGCAGCTCCGCTCAAGTCTCAGCTTTTGCCTCTCTGAGCTCTCTGAGCTCTGCCTGGACCTGAGCTCTGCCCCGGGCTTGCCCCTGGGCCGGCAGGGAGGCGAAGTGGCAGCTCTGTGTCCCATGGCCATGGTACCACAGTGGCAGCTGCCCAAAGCCGAGCCAGCTGCCCTGTCCTTGAGCCCTGCCCTGCCCTTGCTGCAGCGGCAGTGCCCCTTCCCACCTTCCCTTTCCTGCTTGATATGCCACAGGAGCCACTTGAACTCATTACTGTGGGAGATTACAGGTCCCCAGGTAATAACGAGTCTTCAGATAATTACTAACAGATTCTCTAAGAGGAATGAACTCAGCTGAATCCATTCAGGCCCTGGGTAAATATTTATCCCTAAGCTGTCCTTATCTCCAGCCGCTGGAGCGTGCCAGAGGCGGTTTGCTGTCCCCAGGCTGCAGCAGCCAGCTGCGGGGAGCGGGGCTGTCGTGAGTGAGCGTGCCAAGGTCCCCCAAACCTGGGAACACCAGCAGGGACCTGCACCGACCCCGCCTCACGCCGTGGCTCAGGGCTGGCCCGGGCTTGGCTCACACGGGGCGAGCCCAGCAGCTGCCCCGTCCCTCAGGGAGCCGGCAGCGCCCCAGGACAGACGGACAGCTGGCAGAGGGACAGCCCCTGTGTGTCTGCGCTGCCCGGGCAGGTCTGGCATCCCTGGTGACATCCAGCTGCACCATCCAGCTGCATCCATCCAGCTGCACCATCCAGCTGCACCATCCAGGTACACCCATCCAGCTGTACCCATCCAGCTGTATCCATCCAGCTGTACCCATCCAGCTGCACCCATCCAGGTGTACAGGGCAGCAGTGACAGAGCCCTGAGTCACAGCAGCCCCATCCTCCTGTTCCTTGCTGCAGCCTGATGAAATAATAGGAGGAAACTTGACCTACTTGAGTGTGTGTGAATCCCAGCTGCCCCTGAGCATCCATCATCTCCGAGGGGTTGGAGGTCTCCGTTAATGATTGCATTTATTTGCTGCCCACTCTGTGTGTGTGGAAGGAGGTGTGTTAGGAGCACGCTGCTGAGCATACAGCGGGGGGACAGGGCTGGGAGTCCCTCACAGCCACTCCCAGGACTCTGCCTGCTCCAGTAAACATGGAGCCAGCAGTGAAATTGAATCATATTAGCTTAATAAGAAGTTAATCAAATTTTCTCAGTGCTCACAGTGCTGTGATCCTGACATGGTCAAAGGGATAACAATGCTCCTTGTGCACCTGGAAATACCAGGACTGAATGCAAGGAGCTGGTCCAGTGACCATGGGGAGATGCTGGAGTCGTGGTGCTCTCAGGGCTGCTCCCCCTGCGCCAGGGTGTCCTCATCAGCAGACAGGCAGGGTGAGGAGCTATTGGGGCACTATGTCAGAGGTAAGATCCCCAAATGGGAGGCCCTGGGGCAGACCCGGTGGGGAGAGGACCATTTTGGGAGGAGAGGCTGCTTCCAGGCAGGAGCTGTGACTCCGTGGATGTGGCTCTGCTCCTCCTGGGCAGGGCGCTTGCCGCTGATGTGAACGGGCCAGTGAAGGACTCCCTGGGCCCGGCTCTCAAGAGCTCTTCAGCGCAAGCAGGACCACTTAAACCACATTCATTATGTTTAACTATTTATGAGCTGATGAATATTGAACAGCTGCTCTCTGGGGTTCAGGCCTGAGTGAAGCCATCAAAACACGGCGCGCACGGTGGCGGCGGCCGCTGCGGGGACAGCCAGGGCTGTGCCGTGCCAGGGATGGCTGCAAGCAGGGCCTGACAGCCCCGAGAGCAGAGCCTCTGTCCCTGTGCCCCGCGTGGGGAGCAGCCGGGCCGGGCGAGCAGGGGGGCTCCCGCTGGCAGCCCCTCTGCTCGGCATCACATCACCAGGCCAGCGCCACTCCGTGTCCTCAGCAAACCCCTCCATCCTCATCAAACCCCTGTCCTGCCTCCTCGGCATGCAAATTGCCTGCTTGGGGCTTTTTAAGCCATTTTTAAGAGCTCCTAATGTGCTCTGCGTTTTCAGTGCAGCCCTGCCTGCGCCCTCATTTGCTCACCCTTTGGAAAGCTAATACTTGATTTAAGCACATTTCTGCTCCCTCCATTTGTAAGGACAAATGTAAAGTAATTGTTTGATATCGCAGCAGTTTCCTCAGGCTCCAGCTCTAATTTCCCACTAATACAGTATTGTCAGAAGGATCAATCTAACCTGGCACCTTCTGCCTCCTTGGAGTGGATTGGAAATGGCTTTTCTACTGTGAGGCTGGGATTTGTGAGTCTCGCTGTGAATGTTTTTCTCCTTTAAAGGAAAAATAATACAAGCAAATATCCCATTTTCCTGTCAATGGCCATTCATTCCCATCCCTCCCTCCACCTGCCCATAACTGCCTCTGGGTCCCCTCACTGCTGTGTCTTCCCCTGCGGCTGGCACTGGCAGCGGTGCAGATGGGGCTCTCTTAGGTGTCCACTAATTAACTCCAATTTTTTCCTATTAGAGCTCACTGGTTACTAATCACTCGCAGTCAGGCCTTGCAAACTGGTCCGTGGTGTGCTGCATCCCTGTCTGAGACCCCCCAGCCCCGTGCCAGAGGATGAGCCGGGGCAACCCCAGGCAGGGCTGTGCCACAGGTTCCCCTGGGTCGTGTCAGGCTGACCCCTGTCCTGCCGAGCCCCTGCCCGTTCCCTCGCCTGCCTGTGGGTGTGGGGGCTCCCCGTGGCCCCCAGCTCTGCCTGGGGCTGCCCAGCCCTGTCCTAAGAACAGCCCATGCATACGGACTGGTGGAAGCCACTTTATTTACATGAAGGGATCACAAGCTGAACAAGGAAACTAGTGCCACTAAAGTACCCGTAACAGCAGGATTCTGTGCTTTATTCACAGGACAAAATATCAGTACAACATTTCCCATAGACTCTTTGTCAAGCAGGTACATGTCACTGCCCTCAGGGGTACACATGGCGCGCGAGTGACAAAGGCAAAGTGCAGCTCTGCCTGCCCAGGACAGGGCCTGGCAGGGACAGTCCCACTGCCGCTGCCCAGGAGCACCCATCTGCTTCGGGAGCAGAGGATGTGCTTTGGAGCAGCCTGAACACGGGCTGCAGGACGGGGCCATCCCCGTGGCCCTGGGGACCATGCTAAGAGCAAACGGGACCCCACAGAGGAGACCATGTGGCTGCTGGCCCGCTGGGACAGGCAGCGCTGCTGGGCACTCGTCCCTCAGCTTGGTGGCTGCAGCAGGACTCTCTGAGTCTTCCTTATCTTGCACTGCAGACTCCTAAGGGACAGGGGAGCCCCCTGCCTGCCTCTGCTCGCAGCTGTGGGCAGGATGGGCTGGGGGGGTCCTGGCTCCAGCCCCTTGGGCCCTCCCAGAGAAGACTGCAGCTTCCTGCCACTGCAGCTCCGCTCCCGGACACTTACTCCCACCTGAAGTCCTGCCCGACTGTTTCATAGAATTTGATGTTATAAGGTCTGTAAAAGTCCCGAAGCTGCTCGATCACCTCGGGGTCTATCTGCACGTGAGTCCTGCC
Source organism: Motacilla alba alba (assembly GCF_015832195.1). NCBI lineage: Eukaryota > Metazoa > Chordata > Aves > Passeriformes > Motacillidae > Motacilla > Motacilla alba. The sequence goes on from NC_052029.1 coordinate 16,167,880, forward strand.
CTTGGACTTGCCGAGGCAGCGAGGCAAGCCGCTGCCCTCCGACTTCTTCAGGCACGGAAAGCCTTTCGTCTTGTTGAAGTAGAAGTGCTTGTCTGTGATAACCCGTTTGATGCCCAGGAAATCCTGGACCTTGCCCATCTCCCCTGCCGGGTCCGTGATCAGCTTCTCGCCGCTGACAAAGTGGATCTGGGACAGGGGGAAGTACTGGAGCCAGCTCTCCAGGTGCACGGCGTACATCCCGATGCGGATGGCGTTCCAGGAGGTGTCCACCAGCCCCAGGCTGCGGTTGCGGAAGGTCAGCCCCTCGAAGGTGGGGATGTCTGGCTTCTTGGAGAGCGTCTGCGTGTAGTCCGAGATGGCGCGGGTCACCGGGTTCCGCACCACCACGATCAGCTTCGTGTCCCGCGACATGTTGAAGATGCGCCGCGGGGCCTCCTTGGTCACAAAGTAGCTGGGGGTCTTCTCCACGGTGATCTGGCTGTCAAGCGTTCGTGGCATCAGGCTCCTGCAAGCCAAGCAGAAGGTGATGGTGAGGAAGGAGCCGGGACCGGCACCAGGAGGCGGTGACAGCGCCGTGGGGCTGGGGACATGTCCCCTCCCAGTGGCACCAAGCAGGCACAGATCCCTCCAGCAGCACTGAGCAGGACCTTGGCCATGGATGGCTTCCAGGTCCATCCCAGTGGCAGGGGACAGCCTGGGCAGAGGACGGGGCACCGGCAGCCCCACACGCAGCAGTGTGTGTCCAGTGCCAGGATGCAGGAGCGTGATGGCTGTGCCACACCTGCACCACAAGCAGCCTTGGGACTGACCCCAGGGGGCTGTGCCGCTCTGCCGGTGGAGCTGGGACAAGGGGCTGCCCAGGGATGTGGGGCTTGTGCCCACCAGGGTGTCACCCACCCCACCAGGGCCTGACCAGGCCCAGGAGCTCCACATGGGCTCCCGGGTACACCACCCGTCTGTCTCTGGCACTGGGAGCCGGGCTGCAGGCCAGGCAAGGAGCACCAGCCTGGGGGAAATGCAGCGTCCCTGCAGCCCAGCTTAGCACTAATTAAATCATTTGCTTTGACATCTGAACATCCAAATCAAATAAAAACTAATGGGACGGAAAGATTTATAAACTGGTCTTGCATTACTAGAGTAAACTATCAAATCCCCTGCAGTCAGACTCACGGCACTGGAGGTGCCCTGGCTGGGAGCAGGTTGGGAATGCCTGGCTGGAGCGCACAGGGAGTTGTGGCAGCCAGGACGAGGCCAGCACCCTTCTGCTGCACCCGCACCCCAGCAGGCCCCTGTGGCAGCAGCAGCTGCTGTGGTGTAGCAGGCACAGCCCCGGTTCAGCTCGTGGGCTCCCCGTGGCCCCCAGGCAGGTGCCCGGGCACTGTGTGCCCCGCAGTGGGGGCTCACCCACCCCTGCACGGGACCTGGTGCTGGCACTGCCGTCACTGCCCTGGAGACTTTCAGGCCAGAAGCAGCCAGGGAAAGCAAACACACCATCCCTGTCTGCATCCCTGCCTGCAGCCATCCCTCCAGAGAGCACTGCGTTATCCGTGCCACACTCCCCGACAGCTGCCAGGGCCACGGGGGCTTCCAAACTGGGCCAATGCGTGACCAGGACCCGGCACCTCAGCACCCCTAAAACACAGCCCACGGCCAGAGGCTTTGGGCTGGTGAAAGACCGAGCTGGGAGGAGGTCCAGCCCACAGCAGCTGTGTGAGCAGAGGACAGAGCTGGAGGACCCAGGGCAGTGGTGGCACCTGCCGAGGGCACGGTCCCACGCACCCTCATGTGCTCCTGACCAGCTTCCTCATTTGACAGAAAACAAACTAATTAGTCAGCATAAATTAGCAGGGCTGGTTCACTGAGGTACCTGAGCGTGGATGGCGCTTAATTGGCCTTTCCCAGTGCTCTGCTTCAAACCCCATAAATCCCGACCACGGTTCCCATTGGTTAATGGCTGTCAGGAAGCGCAGGCACATGGCTCTATCTCCACATCACAAACAAGTTTCATCATAAATCAGCACAGGACAGCTCTGTAAGTGATTCACTATTAACAATATATTGTGGAGGATCATAAAACTGCTGTTTCATTAATGGCTCATCCTCAAGCCTGTTAGATTTTCATTACGTGAGTTATTAGGTCCATGCATTCAAAATACAAAATTACAGGTTCTAATCCATTATGAAAAACACAAAACCTCTGCATAGTAAATTACTGAAATGAGACAAGAGTTGTTTTTTTTTCAATGGACTCCCAGCGTTTGCTGCTCGTGAGCAACAGAGACTGCTGAGACAACAAAACACAGCACGGGCAGATAAATAAATCACCAGTGAAGCCATGCAAGGGGGAGAGATGTCATCCAGGCTTCATTTTCCCGCTAACAGCAGGATCCCCAGGGCTGCAGGAGCAGGGAAATGCATGGCAAACTTAATTACACCAGACTTTAAAATAATATTTTTGGACTTCTGCATTCACAGGGTTATTTGCATACAAATGGCATGTCACACAGCTTTAAGGCCCAGGCTGGCATGTGTAGCTGTGAAGGTTCTTGGTGCCGGCCCACAGCTGCGTGGCCAGGGCTCAGCCAGGAGCTGCTCCCGTGGCTCTGCTGATGTCCCCAGACGGCCTTGGCCCTGGCTCCTGGCCTGTGCTGAGCCAGCTGCTGCCAGCACAGGGACAGTGATGCACGAGTGACACGGGCGGGGAGGATGGCTGGGCACGCTCGGCACACTGCTCTGGCTGCAGGGACAGCACTAATTCCCCCTGAACTGGAGATTACCTTCACTGGAGCTGCCCAGTGCCTAAAGCCCTTTACTGCCACTTGCCATGGGCACCAACACTCCCTTCAGCCCAGATTTAGAGGTTGCCCACGCAAGTGACGTGGGGACATGTGGGTACAGCCCAGGGGTGTTCTGTGCCCAGCTGTGCCCAGCTGTGCCCTGGAGCCAGCGCAGCCCCACAGATCCACCCCAGAGGGGCAGGGCAGCAGCCACGCAGAGCTGACCTGGCTGTGCCAGCACGCAGGCAGCGGCTCGCCCGAAGGGGTTAACTCCTCGCCAGCACCTTCCCGAGCCTGAATTATTAATTTTGTTATAATCTGCCTTTGGGCACCCTGCGGCCCCTACAACACTCCCACATTAAAGAAACATGCACTCCCTCACTGGCTGTGCTGCTTTGATGTCGAACATGCGTGAAACACTCTCCCAGGGAGGAATTTGTACAAAATCTCATCAAACAATTGAGATATTGCAGATAAGGGTGGGGAGGGCAGTGCCCACTGATAATCCCATCACAGCCCGCCGCAGCAGCTCTGGGTCGGTCCCTGCTGGGTGAGAGGCTGCCGTGTGCCACCCTGGGCTCCATCTGCTCAGCGGCACGGAAACAAACGGCTGAATTCGGCACGGAGCCCCGGTGGCAGCCAGCGCCCGTGGCGAGGGCTCTGTGCCTCCCCTCTCCCAGCTGAGGCCGGCCGCGGGCAGCGCGGGCTGGAGCGCCTCCGGCTGCGGGGCGGGCACGGGGAGCACCGGAGCCGGCACCGCGCCCGGCAGGACTGCGCCGTGCTGAGCTGTGCCGTGCTGAGCTGAGCTGTGCCGTGCCATGCTGTGCCATGCTGTGCCGTGCTGTGCTGAGCTGTGCCATGCTGTGCCATCCTGTGCCATGCCATGCTGTGCCATGCTGTGCCGTGCTGAGCTGTGCCATCCTGTGCTGAGCTGTGCCATGCTGTGCCATGCTGTGCCGTGCTGTGCCATCCTGTGCCGTGCCATACTGTGCCATCCTGTGCCATGCTGTGCTGAGCTGTGCCATGCTGTTCTAAACTGTGCCATGCTGTGCCATGCTGTTCTAAACTGTGCCATGCTGTGCCGTGCTGTGCTGTGTCGTGCTGTGCTGTGCTGAGCTGTGCCATGCTGTGCCGTGCTGTGCCATGCTGTGCTGTGCCGTGCCATGCTGTTCTGAGCTGTGTCATGCTGTGCCGTGCTGTGCCATGCTGTGCCGTGCTGTGCCATGCTGTGCCGTGCTGTGCCATGCTGTGACGTGCTGTGCCGTGCCACGGGTGCACACACAGCTGGCAGCACCCTCAGCTCTTGCCTGGCTGCTCTGCTCAGCAGGACAGCGGTGGCAGCGCTGCGTGAAAGCTCAGCAAAGCTGCTTCTGGTAGCTTTGGGAAGAAACAAAACTGGTTAAACACGTGAGAACCGAGGTGTGAGAGATATCCCAGGGGTCGTGGAGGACACAGCGATGCCCTGGCTGAGGGCTGCACCACCCTGCCAAGGTCTGCAGGGGCTGAGGGGACAGAGGGATCCCCAGCAGCTCTGCAGCCCTCGCTGGGACCAGCTGGCCCAGAGCTGGGCACTGCCATGCCCAGCAGGACAGGCTGGCCCAGAGCTGGGCACTGCCATGCCCAGCAGGACAGGCTGGCCCAGAGCTGGGCACTGCCATGCCCAGCAGGACAGGCTGGCTGCCTCCCCAGCCTGCAGAGACAGCTCCAGCACAGCTACAAGCACCACCCAGGGCCCGTGGCCCTGGCAGCAGCTGGCTGAGCCCCACGGCCCCGCTGCCCCCACCCCACACTACAGCAGCCAGGATTTAATGATGGAGCAGCTCCCTTTAATAAATGTTTATGTTCAAAGAATTTATACCAGTGCTTGCAGACAGCTAATGAGGGACATTTCCATGCATAAAAGCAGAGCGAACACAGTAATTAACTTTGTTGCTGATTCATTTTTAATCATTTAAATGCTCCAGAGATTTGCAGTGTCCTTTAAGTCAAGAGATTCTTTTCCGAAGGGCACACTGCCACTGCCCTTCACAGACACACACCTGTGTGTGACCCTCACCTTCCTGAGTGATCCCCCAGCGCTGATGGAGGCTGTGGCAAAGGCCAGGGTCTGCTCTGAGGGCAGTGGAGCTGGGGAGGAGCAGGGGACAGGGTTCCTGCACGGCTTGCTCAGAGCCCACTCTCAGCCTGCTGGGGACTGCTCTGCTCATGGACACTGGCTGTGGTCTCCCCCTTTCCCATTTCCGAGGCAACTCCTTCCACAGGTGAAACTTCAAAACTGAATACTCATCTTTAAAACCTCTGCCTGTGCCCCGGGTGCTGCAGCAATTCCCAAGCCAGTGCTGTCACAGCCACGGGCCCCTCGGTGACCTCGCTGCGCCAGGCGAGTGCAAACGGGAGCACAGCCAAGCACAAACCCCTCCAAGCCACCCGAGCTCCTGGGGGCTCCCCGTCACCCAGAGGCCCTGTGGGCCAGCTCTGCCCCACCACGGACTCCCAGGGCCACCAGCCTCCCAGGGCAGCCAAGCCCACGGCGTGCCAGCTCACCAGCTGACTTTGGTGCTTCCGAAGCAAAGGGAGAGCAAGCTGCAGCACTGCAAACAAGGTGGAAGAACGCAGCTAGGATCCACACCTTTGATGCCGAAGGCGAGGCACCCCACGGGAGCTCATCCCAGCATCGCCCCCAGCCCCTCAGACAGACAGGGGAGCTCTCCCGGCCCGAGTGAGGGCTCTGGCAGCAGCTGGTCCGGCCGGGCAGGTCAGCAGGAGGCTGCCCAGGGCAGCCCGGGCACGGCAGCGCCCAGGGAACGCTGCCCGGGCACAGCCTCTGCCAGGGGTTCCAGCCCCACTCCAGGGCCAGGGCACTCTCTGAAGTCAAGGAAATTTCAAAGCATCCTTGAGGCTGCTGCCTTCCTCTCTTCTCGCTAATTAACTTCACCCAAATGCACTGTCAGTAAAGCCCACAAACGTGTGCCGGGCAAAGCCTAATGGGCTCCCATTTGTGCGCGTGCCAGCCCGGCCATTAGCCGGGAGCAATTAGCGATGGCCGGGAGCAATTAGCGTCTGCCGGCTCCGTGCTTGCCCTGCCACGGGCCCAGGGCAGCGGGGACACAGCCGTGTCCTGCACGGTGCTGCAGCCGCCTTCCCTGGGCAGCAGCAGCGCCGGGAGCACCCAAACCAGGGCAGGGCAGGGATGGGGGCAGAGGGGCAGCGCTGCTCCAGGGACCTGTCCAGCAGTGCTCCAGGGATCTGTCCAGCAGCGCAGGGCAGCCAGGCTCGGCCTCAGTGCCATCCTGGATCAGGGCAGGGATGGGAGCAGAGGGGCAGCGCTGCTCCAGGGACCTGTCCAGCAGCGCAGGGCAGCCAGGCTTGGCCCCGGTGCCGTCCTGGATCAGGGCATCCTGGATCAGGGCAGGGATAGGGGCAGAGGTGCAGCAGTGCTCCAGGGACCTGTCCAGCAGTGCTCCAGGAACCTGCCCAGCAGCGCTCCAGGGACCTGTCCAGCAGCGCAGGGCAGCCAGGCTCGGCCCCGGTGCCATCCTGGATCGCGGCATTCGGGCGGGTCCGTGCGGAACCAGGCGGGCTCTGCCCGGGGCCAGCCACAGGATGGGGGCAGCCAGGCTCAGCCTGCTGCTGCTCCACGAGGAAAAGCCCCTCTCTGTGAGAACAGCTCTGGGGCAGCTGACAGGAGCACGCAGGAATCACAAGGAGGAAAACTGCACCCTGAGACGCTGCAATTAGAGCCACTACTCAAAGCTAACGGCAATTTAAATCACACCATCTTCCCTGTGCTCTGGAAAATATTGAAGGTTATTGGCCCACACTACTTGCAGCAGGAAAAAGCTCAATATTGAACATTTAGTGCAGGATTGGTAATGAATCGATACTCCCCAGTAGCTGCTGTTTGGTTTCAGTTGTCTTAAAACAGACCTTGCTAAAAATATCTTTCCTGTAGTGTATCTGTAGCTAATGAGGTGGATTAGAGACTGATGGGAACTGCAAGCAGCACGGGGCTCAGGGTCGGGAGCCAGGGAGTGGGCAGCCCCCGGGCAGTGGTCCCACACGGGGGGAGCCTCTGCCCAGCCTTCGTCCCCCTGCCCGGGGGGAGCTGGGGCTGCTCCGGGCCATGGCAGCAGCTGAGGCAGGAGGCACCCTGAGAGCAGCTGTGAACAAGCATGACATTTGGAGAGGCAAGGACAGGCAGATGAGGAGGTGTCCCCTCCCGCTAGCTCTGCCATCTCTGTGTCAGACAAATGCCAGGGCAGGGGAAAATGTGAGAAAATTATAATCAACATTTCTGGAGCAAAAGAGGGGCTCAGTTCTCACGCTGCTTGCAACTGCACCAAACACCAGCTCGGTCTCTCCACTGGGGTCCCCACTGGGGCACAAAGACACAGCTGACGTGGCACTCAGCAGCCGGGGGCTCCTGCTGGCAAAGTCTCTGTCACGTCAGGGAATGCCTTTGCCTTTGCCTTTCCAAGGGGTCGGTGCCCCGGGCAGCCTGCAGACACCACCCTGCACAGGCATGGAGCACCTGCTGTCCCCAGCCAGGCCAGGAGCAGCCCCCTGCAACCCCTCTCAGCCCCCACATCCGCTGCCCCCAGCCTCTGCTCGATCCTTCCCGGGACATGGCACTGGCAGGACTCTGCTCTCCTGCTCCCAGGCTCTTGGCAGAGCGACAGGAGCTTATCCTGCTGTGGGCCAGACCTGCTCCACATTAATTGCTCCAGTTGCAAGGAGGAAAATCAATTCCACATTTTATACTTTAGCAGCCTCTGTGCTTAAGTTTTGGCACATTTGTCAGTTTTTAAAAAAATAGGGTAATAAAACCAAGGAAGTGTAATTTAATTGTTTTAGCTGAACTAATTTGGAGGCCCCGCTGCTCTGGCATGATTTCTCTATTGATCCAGACAGAGCCGGGCCCTGGGGCAGGGCACTGCTCACCTGGCCACACTCCCACTGCTGCTCCCACCTCCCTCCAAAACCACCCTGCCACTGCCACGGGCTGCATCCCTCCTGGTCACGGACAAGTCCCTTCACATGGAGAATCCCAGGCGGAACAGCGGCTCGGGGTGGGAGGCTGTCTGCTGGGCTGCACACTGCTGCCAGTGTGAGGGGAGAGGGCACAGCTCCTGCCTCCTGGGTCAGCACCTCCTGGTGTCCCCAGGTGCTCCCACATGCCCCAGGCAGGGTCTGTCCCTCCATTCAGGGCAGGCTGTGTGTCCCCAGTCTTGCAAGGGGGTAGTGTCACAGGTTCAGTCCTGCCCATCAGGCTCCCAGCCCCACATTTCCCACAGCACACAGGGGAAGCACAGCCCAGATCAGTCACAGACACAGGGATGCAGGGAAGGATCCCAGCTCCGGATCTGGGGGGTTGCTTCCCAGCTAGGTGCTGAGCCCATGGAGCTCCCTCTGAGCAAGGGGCTCAGCCAGGACCCATATTCTGCTCCATCACCCATCCTGCCACTCTGGGTGTCTTTCAGAGAAAGCACTGTCCTCACGTGCCTGTGCTGCAGGCTGCCCACAGCTGCAGGCTTTTGGGGGATGCAGGATGGGAGACAGTGCCTGATGCTGGGGGCAGGGTGTGGGAATGACACCGACCTGGCAAGAGGCAAGAGCGGATGAAGGGTATTGCTGTAGCTGCTCTCTGAAGAGCACGAGGAACGGGGCATGCTGCAGGACACCCTCAAGAGAAGGAAACAGCTTCAATGAGCTTCCCCTGTGCCTGTCCTGGCTCTCCTGTCACCTGCCACCGAGAGTGGCACCAAAGGGTCTGAACACAGGGCAGCAGCGCTGCAGGTCCCCATGCAGTGCCTGCGCTGCCCCTCAAGGCACGAGCTCCAGCTGCCAGGACCTGGGAGTGAGCACGGTATCACGCTGACTTCCCACCTGCTTGCCACTGAGCACCACCTGCTTCGGAACTGGGGACATCTCTGCCAGGAAACTGCCATCAAGATGGGGGGCAGGAGAGCCTGGAGCAGCCCACAGGCTGCCTCCTCTGCCCAGCACCATGCTCTGACACACAGACACAGTCCTGGAGGGCAGGAGAGGCTGGAGCAGCCCACAGGCTGCCTCCTCTGCCCAGCACCATGCTCCGACACACAGACACAGTCCTTTCCCCTGCTGTGAGCACAGGCAGCCGGGGCCAGGCCAAGCCCCCCTCTGCTTCCCGAGGCTGATGGCCAGCAGAAGCCCCCCGAACGCACCCAGCAGTGTCCAAGAGCACAGCGAGCACCGCCGGCACACTGGGTGGGAGCCACAGGGAGCAGGGGTGAAGCGCTGGCAGCACCGCTGAGCCATGGGCGCTGTGACCTGCTTTGCAGCAGCGCTTGCTGCCTCTCCCAGAGCGCCCACAGCACCTCACAGAAGCCCTCACGGAAATTGAAATCCCACCATCTCCTGCTGGAGACACACTCGCTGACCTCTGCAAATGATTAGAGATTCCATATAGATGCACAGTTACTCGAGTTCAGAGAGATGGGATGGCAGAGGACAAGGACTGTCCCTCCCAGGAGCCAGCGATCAAACCGGCAGCAGAAGCGTGCCGGGGCGCGCCGAGCAGGGCTGCGGGAGGACAGCGCATCCCGTGCAGGCACTCACGCGTTTTGGAGAACCGTCCACCCAGGCAAATGTTTCCTCAGACGGGATGAAGGGATGCCCTGGCATCGTCGCGGCTCTGGGGGGCCTACCGGCAGGGCCGGGGCTCGCGGGGGCTGCAGCCAAGAGCCCCGGGGAACTGGCGGGACCGAGCCGCGACCCGCTCGGCTTCAGCAAGGGGACATCAGGAAAACTCCGAGTGCGGCCGGGCGACAGCCCCCGCCGCCCGCCGGGACCGCTCCGGCCGCTCCCGCCCCGCCGGCTCCGCCGATGGACCGAGGAACGCGGAGCCGGGTCCGCACGGAACGAGAGCGCCGGGACCGGAGAGGGGCCGCGGGCGGGCAGCGGGGCGGCGAGCGCCCGCGGCGCGCAGGGACGGGGATGCTCCGGGACGGGGCACGGCCGGGGACCAGGGGTGCCCGGGGCGGGCGGGGCCGGTCCCGCAGCCCCCCGCCCTCACCTGTACCACTCCAGCCCGCGGTGGTAGTTCCTGTCGAAGAAGTGGGGCTCGGTGCCCAGGGCGCGCACCTCGGGGTGCACCCGGATGAACTCCAGCACGGCGCGGGTGCCGCCCTTCTTGACGCCCACCACGATGGCCCGCGGCAGGCGCTTGGTGCCGGGGCGGGCGGGCCCCGGGGCGCTGCCGGCCGGCGGGGCGGGGGGCGGCCGCCCGCACGGCCGCGACTGCTGCAGAAGTTTCTTGGCGGCGGCGGCGGCGCGGGCGGGCGGGCAGCGGGCGCGGGGCGCGGCGGGGCTGCCGCAGCAGCACAGGAGGCTGTAGCACAGGTACGAGCAGGACAGCGACAGCGTGAAGAGGACGAGGACCCTCCCTGCCAGCCGCCGGGACGGAGCCGGAGCCACGGCCGGGGCCCGCCCGCTCGGCGCCCTACGCGCCATGGCTCCATGGGGCCGCGCCGCCGGGCACGGCGGGCCCCGGCCCGGCGCCCCGGCCCCGGCGCGGCCGCTCCGGCATCGCCCGCGGCTACGCGGCGGCGCGGCCGGGCCGCCCGAGGGGGCCGCGCCCGCCCCGGCCCCCCTGCGCCCGCCGCCCCGCCGCGGCCATCCCCGCCATCGGGCGGCGGCGGCTCCGCGCTGCCTCCGCGGGAAGTGCCGGGGCAGCGGCGGCTGCGTCGCTATTTAAGGGGCCGCCTGACGTCAGCGCCTCCCGGAGCCCCCGCGGCCGCTCGGCGGTCGGTGCCTCCCCCGGGCCGGGCCGGTTCGGGGCTACCGCCGCGCAGAGCCCTTCCTCCCGGGACCGGGCTGCCACGGGGCCGGGGCGGTCCCGCTGCCCGCCGAGTCCCGCCCTGTCCGGCCCCGGCGCGCTCGTCCCGTCCCCGGTCGCGCTGTCCTGCCCGGCCGTGCCCCGCTCTGCCCCCGCATCCAGCCCCGAGCCGCTGGAAGCAGCGCCGTGCAGCCGGGGCCACCCGCGCACCCTCCGCCCGGAGCGGGGACTCGCAGCAGAGCGGGGTGAGCCCCCTCGCCGGGGCTCGGGGCTGCGAGGGTCGCGGCCGGTCCCCGGGATGCCCCGGCCCGGTGCCAGAGCCGCGCCGCCCGAGCCATCAGCCCCCGAGGGGAGCGCCCCACGGTAGCAGCCGCTTCTGTCCTCGGCAGGGCAGGAGGAGCAGCCATCGGCCGCCGCCGTGCCGCCGGTAAGTAGGAGGGAAAAGCTTTAAAGTGACGCATGAATTAAATTTCACTGCCGGGCTGGGGCTGCTCAGCCCCGCCTGTCCCGGGTCTGATGCCCCACATGCAGGCTGACCCGGGAAGCCCACCGGCTGTGGCAGAGTCCGAATGCGGACTGCTCCATCCCCATCCCCATCCCCGGCTCCCCTTTCCTTTCCTTTCGTTCCCTCTTGCACCTCGACACCCCAGGTTTCCCTTGGGTGCTCCTGCTGAGCCAAAGGGCTGCGTGCGGCACTGCTTAGACATCAGCAGCCATCGCTCCTGCTTTCTCAGCACTAGAAGCTTGATCGGCTGCAGAAAAGTACTTGTCTTGTTCCTTGGGAAGAAGAATGATGACAGGGAGAGACAGGCAAGAAGTGCCAGCCCGGCACAAACGAGGATGCCGCAGGCTCCCGGGTCCCCTCCTGTGCAACACCCAGAACTCGGTGCAGACCTGAGAAACAATGGAAAAAAATGAAAAGCAGTGCTGCCTGCAGCCTCTCACCTGGGCTGGGGCAGGGGCATGGCACTTCTCCCTGGGAGCAGGAAGAGTTTCAGGAAGAGATATCCTGTTGCCTCAGGAGAGCTCTGGACCTAGAGGATGGGCCGAGTGCTTGTGGAGACAAACGTCATCATCCTCAGTGACCCACGGGTTTTTCTTTTGGGACGTTGGGTACCGTGTCACTGGTCTGTGTGGCAGCAGGTCTGGCAGGCAGGGCTGAGCCCCAGCCCCCCCGTGTGGGTCAGAGCAGGGGCATGGAGCCACGGGCACAGCACCAGCCCGAGGACAGCCCTGGGCGAGCCCTGGCTGATGTGAACGCACCCAGGGCTGGTTCTCCCCCACTCACACGCTGCACCAGAGCCAGCACAGGGCCAGGCAGGGACAGAGCCCACAGGACTTCAGCCTCCTCTCCGAGGGCCACTGCCCTGCCCGGGCAGCAGCAGCAAGGGGGAGGTACCTGAGGGGCCAGGCGCTGGCAGGTTCTGCTTTCTACGGTGGAAAGTATCCATCACTTAGTTCCTCTCCGTGACAAACTGCCAAATCTGTGGAAAAGTTGCTTTTTCCGTTTTAGATCACCACCTCCATGTGGTGATCCAGCCTCGGCAGCAGACACATTGCCTAAGCATGAACATTAGAGGCGTCTGGATAAATAAAGCTGCTGCGGATGCCTCAACACCTCCAGGTTTCTCTGCTTGCAAGGGAGGAATGTTTTGTAAAGTCGACAATTTCGCTTCCAGTCTTTGTATCTGTGCAGGGCATGTCTTTTCCGTGACATGTTTGCTGTTTACACCCCACTCCACATAAACAACAGCTTTCTGGTGCCATCAGCGCGCTCCCGGCCCTGCTGCCTGTGCTAACAGAGCCCCGGGAGCCAGCCCCCAGTGGGATCCCCCGAGTGGGGTGCCAGGCACTGGCCTTGCAGGAGGAAAGAGCCCACTGGATCACTGCTGAAGATTCCCTCTCCTCAGCCAGGGCCTTGCAGCATGGGGGCTGGAGGAAGAACTGCAAGCTCTGGAAAACATCCTGCCTCCTCCTGCCCCCTCACCTGTTCCTTTGTGGAGCCGGTGCTGCATCCTGCTCCCAGCCTGATACCATCCTCTCCTTCATCTTCTCTTCCCCACCTCCCTTAGCCACTTTTCAGGGTCCCACCAGCGCTCCCTCTCCTCTCCATCCCTCTTGGGTCCCTGGCTCTGTTCCCGAGCAGATCTTCCCCACCTTGCCTCCTTCGTCACTCCCAAGCTCTCCAATCTCTGGCTGCACTGGGATTTACCAAAGCAGCTAGAAACCCCACTGCCTTTCTGACATTAACCCTGAAGGACCCCCAGCATCCTGTCCCTGCCAGGCCACTTGCAGCTCCCGGGGCTGCTTTGCCCAGGGTGGTTTCTCCAGTACGGCCCCGGCAGCCTCTCCTGCTCCTCCCTGCTCCGAGCAGCCCTTGGCTCATGGGACCGTGAGCTGTGGCCGAGCAGCGCTCGTGCCAGACACCACAGAAGGGATTTGGAGCCTGTCTCCAGGCCTCAGGGCAGCCCTTTTGCCTTGTTTCCCCTCCGAGAGACTGATCTCACCATGGCATGAACCCACAGCAGCAGGAACCACTGCTGGGGGCTCGCAGCTCTGTGTTTCCCAGGGAGGACCTGGTCCAGGGCTCATCCCGAGGACAGGCAGCTGCCAGGCAGCCAGAGAGAACAGCTCCCTGCAACGTGTAGGGATCAGGAGGTTATTACAGAAATACACAAAGTTTGTGCCAGGAGCACATGAAACCTGAAAGAATAGGGAAGCAATAAAGCGCACACTAGAAAGAGCAAGTAAGATTAAAAGTGGTGTCCTGCCTGTTATGTCTCCATGTTGAAGGCAGAACAGAACAAGTTTAAAATTTATTTCCAGAGCCAAAGAAAGTGCTCAGCACCAAAGTGCCACTGTTAGTCCAGTTTTCTGTATCTAATATTGATGTCATTAAGAACCTTTTGGTTCTGGGCTGACAAACTGCCACCTACCCTTGTGCTGGGAATCAGAGGCTGGGCACTGCCTGTGCATGGACAGGGAGATCCTCAGTGCTGCGGGGCAGCCAGAGCTGAGTTGCTCCAGCCCTGTGGCCCTCATGAGGTCCTGGCACAGACAGCAGGCCTGTTGCTCACGTGCCTCCCTGTTCTCCTCGTCCTGGCAGGAAACTTGGAGCTGCTAAAAGGACATCTTGGCATTTTGGAGTTGGGCAGTGGAGCAGAGGGATGCAGTTGAGCCAGGTCCATGGGCAGCTGTGAGGGGCCAGGAGGATGCAAGGATGAGGATCAGAGCTGATGGTGCTCAGGGACTTGCTACACATCCCCAGGATACTGTGGACACTGTGGGGGGCACAGGCCAGCAGGACCCAGCCAGTCCCAAGCACTGCGAGCACACTGGGACTGCATCCTCATGCCAAAGTGCCCAGGACCACTGTGGCTCCATCAGCATTCGAGAGGTGCCCTCCCTCTGGTGTAGCCCTTGCCCCATCCTGGCCTGGAGAGAGCCACAGGCTCGGTGCTCAGAGGATGGTGTGGTGCTCAGTCCCATCACCTGATGGCACTTGAGCTGCCCTGGCCCCTGAGCTGCTGCTGAGGCTGGTCCTGGCTCGCACAGCCCCTCGGCTGGCTGGCACATCTCCAGCTCTGCCCTCTGGGGTCTCCTCAGGGCAGTGGAGTCTCAAAGTGCCTGTCAGACAGCAGGATGGAAGTGCAGGCTGTGGAGCTGCCTTCAAGTGGGTCTGAACTCCTGTTAAGCCTCATTAATCAGTTGTAAATGCACTGTATTCTCAATAAGGTCAGAAACAATAAATTTAATTTTGACTCTGACTCAAGCTACTTTGGTCCTAATTCTGAGCCTCCTGCCCAGCCGGAGCAGCCAGCCCTGGCTGTGCTGCACAAACTCATTTGATTCTGAAATGCATTTTTAAGCAGGATGGAGTGGTGCTTAAAAGCTAAATGGCTTCCCCCGGCTGTAATCACTGCTAAGAGTCCTGGAATGAAAGGGATAAAGTCTGGGGGCGGGGGGAGGTTTTAATCTCACTGAGTAGATTACAGAGATTACTGCAATTTAATCCTTACGTATCTGTCACTGACGCTGCAAAGACCATAACCGAGGTGGGCAGGGGTGTGCCGGCCCCCTCCCACTCCTGCCCCTCCCTGCTGCCCACCTCACCGCGGCCGCTGCCGCTCCCGCTGGGGCGAGCTCCGGCAGGCGCTGACCCCGGGGCTGCCTTCTGACGATGCGGCTGCCAGGTGGGGCTGACCCTCTGTCCCCGCCGCGACCACCTGGGCAGGGAGGGCAGCAGCTGTGGGACTGCGGGCTGAATCTTGTCCGTGGGACTGGGCACCTGCTGGCTGTGCTGGGCTGGAAATGCACCAGAACCTGGAGAAAAGGAGGGAAGGGCTCAGGAGGAGGCTGTGCGGGCAGGGCGAGGGCGACCCACAGGTTCGCGGTGTCCCGGTTCCCCAGGGTGGCTGGATTCTCCCTCTGCCCCATGAGCATCCTCCTTCCCCTAAAGGAGCCAGAGCCAGCTCCCTGGCGCCGGGGGGCTCCCGGCGGCTGTTCCGGGTCTGTCAGCGGCAGGCACGCTGTGAACCGCACAGAAAATGATGCAGTTGCAGGGTTCATCTGTGTGCTGCGGCAGGCGGGGACCCTGTAACCATCTCTGCTCTCATCACACACCAGCACGGAGCTCTCCCCGGCTCTCCGCAGCGCCTGCTTAGGGTAAATCTCATTATCATTCCTCGGGGATCACAGGGCAGGAGCTAGCTCTCCAATAACTAGAAATATCTCTCTGGCTCACAGACCTTCACAATTACATTTAACTGCAAATGAGGAATCTGTACTCAAACACAAGCTGGTAAATTTTTTTTGAAGCTTGTTTTCAGTGTCACCTCATGTTCAGCCCAGCTCTTCCACAGCTCTGTAACCCCGTCCTTGCCTTACGTAAACTCAAAGGCAGAAAATCAGAACTGAGCTGCCCCGTTCCCACCGAAGGGCCAGGACTGGGTAACTCGCTCTTGTTCCCAGCACTGCTGCCTCCTCTGGCACCATCGCTGGGTGGAGCAAGGCCTGCCCTCCTCTTCCTCACTTCACTGAGGGTCCCCCGCCACATGCCAGGAGGTGTCACTGCCCATGTTGAAAGCCACGGGCTGGCTAAAAAGCCACAAAAGAGCAGCAGAGCAGGAAGCGCTGGCAGAGGCCCTGGGCTGCAGGAAAGCTGTGGAGGCAGCAGCGCCTCTCCCGGGAGGGGTCCCTGCAACACCAACCCACCTGTGCCACCTTCGGGGACTGCTGGGCATCTGTTCCCTCCTCTTGCCCCCTCTGGGTGACCAGCCTCATGGCTCTGGCGCAGGGAGAACTGGGCACAGCACAGGGGACCCACGTGAACTCCGCAGAGCCAGCACACGCAGAAGGCTCAGGCAATGCCAGCCCCTGTCCTGACAGCCCTGCGCTGCTGGAGGCTTTTAAAGCCTCCCCAACAGCCAACTCAAGTGTCTTGACTGACCTCACCGGGGGCTCGGGGGCCCAGAGGGCACCTGCACGGGCTCGCCGTGGGGGTGCTGGGCAGGGGCATGGCTGCGGGCTCGTGGGGCAGCCCAGGGAGGGACAGGTACACCAGACACGAGGGGCTGTGACAGGCAGAACAGCAGATGCTTTAGTGGCAGCTTTGCACTAAAATTAACTCATTTGACAGCAGTTTCTGGTGCATTTCCATGGGCTCCGGAGCTGTGAGTGAGTGGAGGGCACAGGTGGGAGTGGAGAGCGCCGTGCTCCCCGCCTCGGTGCCCCGCAGCCGGGACCCTGCGAGCAGAGCCGCGGGTCGCTGCCAGCCCAGGCGGGCAGAGGGGCTGCCAATCAGCTGTGCCCATCCTGACCTGTGTGATGCTCTCCCAGCAGCTTGCCCTGAGCCTGCCCTCTGCTCCCGCAGCCTGCCGGCTCTGGCGCTGTCTGCACCGGCTGGGCACAGCCTAGAACAGCCGCTCCTGGCAGCGCAGCGGCCTCTGTCTTTGCCGGGGGTGGCAGAGGTGGCAGGCAGCAGTGGGGCGGCGGGAGAGAGCCCTGGCGTGAGAGGGCTCCAGCTCGGGTGTTCAGCGCAGTCCCATTGCCAGGGCCCTCCCGCAGCTCCCGGCAGCTCCGCTCCCCGGATCGCAGTCCGTGGGCTCTGCGGCAGGGGCTCTTCGCGGGGATGCTCCGGCTGTGCCCGTGCAGCAGGGTCCTGGGGACCGGCTGCCCTGCAGCTCGCCGTGCCAGGTGCCTGTGCTGGCCGCACGGGCCCCGAGCGCCCCGGCAGGCTGGCGCTGTCCCGGCCCCGCGGTGCCGCGGGCGGTGCGCTCCCTGCCGCAGGCGCGTCCCCCATCAGCGCGCATCCTTCAGATCAGAAGTTGTCTCCAGCAGGAGCACTTTGAACACCCCGCCTGCTATTTTTAATAGGATTGAAAAGAACAAAACCATTTGAGAACTTGAGGAATCAAAGCAAGTGTCCCCACGTCACGCCCAGTGCTTGCAGCTATATCCTGATTAATGACAAGAAAGAGTGGGGAAACAATATTTAATCACACCCTGTTTATACTAGAGCCAAAAATCAAAGCGCTGCATTCCTCTTTCATGAGAAAAACGAGGTGGGCATTTCCCCTCTGGTGATTAAGTTTCCTGCTACAAGCACATCAATTTCCTTGATTTGGCATGGGGTCCTCGATCATGCCACAAATGAGGGCTTCCTTAGCAGCAAAATATTGCAGACCCCCAGCCAGATCCATACACAAGACACCGATGTCCATCTATCATTTGTCTGGATTATCTCGGTGCACATCTCCTCGGGGAGATGGAGATGAGGCACTTGCAGCCAAACCGCGGCCAACGATTGGCACAGCTGCAGCAGCCCGCAGCCGAGGGCTCTGGCCACTGGCCCTGCGTCCTCTGGGCACGCAGCCTGCACGGGCATGGGCGCTGCTGCCCGTGTGAGCGTGGTGGGGAAGGGTGCAGCAGGGCATGAACACTCTGGGGGGCTGAACCCGGTGGGCTGGACGCAGGACCCTGCAGGACCAGAGCTTTGCAGAGCCAGTGGCAATGCTGCAGCTCTGCCACTGGCCAGACCCGCAGCAGGACACAAAGTCCTGTGTCACTGTGGCCACACTGACTCCATGCTGAGGAGGGAGCAGAGTGGGGTCAGCTCTGGCAGTGGGCAGGGGGTGACACAGGCAGAGATGCTGTTGGGGCTGCTGTGGGGACAGAAAAATGGGTCAGGGAGCACATCACCTCTGCAACACCCACTCCCTCCGTCCCCTGACTCCCCTCTGCCTACATTGATTTGCTCAGGATTCCTTGATTAATTAATGTCAGAGAAATGCAAGGTCTGTTAATTACCTCTGATTAATTAGGGTGAACTTTTAATTGTATCCCTAAGCTGAGATACGCTGTTCAATAGGCTCCGTAATTAGTGACCCAGCAATCCCTGTTAAACCAATTAGCCCAGTGTAAGAAGTGTAAGGAGCTGGGGGCTGCCCAGCGGGCAGGGGGGCTCCGGCAGCCTCGCACAGGGCCCTGCCAGGCAGCGCCATCTGTGCAGAGCTGTGCACATTGTGTCCCACATCCCCGGAGATGACGGCTGCTCTCGGTGGGCTGGCCCTCAAGTGCAGTGATGGCCGGGGCTGAAGCGACCTGCACTGGCTGGGATGCCCCATGCTCTCCCCAGGGACCTCAGGGGGTTCCAAGTCCCAGGGAAGCTCCTCTGTAGGCTGTGAGGTAACTGGCTAAAAACAACCCAGCCTCCATCCAGAGGTCAGCCCGTTACCTGGCTCACTCTTCTTCATGATGTCCTTCTGTCCTTCCATCCTTCTGGCCTTCCTCCTATTCTTCCATCCCTCTGCCTGGCCCTTGCTCACTTAAGCAAAAGGCTCTGGCAGGCAGAAGAAAACTTTCTTCCCGTTGACATATTTCATCATCTAGTGCAGTTTAATATCCAGGTCAGGAAGCAGATGGCGAGTGGCCCGGCTGTCCTGGCAAGCGGGGACAGGAGCGGCTGTTCCCAGCGCTTGCTGAACTGTGCCAGCTCCATTACCTGTGCCAGCAGCACCAGCCCTCGCCCGCCACTGACAGCACAGACAGGCTGGGGCACACGCTGCCCCAGGAGCACAATCCCTCAGGGAAATGGGGGCAGTGCCCGCTCATCCCAGGGCTGGAGAGTCCAGCCACAGCGAGCCATCTGACTAGAACCCCTCCTGGGCTGGGGGCCACATCTCAATATGGATAATATGGATAATATGGATAAGCAGGAGCTGAGCAGGAGCTGGAGTTGGGGGCTGCATGGTTCCCAATCCCAGCCCTGCCAGGCTTGCAGTGGCACGGCCGTGTGGCACACAGCCCCAGTGGGGACCAGGCTGTGGCCTCTGGCTCCACACATTTGTCCCCCTGCCCGCCTGGCGCCACCGGCACTGCCGCTGCCTGGAGACTCCTGTCAGAACCACCCAGGCCCCAGGAAGTCATTAGTAATTAATTTGGTTTCTAATCTTCTAATCCAGCTGCTCCTTGATTTGATAAGCAAAAAATCTGCTTTGGCCACATGGTCGCTGTTCCATGGGCTGTGTCCCCGCAGAGACACCGGCGAGGACAGTGCCACCCTGAGCCCGAGGGCCAGACCCTGCAGGGCCCTTTCCTGCGGCAGAGGGTTCTGGGCGCTGCCCAGCTGTGCCATGCCACGCTGTGCTGTCCCTGGTCCCAGCCCTGCGTGAAAGGACTGAGGGTCCACATGCCCCACCTTGCTCTTTCTGGGCCTGGAGCTGAGACAAGACAATTCACACTTCTGTTTGGGGCTGGGAGCCATCACGCACCTCAGGGCTCCAGGAGAGGAGCCTTCCCTGTCCCCGGTCCTGCTGTCCATGTGCCACTGTCCCCCTGCGTGGGCAGGCTCACTCCCTGCCCGTGCTGCAGTGGCTGTGGCCACCCCTGCGGGCTCCGTGCTGCAGCGAGCTCAGTGTCCCGGTCCCTGGTTGTCCCTGAAGCAGCTCAGTGACGCAGGGCATGTGTGCCTGGCTGGGGACCCCATGCGCTGCCCTCGGCGCCAGCCGGGAGCCGCGTGGCCGAGCAGCCAGCGGCGCGTCCGCAGCACACGACGGCACGGGGGAGCACCGCAGATGAGAGCCCAAATCCTTCATTAAATCCCACATTAATCTCTAAGAACAGCGATGTCAAAAATCTTAGCAGCAAAATTAAACCGTGTAGCCATATTTCAGCTGCACAAAATCAATATTAATTACGGTGGGACAGACATTGCTGAGAAGGGGTCTGACCCAGTATTTACCACTGCAGTCCCACTCCAGCTTGGCAACTTGTTTATATAAAACAGCAGCACATGTTCCTGTGGCAAACAGCCTCAATCCGGCGGGTGTTGGGGCTGAATACAGATGTTCTGGAACAACAACCCCCCCGCAGGAAGGACGTGGGAGGGAGGCGCTGGGAAGGCTGTTACAGCTGAGCGGGAAGAGGGGAAGGTGGCCATGGTCCCTGAAAAGGGGTCTGCAGGTGGGCTCTGGCCTGGCAGCACCGTGTCCTGCTGGCATTGCCACCCCTGGTTCCCCCCAGCTCCCCCAGCTTCTGCCCCGGGCTGCGTGCCCTCTGCCCTGGGCTCTGCTTCGGGGGGATTTACTGTCAGCCAGAAGGAAGCTCCTGTCAGA
The DNA here is from genome assembly GCF_015832195.1 of Motacilla alba alba. Lineage (NCBI taxonomy): Eukaryota > Metazoa > Chordata > Aves > Passeriformes > Motacillidae > Motacilla > Motacilla alba. The sequence continues at coordinate 16,188,087 of NC_052029.1, forward strand.
GGGTTAAATCCCACGTTCAAACATAGTTTTTCTCTTAGTGACATTAAAACTGAGTCTGAGCAGCCCAAAAGTCCACGTGGGACCTGTCAAGCTGGGCAGCCCCCGGGAGGACTGTTGCCCTCCTTCCACAAGCCTGTTTTACCCTGGTTGACTCACCCTGCCTCGCTGAGCTCTGACCAGAGAAAGCTGGAATGTGGTCTGCAGCTGAGCCTGCCTGCCTGCCCACCCTGTCTGCCCTGCCTGCAGGGAGGTGGGATGGTTTCAAGGGTAGGAATTTGATTGGAATGGCTTCTATCCAGTGTTGGATTTGGGGGCAGAGGGAAATTGTTGCAACTTAGTCATTGAAATGTGGCTTGGTGCAGGGGGGGCTGTGCAGGAATACTCCGGGTCAGGCCATTGCAAATTGATGCCTTCCAAAAATCCAGACCTTGGGCTTGCAAGGACGGGGCTGTGGGCTGGGTGTCCCCATGGGCACTGGACATGCAGAGGGGGACATGCCTTTGCTGGAGCAGGGGCAGGGGCCCATCTGGTTGGGCTGGGTCACACCTGGCCAGGGCAGAGGCCCTGCTGGCTGGATCACCTGCAGGGGAACGGGGGTGCCAGGGGGGTCCCCTCACGCCCGAGCCCGTGGTGCTGGGCTGGGCTCAGTGCTCGATGGCACCAGAGCTGGCTGGCTGGGCGTGGGGCATCCCTGGTGCCTGTCTCAGGCAGTTAGTGTCACATTATGAGGCGATCCAGAACAGGGAGACTGGGGCAAAGGAATTAAAATGGGAGGGAGAGTTTTAATTAGAGAAAGAAGTCAGAGTCCGTAATCAGCTGGGTGAGTGACTGCCTGCTGTGGGGAATTCTCCATATGTCAAATGGCATCAATCAAAATGCCACTTCTTATACAACGGCCTCTGTGCAGGAGGAGGGGCTGCTGGCCCTGTGCTCAGGGCACTGCTCTGCCTCGGGCAGGGCATTCCCCCGCTGCAGTCCCTGGGTTCCCAAGCACCCCATGGCACAGGGGAGCAGGGCTGGGACCAGCCTCCTGCACTGGGTATGGTGGCAATGTCCTGGGGGCTCTGTCTGTGCCCTTCCCCAGCCCCCAGGCCCACTCCAGGCACGAGGAACAGAACGGCTTTTTGGGGGCCATAACCAGCCCCCGTGCTCCCTCCAGGTTCATCACACGTAACATGAGCTGCTGCAATCCTTTGTACTGGTCAGCAGTACACGGGCAGCCCGAGTCCTGGTGTGCTGGGGCTGGAGAGGGTGTGCAGGCAGCAGGAGGCTGGCATGTGGGTCCCTTTGGTCCCGTGTCCACCCACAGCTCCAGAGACCCCTGGTGATGCCCGTCAGCAGCAGGGCCCAGCTGAGCCCAGTGGGATGGTCAGAGCCCAGCAGCAGTGCCAAGGCACGGGAGATTCCTGACACCAGCGGGGCTCTTGTCCTTGTCCTTGTCCTTGTCCTTGTCCTTGTCCTTGTCCTTGTCCTTGTCCTTGTCCTTGTCCTTCTCTTTGTCCTTGTCCTTGTCCTTGTCCTTGTCCTTGTCATTCCCAGCACGTCCTCCCACACACCCTGCACTCGGGGCAGGCTCAGTGACGCCCCCATTCACGCTGGGCTGTGTCCAGGGACCGTCTGTGGGTGTTCTTTAGAAACGTGCTTCACGCACCGATAGCTCAACGGTGCAGAGATGCAATGGTTCATGCTCTACATCTCTCCAGGAGGAGAGTGGCTTTCCTGGAGATGGAGCAGTTGGAGTGGGAAGAGGAGCCCTGCCATGCTCGGACTGAGCTGTGCAGGATGTGTGGAGTGACACGGAGCCAGGGCAGCCCCACGGGGAAGGGTCCCCCCGTGGCACAGGACTCTTTGGCCACTGAGGTGCCACATGTCCCAGGGTCTCCCCTCCGTGCTGCCCGAGGATGTGTTCCCCATGTCATGAGGGGCTGCCCCCGGGGCGCCCTGCCCTCTGCCCCCACTCAGGGCATCTCACTGTGCCAGCAGCTGAGCTCAACACTTTTGACTCTATTTATTACTAAAAAATTATGCAACTGGGTCGCATTCCTGCTATTTTTTATGCATGAGCCAAGCAGCAAATTCCATTATTTAAAAAAAACTGTTTTAGCTAGTGATGCACTAGACCACGCAAGTAAATGCCCAAAATAATTCCAGCTGACACCTTTATGAAGGCAGAGTGAAGTTTAAAGTCTACACAAGCCTTTCATTTGCAATTTCCCTTCCCTCCTAACAAGCACCTGGGAACTGTGCTGCCATCTGGCTCATGGATCTCCTTTTCTGGCTGCGCCTGTGCCCGTGGAGGGTGCAGCCCCCTGATCTCCTGCCCTGAAGGGCAGACCTTCAGCCTGGACACTGCCGTGACAGCAAACAACATCTGCAAACATCTGCAAACAAGGGCAAGGGACAGAACAAGATCTTTAAGGGAAAAAATTATGCAAAGAGGTGGGGAGAGGCTGAGCTCCCCAGGCAGGGGGATCCCAGAGGAAGCTACTGGGGTTTTCCTGCAGCTGCATGGGTACCCTCTCACCCCTGCAGAGCACACAGGAGACCCTGGGACCCTCCCCAGGCAGGAGCAGCACCCAGTGAGGGACAGAGACAGGGTAAGAAACACAGGCACTCCTTCTCCTTGCTGTACATCGCCTCCTCTGCCTCTTGATGGGTGGTTTTTGGAGTTGCCTCTGCCTGTGGTTGGTGGCCCGTGCTTTGTCCCCTGAAGGGTGGCTGTGCAGGAGGCTCACTCTGAGTGGCAGTGAGGCTGGAGTTAATCACACCAACCTGATTATTTCCAGCTCAATTCCACCCTTTGGCCTGACCTTGCTACCTTAATGAACAGAATGCTGAGGTTTTTCTTACCATAAAAAATTTTGGTTGACCCCAAAAGTAAAAGACGACAAACAAACTCTGATATAAATAACCTGGCCTCTGTGGAAAGCATCAAAGGTAACTCACCAATTAGCCCTTCTCTCACCAATAAATCATCGTGCTCTGGCACCTGACCCTGGCATGGCCGACATTTCTATAACCCATTTGCCACTGTTCATGTATCAAATGGCTTTCAGTCACCCTAAATTTGGAGATTCTAATCTCCTATATTAAGTCACTGCTTCTTAGTAATTCTTAGTGATTTTATTTTTATTGGCTTTGTAAATCAGAGTTATCCATGTCAGTGCCCATGGCCAGGGAGAGAAGCGTTTGTCTGTGAAATTGGGTTGACACAGCCCATTGAGTGTGATGATAAGAGGTGATTTGCAGGGCTGGCTGGACAAGCCATTTACACCCAGCAGATTATCATACCACAACACAGAAGTTTTGTTACTGGAAGAACAGTGGAAGCTGCAGAATATGTGGAGTGGGGAAGGGGCACTCCCACCTCTCCACACTGGTGCTGAGCCCCCGGGATGGGGACAGGACTCATGAGAGACACAGCAGAGGAAAGGAGGAATAACACCTCTGCCGTCAGCCAGCCAGGACACCAGGCTGTGCCAGTGCCCACAGACACAACCGTGTGCAGACCCTGCTGATGACTGACCTGGGTGCCCCAGCCACCAGGAACATCCTCACCTGGAAGAAGAGTGGCTCCCAGACACTGAACATGCACTGTTTTTAAGAGCTATTGTGATATCTGATTGGTTTCAGGATCGACATAGATTCCTGCAGAGAACTCAGTGCCCCTGGGGAAACCACCTGCAATGAAAAGGAGCAGCAGCCCGAGCTGGCACTGCCATCAAACAGGCTCCAGCCTCAGCACCTCAGATGGTGCATGTGAGCCCAGTGTGGCAGTGTGTCAGCCTCTGCCAGATGCACCACGAGGGGCACCTCAGCTGCAGCAAGCTCCCTGCAAGGCAGGGTGAGACATGCCTGTCCCCACATGCCTGTGCCCCCGTCCCCACAGAGGGGCTGGAGGGTGTGGGGCACCCCAGAACACTGTCTGCTCTGGGTGCCAGCCTGGGGCAAGGAGGGCACTGAGGCGCAGTTCCATGGCACCGTGCTTGCCCGTGGCACTGTGCTCCCTGCTGGCACGGCCGTAAATCTGTGGCTGAGAGGTGGCTGGAGAGGCGCAGGGAGCAGTGCTTGACAGAGGCTAGAAGGGATGTCAGCAGCCTGGGCCAGCTCTGCTGGGAGCCCTCACTGAGGGCTCTTGAGGCTGAGATTTACACACGGGGCTGGTGATCACTGCCGCATCTCCTCACGCTTTTGGGATGTGTTCCAGAGGATGCTTTGGGATGTGCTCCAGAGGGTGCTCCATGGATTGGAGGGACAGGGCCAGGAGCTGGCAGCAACTCAGCTTGGGCTGGGAGCAGCAGCACTGGGATGAGTCTGACTGCCCTTGGGGAATCCCAGCTGGGCTGGGCTGTGCAGGGCAGAGGTCCCAAACCAACCAGTGCCAGGGAATTGAGCCACTGAGCCCCGCAGGCAGCTGCAGCCAGGGAGCAGGCAGGCACAGAGCTGGTGGGCAGCTGCTGGCTCTGTGCACTGCACTGTGGATAAAGTATTTGACATATGTGAAGTACCACACATCTGCCCGCGACGGGAAGCACAGGGACAGCCAGTCATTTAACAGCCCTTCCCAAGAAGCGTAATGAGGGCAGCGAGGGTGGCTGTGCCACCTCGTCCTGCAGACTCAGGTAACAAGGCTTGTCGAGGCATTAGTCATCCCTGTGGAGGCACTGGGGATGCCTGGTGCAGCTGGAGAGATGCTGCAGGGCTTCACAGCTGCAGTGAAGCACATCGGCAGGTGTTTGGGAACAGCAATTCCCCGGCTGAGCTGAATAATGTCATCAGCTGTTGAACACGTGTCAGATGACCTTTCCCTGCACTCTTCATAAAATCCCATTAATCAAAAGAGCAGAGCAGAGCTAAGAACCCTTTAACAAAATTATTGTAATCTCTGGGTTTCTCATTCATCACGCAGCAGCTCAGCAGCCTCCACGTTCCCTGGAGGGGTCAGAGGATCCCCTCATCTCTGCTGTACAACACCTTCCCCTCCTGCTCTGTCCTTCAGCTCTGCAGGCTCAGGGCTTGTTTCCTACCAGAGCTTTGCAGATTCTGCTTTGTGGGCTCGCAGGTCCACTCACGCTCACATCTTTCTGGGCAAAGATCTTCCTTGACTGTTGGTCATCACAGACCAGGACAAAGTCAAATTCTCATGTATCTTGTGGGTGGGCAGCTGGGGAGAAAGTGAGTTCAGAGGCTGAGGAAGGAATGTTTCAGTGATAATGTGAAAGGGATCTTGTCTCATAGAAAATGCACAGTGAAGCTGTAACAAAACAGCCAGGAGAGCTGTAATCAAAGTTGGCATTTATACCTCAAATCATTGCCAGTATTTTCCACGGAGAGTTTCATCAGTGCTGACACTTTCCCTCAGAACATCTCAGCATCAGCACGGGTGGTGGGAGTTGTTTGGCCAAGAGGGTCTCACCCATCTCCAGGGCAGCTGCACTCCAAGGAGAGGGGGCTGCCTCCTGCCCGCTCCCAGCACAGGACCTGGCAGCTCCTGTCCCTGGCTCTGGGGATCTGAGCCCCCTGAGTGGGGCTCCAGGGATGGGGTTATGCTTTGCCTGCCCGGTTCTGGTCATGTGTGTGGGTTATCATGGGCACTGACATCCGTGGTGGACACCTGACCCCAGTGTCCTCGGCGTCCCCAGCATACCTGCTGCCCTCTGGCCAGCACAGAGCTCCTGTACAGGCAGGTCTCCACCCTGGAGTAGCTGCTCCGTTAGCTGGGGCTGCCCAATCCCAGAGCTGCTAATTACCAGCTCCAGCCTGGCTCTGCCTTTTAATCCACACAACATCTCAAAGAATTAATTTTCAGCAGTAGAGCAGCAGTCAGAAATGTCCCCCTGGCTTCTCCCTGTTCAGGAAGTCCCCACATGCAAGGTCTGTGCTTAATTAGTCGGTTAAACACTCCCCAGTTCAGCCTGGCTGTTGTAACTCGAGCCTTCTCATGCTGTGGTCCCCATGGGCACTCTAGACAAGCGATGTGCAGTCCTTGCTGCAGGATTGAGCCAAAGGCTCGAGCAGCTGATGGGATGGATGCACCTCGCCCAGACCCCCCACTGCAGGCTGGCCCCTGACACCAGCCCTGTGGCACAGGGAGATCTCTGGAGCACTGAATTTTGGACACAGGGAACAGAAGCAGGGAGCAGTTTTTCTAGGGGGAATCTCTTCCCCTCTCAGAGAGTGGCAAAGATGGACTGAGAGGCCTCAGTTGCCCCCTCCTTACCTGTCTCTGGTCCCGGAGCAGGAGGAGCAGGCACCATTGGCCCTGGAGTGCTTGGTGCCCATTGGAATGAAACACTGTCAACCCAAATCCAGCAATTTCAGAAGGCATCCATCATGGCAGAGCAGCCTGACCTCTGGCCCCAGCCAAGGCCACTTATTCATGAGCCATCACCAGGTATGAGCGCAGCCCGTTAATAACGCACCTATCGATTGGCTCCTGTGCTGCTCCGGCTCCGATCGATGGTCCTGCCTGAGTACATGCACCACAAAACTTCCAAGAAACACCACCCCGACACTTCAACACAGCGCTGGGCTGTCACCTCCTCTGTTTATCAACTGACAAGACTCCCATCACACCCACCTCCGGTCTGGCTCTTCCTGCTCCAGCAGAGAGCCCGGTCTCGTGCGTGAGCGGGATGCTGCCCCCAAGCCCACTTTGTCCTACAGGAGCCCACTGACCACTGACACTGAGCCTGGGGTGGAGGAGTGGAGCAGGACCGGGGAGCAGGGATGCCTCAGTGGGTGCAGCACGTGTGACACCCTCAAACATGCGCACGCCCAGCTGCGGCGCCGGGGGTGAGGATGACATTAACTCCATGGGCCACGTCGCTCAACAGTTTATTTCAGGGCTGTTAAACACTGTTTTGCATATTTATTAAATTGCAGACAGTTTATGCCTGCGATTACTCTGCCTGACAAGCAGCCGCCAGCGGCTGGAGCGGCGCCTGACTCACAGCACTGGGGTGCTGCCCTGCCAGGGGGCTGCTCTCCTGCTCCGCAGCGGCAGGAGCACTCAGCCCTTCCGTGCGATGGCTGAAGGGAAGATTTAGGAGAAAACCATCGTGATGCTCCCAGCCCCAGGGCTCTGCACTCCACATACCCACCATGGCACCTCTGATGGATGAGTCCCGCACTTCACTCCAATCTGCTCGGAGTTCGGCAGTAGCAATCATTTTTTTCAAGCCTTGTCATATATAAAAGCAATTGAGTCAGCAGGCACCAGTTGTCTGGCACAAGGAGAGATTATATTTTTACAAGGTTTTGCAGAAGGTCTATAAAAGTTTGTTCTTTCTTTAAAAAAAAAATACATATTTGACAACGCCTCTCTGGAAAAAATGGAAAAAAATTAAACTTGCAAATTGAAACATTATGTCTGCAAGAGATGTGCTTAAAGACCCTCTTTATGGCTGATAGGAAGTGCAAAGATTTTGTGTATAAACTGTGTTTCAGCCAATGCCTTTGGAAAACTAGGAATTTCCCTGACAGTTCTGGCCCCAGACTGTGGAAATGCTGCAGTTACTGTGAACTTCATCCCACAGAGGAGAGCAGCCATGCCCTGCCCCTATCCTGGGTGGCAGGGCTCTGTTGGGGTCATCCCCAAGCAACAGGACTACTGATGCTCACTCCAGCAGGGCTGGAGAGGCTGCAAAACTCCTGGTGTCCCTGTTTCATGCCAATGCCAGCACCGTGGGGACAGCCAGCCACTGGCACTGGCGCCACAGGGGATCCTGCAATGCCCTGGATCCATAAGGAATCCCCTCAGCCACTCACAAAGGACAGCTGGGATTCCCACCAGGGATGGAAGGGAGAGCCCAGACAGGGCAGCTGCTTGGCTTGCATGGCACCCACAGCACCCAGCAGCACCCTGCAGCACCCTGCAGCACCCACAGCACCCCACAGCACCCCGCAGCACCCAGCAGCACCCCACAGCACCCCACAGCACCCCACAGCACCCTGCAGCACCCAGCAGCACCCCACAGCACCCCACAGCACCCCACAGCACCCAGCAGCACCCCATAGCACCCCATAGCACCCCACAGCACCCTGCAGCACCCCGCAGCACCCCACAGCACCCAGCAGCACCCTGCAGCACCCAGCAGCACCCCGCAGCACCCCGCAGCACCCCACAGCACCCCACAGCACCCTGCAGCACCCAGCAGGACCCCACAGCACCCCACAGCACCCGACTGCTGCCCAAGGAGGCCTGGAGGGGATCCTGCTGTGCTGCTCCTGCCAGGGCCAACAGCTGCCAGTGCTGGTTCATTCCCACTGGTCGCTTCGTGGTTGTTGGAGCTGTAGGAAATGCTGACATGAATCTGCAGCTATGGATTTTTTCTGACAGAAGCTGAGCCCTCGGGATTGCTGCTCATTCTGTGCTTGAGAAGGAGCTACTTAGTTATAACCAATCTTTTTATAATGATTTTTCATTGTAGAGATAGAGTATTAATTATTAGAGGGTATTAAAAAAAGCATTAGCCCTCTGACCCCTGGAGATGCTCCGGGCTTGTCAAGTGTCTCCCACAGATCTATGGGGCCAGGGGCTGCTCAGCAGCACGGGGGGGATGCCTTCAGGCATCAGGGGCAGGTGCTGGGCAGTGGGAGCCTCTGGCAGTAGGCACTGGCACCGCTGGCTGACGGTCTGTGCTGAGGCCATTCCTGCTGGCAGCCCCTGCCCTCTGTGGAGAGCAGGACACCCTGCTCCTGGCAGCCCCTGCCCTCTGTGGAGAGCAGGACACCCTGCTCCTGGCAGCCCCTGCCCTCTGTGGAGAGCAGGACACCCTGCTCCCGGCAGCCCCTGCCCTCTGTGGAGAGCAGGACACCCCGCTCCTGGCAGCCCCTGCCCTCTGTGGAGAGCAGGACACCCTGCTCCTGGCAGCCCCTTGCAGCTGTGCTCAGCACCCTTCCCCTGCCCCACCACATCCAAAAGCTACCTGGGGCAGAGACCCTCTCAGCCCACGTGCCCCAGGGAGGAGGCGAGTGCCCTGTGGGGCTGGGGCTGCTCTGGCCCTGGGCACACCTGGCTCCCACTGCCTGTGGCACATGGCTGGGTGCTGCCACAGTGCTGCTGCCACCAGACCCCCCCTGGCAGCCCTGCACATCCTGACACACGCATCCTGTGCATAAAATGCATGTTAAAGATTTGTCTTCACCTTCATTAATACCACAATTTATTGGAGAAGAGAGGATTTCTTTATTTTACAAAACCTATAGATGGAACACAAGCAAATTGCTGGCTTTTACTAGCATATAAACTGGGAAAAACCTCTGAGATATGTCTACATTACACTAAACTGCATCCATAATTCATACCTAAAGGAGAAATTTTTAGCTCCCTCGGAGGTTTGTGAATCTATTATTGATGGGACTGTGTTGGGCAACAATAGGCTCTCTCACATTCACACGCCATTTACTGGCTGAGTAAGGCTGCAGCTCCTCCACCCAGAGGCACCAGCTCTCCGTTAGATTTTTGCAAAAATTTGGAAGGGATTTAGTTAAGAAGCTGAAGTGTTGTCGACTGAGCGAATTAGGAGAGTGTTTCTAGATAGATTCCCACTCCTGGGTTAATCAATAGATCAGGAATGTGGAAGATACTCTGAACAATCTGTTCCTATTCAGATCTCAGAGAGCAGCATTCCCTCATCAAAACACTGTGGATACACATCTTCTGAACTGGGAATGTTGGATCCTTCACTGGTGGTGACTGGAGCTCAAGGGAGTGGACAGAACCGCCAAGCCTCTCACTGCACATAATACAGTACGCCTGGCAAGGGGCCACCACTGCATCACACTGGAGGCAGCCCTTTTGGTCTTCTTCTTTAAAAATGTTTAGAGGGTTTTTTAGCCAATCAAAACTAAAACCCCAGCAGACACTGAACTGAGCCCCAGTGTGCGGGGCAGCGCAGGTCCCTGTGAACCGTGGCAGTAGGGAGGGGGGACAGTGCCCCATCCAGTTCCACAGCCAGGGCTGAGCTGTGCTTGGGCTCACTGACATCCCTGCTCCAGGTCAGGTAATTTTGGGAGAGAGCAGAGGGAGTGACAGCAGTTCACAGCATCATCATAAATTAAGGAAATGTGCCTGGCACATGCAGGAATTTACAGAGCACATAGAAGTTAGCTTAAATCTAAACTAAAGGCTGCTGTTAACAGAAGAATCTCATCCTTCCCAACCCATCGATACAGAGCTGAATTAGATCCAGGAACCACAATGAAAATCCCAGTGCTACAAATCTCACTGACAATATGTTTTGTTCCACAAATAGATGCAAAGCCAAGTAAAAACACACACAGCAACCCTTATGTGACAGACTTGCCTTTGATTAGCTTTTAATTGCTCATTAAGATTTGGGTGGTTTATGCCTTTTCTGCGTGGCAGAGGAGCAGCATCCCTGCAGGGCCGCAATGATGCTGGCCAGAACTCCACTTCAGTGGGCCCCGTTCCTCCTGAGAGCAGCACTGCTGCTGCTGGCAGTGCCTGCCCATGAGCCTGCCTCGGGTGCTGCCTCCCGTTTGGGTGCTGCTCTCTGGTTCTGGGGCTGTGCTCTGCACCTCACCCTCCCCGCTGCACTTAGTGCTGGCTGGGGATAGTCACTGAGGATAGAAACAACTTATTGCTGTAGGAGCTGCACAACAAAATTTTCTGGAAGAAAAAAACATCAGCGATGGCTCAGAGCCAAGGTGGTTATTGCAGAATTTCCCTGGCAGTACCCAGATCCAAGGGATTATGATGTGCCTCTGTTGGCTGGCTCAGGTGGAGCAGGATGCCCGGTGCCGGGAGCTGGCACGGCTCTGGGCCCGGCGGGGCTGTCTGGCTGTGCTCTCACACCTGCCCTGCCCGTGCTGCAGGCGCTGGCTGGTGCAGGGTGTGCACTCAGGCCACGCAGCGCTGGGCACGCAGCCACGGGCCCCCTGCCACTGCCAGCAGCGCCCACCCTCGTGGCTGCACAAAGGTGGCTGCTTGTTTCTCCTTGCTCCTGGAAAAAGCACCTGCACCAGCAGAGACTGAGCATGTCAGGGGCCTCCTGTTTGTTTATGAGAGGTTTGTGTGAAATTTTAGGATTTACAAAGTAGTCATATCTTTTAATCCTCTTTAATGAGGTTTGGGGATTTATGAGCAAGATATTTTCATTTGCAGCTCGCACAATTAACCTCGGTTAACCTACAAAGGAAACTTCCGGATAAGTTTGGCTTCTTTGGTTATTAAAGCTGGGTTTGCAGCTCCTCCAGCCCCAGCTATGCCCACTCTGGCAGCAGCAGCTTGGGCAGCACAGATGGTCTCTGGGCTGGCACACAGTGCTGTGGGAGGGCAAAGTGATCCCACGGCACGGCACGGGAGGGCAAGTCCCCGGCATAAGAAGGAACGCCTGCGCAGTGTCCCCAGCCGGCAGTGACATCGGGGCAGTGCTGCCAGCCTTTTAAAGTTCCCATAATTCCACAATAAATCAGTATGATAATTTCTCTCTGCAATAAAGCCCCTATTCTCGTCGTGAACTCTCATAACCGGCACCTCGATCTCTCTGTGCTCTTTGCTCTTTATTACCTTCCAATGACTTAAGCCCCTGAACTGAATAACTTCATCAAGGTGTCAACCTAAACAGATTTTTCCCTATAATGGCCCAACTCTCACAGGTTCTTAATGAAAAATATTGATTCCGAAGGATTAGTTGCAGATTTATGTGGTGGATGCTGATCCCTCTGTCACCTGATACCTTATCAGTGGATGAAAGAACTGATCCTCCCCACATGGTTTTAAAAAAGCAATCACAGACTGTGTCAAGCAGAGCTTATTCACAGAGAAATGCATATAATGCTGTGTCTGGATCAGATACGACGCTTAACAGAGAGGTAACAGTGGGTTATGGGGCACGGCCGGCATGGCCAGGCCCGCCTGCAGCTCCCTGCTGGCTGTAGCTGGGCAGAGCCTGCGCTGGCTCCGGGGGTGCTGGCCCTGCCTTGGCCACAGGGGACCAGGTCCCACCGCCGCTGCCTCTGCCAACCTCTGCCGGGCAGACCATTGGCTCTAAAGACCATCACAAGTGTCGAGCGATGAGCTGGCAGCTTGTACGACACACCAGGGGTAAGTGCCAAGGAGCGGGTTCTGTGCCACAAACCCACGCTGTTCTGTGCTGTGCTGATGCCTGGAGGGTCCTGCTGGCCCCTCGGGCTGCCAGCACAGGAGCACCCACGGCTGGGACAGCGCCTGGTGACAGCCAGGGCTGAGCACGGTGTCCCAGCTGGCAGCAGCTTGCCCTGGACCCTCCCAGCACCCGTGGGACCCACTGTGGCCACCCCGATGGCAGATGCCAGAGCAGGGACCGGCCCCTGCTTTCCCAGGGGCTCAGTCAGGTCTGCAGGGTTTGGGGGATGTACGGTGGAGGAGACACCGGCAGCCATGGCTTTTACTGGCAGCCACACATCCGATTATTCATCTTTTTTTCCCCTCCCTCCAGAAACTTGCAGCTGAAATTAATTCATAAATTACAGCCCAGAGTGAGGCATTATAAATAACAGCAGAAGGGCTTTGATTATTTACATTTTTATGGAATCTGAACTGATCAAATACACAGAAGTCACCAGGCACATGGGAGAATTATAACGTGTTCAGACATGATTTAAGGCTGTGCAGGAGGGACCCTTCCAGAAGAAGTGATCAGGCAGGGCTGGTCACTCTGCATCATCTGAGTGATGTACAGACACCACTAAATAAACCTCAGCCCTCTGGAACTTCAGGGAGGGAAGAGAAAGCCAGGATTTGCCTATGGCATCAACCCTACAGACACCCCTGTGTCTCCTGGTCTCCTGCTGTTTGTTGGGTGTAATAATGAATGTTTTGGCAATAGCCTTGCTCAAAATCTAATAAAATTATTCAGGATTCTGTGAGAAGCCTTGGAAATGGAGGCTGTCCTACAGCAGCCCCGCGTGGCTCTGGCAGCAGAGCTCTGCGTTTGGGCTTGATTTAAAACCTCATTCGTTTTTCATTAGCTCAGAATTGCTGCAGACGAAGGTTCATTTTTACTACGTGCGTGGAACACGAACGAAAATCGGGATTTTGTTTCTTCCATTTACCTCGTGTATGAAGTCATCCGGTTTTAGGATGAAAGGAGTTATTTACTTCCAATTACCCAAACATGACTGAGAGCAGGAATATCCCTTCCTTGCTATCAAATGACTTCCATATTACTCATCGCAGCAGGCTGCTCTCCCCTGCGGCCGCCGGAGCTCACCCTGTCAGCCCTCTGCCTGCACGCTGGCTCTGGGCACAGACACTCCCAGCCCCTGGCTGCCCCCTCCCAGCTGGGACCCTGTGGCACGGCTCAGCACTGCCTGGGAAAGGCAGCGGTTCTACCCCAGAGGGTGATCCACCTGTCCCAGAGGGGATGTGATCTGCCTGCCCCAGGGGCACGCCATCCGTCATTCCTGGGGGAATGTGACCCACCCTTGTGCAGCCGGTGTCCACCCAGGGCACCCGCGTGGCAGCTCGGGGATAACGGGGCCTGCAGTGCCTCGAGCCCATTGCACAGGTCCTGCAGCCCTGCCAGCACCACCACCCACGGGAGAGGTGCACATGCCACCAGCCTGCAGGGACAGCAGCAGGCAGAGCTGCCCATGCCAAGGGGCCGAGCTGGCAGACCTCCCTGAAGAGGAGGTGGGGGCCCAATGCCCACCAGCCACCCCAACAACTGGCCAGCACCAGTGCACTGTCCCCATTGCACCCCCAGCCTTCTCCCCTCTCCCGCATCCCCTTCCCTCCCCAGAGCCCAGAGCCTCTTGGAGCTGGGCTGCTCCTCTCCCGACTTTGTAATTTACACCACAAGCAAACTCTGTTCTCATTTCCAATTACTTCACTATTCAGGGCATAATAAACTATTCCACTGATTAAAACGGCAATAATTAAAATCGAGGCTTTGTGTTGCTTCTGCCTTTTAAACACTTTACAAACTCTCCCTAAACTCCCTATTTCAAAGCTCCCATCATGTCTCGATTTCCTGGCTAATTTGTAGAGCCACTGTGAGTGCTGGGCGGGCAGGGGCAGCAGTGTCTTGGCCAGGCATTCCCACTCCTTGCCTCCTCCCAGTATATATATATTTATTTACTTTTACATGATCATTCTGCAAGCTCTGGGTGTTTGTGTACACGATATGTGGGAAGGGGGGTTAAGGGCCCTGCTCACCTGCAATCCACCTGCTCCCAGACAGCCAAGCCTCCTGTTCCTCTCGCCCTATGGTCACCGCCCTACCTGTTCCCTGCCAGGTATCCTCCTGCCATTCTCTTCCTCTCCTCAGCTCTGGCTGAGCCCATCCCTGCCAGGCAGGCACCTGGAGCTGCTCTTAATTCCTGATCTGCTGCAAATCAGTTGAGTTGTGACCACAGAAGGCTCTTTTCCAGCTACCTCCCTAAGGCTGTAATGCATCTTTATTCTGATTTCCCTTCCCAGTATGGCATTGCTCACCTATTTCTCCCCAGACAGTGCACCTTGGGCCTGGACACACTGTTGGCTATTCAGGGGAAGAGAGGACTGGAAAGGCAGTATGTATTTTGTAGGCAGGAATAAATGAGAATGGATTTTAATTCCTTCTAATTGAGTCTCCAGAACTCAGACAACTTCCCAATTAACACCAATTAACATCGTATACTTGACATCCCATAACATTCCATTAAATTTCCTAAAATAAGACATGTAAAGCTTCTCTCTTCACAGAGATGATCCCGTCAAATGCTGCACCTCAAAGGTATTTAAATAAACCCCAGCACCAGCTGCAGAGTCGAAGCCCTCTGTGGGAGATGCACCTGCCCAGCAGCAGTATCTGCAGGTGCCACTGGTACCGAACTGGGCCAGTGGCTCAGCACATGGCCAAGGTTGCCAGCTGATCCCAGGCACGATGTGAGCTCCCTGTGTGGGAGCCCAGGCCCAGATAAACATCCCCTACAGCTACTCATTTATTCTATGGCACGGCTTGAACACTTTCCGTCCTCATGCCATGAGCTGGTTATGCAAGACCAACAAACAAGACACAGCTTTGGAAGTAAACATCTGGTTGGGAGTCAGCTGAATAACTCCTAAAAATTGGTATTTTTCTGCTTGTTGCCATCATGGATCACAGCCCTTATAATTTGCTACCCACAGCTCTCTGCTGGATGTGCATTTCTTGTCCCTAACCTGCATCTAAGACAGAATCCAGCTGTGCAAAACCATATTTCACTTTATTTAGTGTCATGGAAACCTTTGCCTAGACAACAGAGGCACAATGCCAGCTGGCGCAAGGAACTCAGCCCCGGAGCGGACTCGAGCTGAGGAAAGAGTGAGGTGAGTCACAGCCTGTGGCCCCCTCCTTGCTCTCAGTGCCCTGCTATGCCCCTGGCCACAGCAGGATCCCCACTCTGCCCCTGGCCACAGCACGATCCCCACTCTGCCCCTGGCCACAGCAGGATCCCCACTCTGCCCCTGGCCACACCATGATCCCCACTCTGCCCCCGGCCACACCAGGATCCCCACTCTGCCCCTGGACACACCAGGATCCCCACTCTGCCCCAGCCACACCAGGATCCCCACTCTGCCCCTGGACACACCAGGATCCCCACTCTGCCCCAGCCACACCATGATCCCACCACCCAGGGCTGCTGGCTGAGAGCAGGGTGCCTCCAACTGCAGGGATGCATCCCCCTGGGCACTAAGTTGTCACTGGGGGGGTTCTTAAGTGCTGCATCACTCTTGCTCCCAGGTCTTCCCCCACATTCCCTAGCCTCCACCTGCCCCTGGCTCTCCCCTCTCCTCACCTCAGCATCTGTTTGGGAGATTTGTGGGGTCCCAGCCCCCTGAGGTGGGTTCCATCAGTGAGCCTGCCAAAGCCCAGGGTACTGGGGAGGGAAAGACAAGCCTATAAATAACAGGTAAGGGAAGAAGCCAAGAGTTCTGGGAAAGGCCTGGTGATGCATCCATAACAAATAAATCATAAAAACCTGATGAACTAATACACAGCCTCCCCCCACTGCTGACCTCCAGCTCTCAACTGCGGCAAAGTGCCAGGAGACCAAAATAGCAGAAAACACACCAATTAAATATTAAAACTCACAAATGTAACACAGAGCAGGAGAGGGGAGGGGCCTGTGCCAGCCCCAAAGGCCCTGTGAGATCAGCCTCCCACCTTCTGCAGCAAAAAGGACAATTTGCATTGGAGAGTAGACTTTCCAAGTTCATTTCTACAGAAAACATGCAATGCTGATGACACCGTTAGGAGTGTGATGGAAGCCCGTCCACTGCTGGGACTTCTGGCACACTTATCCCTGACATTTGGCTGCTTTGCAGTTACTCTGCGCCTGAATTTGCTCCTTGCTGGGCTCTGCCTGCCTGATACTGCTCTGGAGCCCTGGCAGGAGCATTCCTGGGGGTCTGGGTCTGGAGCTGTGACTGTGGCTAGGGCCTGTCCCCTCCTGTCCAGCCCCCACAGAGGCCAGGGACATCAGGAAGGCCAGACAAGGCAAAGAGAGGGTCTCCACCAAATGAGAGGTTCTCTCTCATTGCACTTGCCCACCTCTTGCTAAAAGGTGGGCAAGTGCAATGCAAACCACAGGCAGATCAGTTTTGCGCAGCCTTTAAAGTGTTATCACACCTCAGGAATAGGCATAAAGGTCAAAATCATTAGTGTTTGAGTTCTGAATTAAATCCCCTGCAATTAGCCCTGAGAAGCCAACTGGAGATGCTGTTGAGATAACAGAGCAGGTATCTCTGTAATTGATAATTACGAGGTGTAAAGATGTGTGCTTGCTTTGAAAAACATAATTGTTTCTCATCTGAAAAGATTACTTTATTGTAATGGTCTGCAATTATTTTTATTTTAGACAGACTGGTGCCAATATCTGTAGCCTCAAAACAGCCCATTTCACAGAAAATTGCTGCAACTTGCTAGTTTCCCCCATATAAGAGGGTGTTTGTTGTTCAAAGGGACAGAATTAGGGCTGTTCTCTAAACCTCACAAGGAATTCTGTGAAATCACACACTTCAAGACTCTCTTGGGGCATTTTTATCTTGTTCCAGTTCAGCATAAGCTCCAAGCATGCCCAAGGTATTTGCTGCTCCTGCATTCTCCAGCAGAGAACCAGGAGGGCATGAGGGAGCAGGGCTGGTGCCCGGGGAGGGGGCAGAGGCAGTGCCAGGTCCTGCCCCTGTGTGTGTGCACAGCGCTGGGCTCAGCTGCCCCTCGAGCCCCCCTCGGGAGCAGCCCTGGGGCTGCCAGCTGCCCAAAGCCATCCCGGGGGTCTGCACTAGAGCCTGACCTGCCTCGAGTAGCTGAGGCGGGGAGACAAACCCTGAGGTGTCAAAGTGGAGAATCCCTATGTACTCCAAAGCAGATGATGTTCCTTTCTGAGTGATGTCCCAAATGACTCCTGCTCCTCTGCATACCCCTGGCCAGGAGGGAGCGTGGCCCCACTCAGCCAGAAGCCATGGGGGACAGCACTGCGTGGCAAAGCCCAAAAGGCCCCTTCATCAGGGCTGAACAGGTGACTTCTGTTATCTCTGCTTCACACCGCGGCTGCCAGAGACCATGGGTCTCTGACACTGACCCTTCGCCAGCAGTGTCCTGGAATTATGGCCTTGAACAGTCAATGCCCATGGACCAGGTCACTAGGGAACAGCCTGATCAGGGAGTGAGCTGCACCGGCCACAGCCCTGCATTTCCCACAGCCTGGAGCTTCCCCCCTCCACGAGGCAGAGCACGGGTGATGAGCACTGTCCTTGCACCAGAGTCTGTAGACCTGCCCTGCGAGCCCCAGCAGGAATCGAAGCAGGAGCAGGGATGGCTTAGATCAGCCTGCAGGTTGTACCAACTCCCGTGGGGCAGGAGCTCCAGCTGCCAGTGGTGTGGGGACAGCCCCACACGGGCCCCTGGGCAGCTCCCTGGAGAGCAGCTGAAATCCTGTTAAATGAGAAAATGGCCATTTGCCCAAAGTGGACACGCTTCATCAGTAAGAGGAGCTGAGTCCAATCATAGCCTTTCAGGCTGCTCGATGACAGCACACACAGCTGTGTTCATTACTGCGGGACCACCAGGCACGCGAGCCCAGTGTGCTGCCCTCAGAGAGTGGGGCAAAATGGGGCAAAGGGGTCCAGCTCGTGCCAGTCCCTGCTGACCCCCTGAGCACCAGTGGCTGCTGGACAGTGCTGCCAGCTGTGGGAGGGTGATCACAGCGTGGGGGCTGCCCCAGGTCCAGGATGAGCAGAGGGACTCCCCACCACCCAGGTGGCACCCACACGGCTGCCCTGGACAGCAGGGCACAGGAGGGCAGCTGTGGGGGCAGGCTCACGTGCCATGCGCACCTCAGCAGCCCGTGGGGCTCCCAGAAATGCCAGTGCACAGACAGGCTTTGCCAGAGGTGCCATCGTGTGCAGAGCTGCCCTGTCTGTTTGCAATGCACAGCAGTCAGGTTTGATTTAAATATTTGCTCTGCTTATGCCAAATAGTTGTTCAAAATCTTCAGGGACATTAATATTTATGCATGAGTTTTGAATAAATCTGTTATGATCAAAAGGTCTTGCATAATTGTGGCTCATTGCTGCTGCCCAGGACCCTTCAGAGCCCACACAAAGTGGCAGGATGGAGCGGTGCCACCACCAGCCCAAGTGCTGACCTTTATGAGAGTATGTGCAGGGCTGCCCTCATGTCCTGCCGTCTGTCCTGCTGTTCTCCTGTCCTCCTGCATCTTTGGAAGCTCTGTCACTGTACCGGTGCTCCCGGGTTCTCCCTGCCAGTGCCCTACACACAGCCCTGCTGGTCTGTTCCACCCTGTCCCTGCCCTGTGGGGTGACACAGCACCCACAGACTGTGTGACACCACAGGGTGACACAACCCTCAGCAGCAGCAGCTCCGAGTGGCCAGGCCCAGCGTTTGGCGGTCTCTGCCCTACACCCTTCAGGAGGGAGCCCATCGCCCATCCCTCGGCCGGCAGCGCGTCCCGTGTGCCAGGTACTGCCAGAGCAGCCGCACACCTGGCCCTGTCACCGTGTCCCACCATCCCCTCCTCCGTGCGGAACCCTGGCGTCCAGGGGGATGCTCGGGGGCTGCCAAGGGACCGTGGCGGGATGCAGGGGTGCCTCCAGCTCACCGCTGCAGCACCGAAATCACCCAGGCTCCTCGCCTGGCGCAGCCTTGGCTCTGCGCTCTTTAGCCCAGGGAGGCTGTGATTAAAGCGTGATTCACGCCCGGCACAGAGGGTCCTTGCAGCAATCCATCTCCCAGACAAGTTCCCCTGAGCAGAGGCAGGTAAATCAGAGCAGCGGCAGTGGGCCCGGCTGGACAGTGTCACCTGGGGGCTGCCCTGCCATGATGGAGGGCTGTGATGGCCACGGCAGGGGGCTGCCAGCCATTTATCACCCCCGTGCTGCCAACACAAACTCATGTGTGGGGAAGCAGTGCCACTGTAATTATTCCGCAAATATAATTAGGTACAAATGTAGTGAATAATACTAAAATATATTTATTTCCCACTACTCTCCCAACTCTTGCAGCCCATTAAAATGTGTTATTATGATAATTTGTCATGAAAATGACAACATTTATTAATGCATTAAACTAAATTCCTAGTAAATTAGTAATTGGCTAAACAATGCCACCGAGATCACTGTGCTGGGGCCTTTAGCCAAAGAGAGAAAGGCAGGAGGAAAACCATTTGTTTTTGTAGTTTCACCACTCTCCTCAGTGGCAGCTTGGGGCTAAGCCGCGGGAGAGCGTGGCCAGTGGGGCCAGGGCCACCTGGTCCCTGCAGGGAGGCAAGCCCGCTGCCGGGCACCTGCCAGGGCTCAGGTCAGTGCTGGGAAGGATGGCAGCCCCAGCACGCAGCACAGGGACGAGGTGGGAGCTCTCGACAGCTCCTGACAGGAGGCTGCAGCAACCTGCAGCAGGTCAGGCTCTGCTCCCAGGAAACCAGGGACAGGATGAGTGGAAACGGCCTCTGGCTGTGCCAGGGAGGCTCTGGCAGGACATCGGGGAGAACTTCATGGAAGGGGTGTCAGGCACTGAAGGAACTGCCAGGGAGGGGATGGCGTTTCCATCCCTGGAGGTGTCCAGGAAACGACTGGATGTGGGCCTCAGCGCTCTGGTTTGGCTGACAAAGGGATGGTCAGCCAAAGGCTGGACTCAATAGTCGTGGAGGCCTTTTCCAAACGAAATGATTCTCGGATTCTGAGACTCGGATCGCACTGGCGTGTCTGTGTCCGAACCTTCAGGGATGTGTTTTAAGATCCCCCCGGCCGTGTGGCAGCGCTAGGGAAGCTGAGGCCACAGTCAGCTGCAGGCTGGCAGCAGCTGCCACCGCTCCTCGGGATCAGTCCTGTCTGGGGACGCGTCCGACCATCCTGCCTCTCCGTTAAACACCAGCGACAAGCCCATGCATCTCCTCCAACCTCTGCTCTTACCCCTGTTTATTGCACACAAACTAACAGAGTGATGCACGAACCGAACTGAAATTCGAGGCGTCCCCAGCAGCCCGCCCGCCCGCTCCGCCCCTCAGGCCGCCATTTTGTGCGGGGAGGCGGCGCTGCCCGCGCCTCACGGCCCGCGGCCGGCAGCGACCCCTGGCGGGCGCGGCGCGCAGGGGCGGCGGGCACGGGGACCGCGACGGGGACAGCGGCGGGGACAGCGGCGGGGATAATGGGGAGAACAACTGGGACGGAGACGGGGATAACGGGGACAGCAACGGGGATAATGGGGACAGCGACGGGGACAGCGACGGGCATAAATGGGGACAGCGGCGGGGATAACGGGGACAGCGACGGGGATAATGGGGACAGCGGCGGGGACAGCGGCAGGGATGACGGGGACAGCGACGGTGACAGCGACGGGGATAATGGGGAGAACAACTGGGACGGGGACGGGGATAACGGGGACAGCGGCGGAGACAGCGGCGGGGATAGCGACGGGGATAGCGACGGGGATAACGGGGACAGCGACGGGGACAGCGACGAGGATAACCAGAACAACAGCCGGGACGGGGACAGCGACGCGGATAACGAGGATAGCGGCGGGGATAACGAGGATGACAGCCGGGATGGCCGCGGGGCGGGTTGCGTGGTCGCGGCCCGGCCCCTCGCGGGTGCCGCCCCGCGGTGCCTCAGCAGAGGGCGCTGTGTGCCCGGGCTGAGCCGATCCTGCCTCAGGCGGGACCGGGCCTGACCGGCCCTGGCGGGAATTTCCCAAAATATCCCATCTAAATCCCAGCCCGGCGACACCTGCGGCTGCTGCTTCGGGCCCTATTGCGTGTTGCCTCTGAGAGGAGGCTGACGGGCCCGAGCGGGCAAACACGTGCTGGCACCGGCTGAGGCCAGGTGAGAGCGGGTGCTGCCTGGTGCCCCCGTGTGCCGCTGAGGGCCGCACGCGTCCTGCCCTCGTCACGGGGCTCTGCAGCCTGCTGAGCCATGCCGGGCCCAGGCGGGCCCCACAGACCCTGGAGGTGCTGCCCGGTGTTGTGGCTCTGTGCCCTGTGGTCCTGGCTGGCCCCTGTGCTGTGCTGCCACATGGCCTGTGGCTGCAGGCTGGCTGGCAGGGGGGAGCCCGGTCCAGCCGCGGCAGCGTCACAGCCTCTCCCCAGCTGTCTGTCCCCGAGGAAAGCGACATGCTGCCTAGTCCCATGCGAGCAGAAAGTACCGTGACACACCTGCTGGGTGGGAACTGCAGCCATTGCCTCGGCTGGCTGTGCTGCTGGTGCGATTGAGCACGGTGCAGGCCAGCTGCCTTCACTGCCTGGTACATGGGCACAGTGTGCTCCTGTGGAGCCAGGCTGGGCTGCAACAACTTCTCCTTTTACATCTTCCACCCAAAGGGGCACAAAGAAAGGCAACTCTCTGTTCTGGGCTCTTTAATTTTGTGTGGCACTTTACTGCCAAGGGGAAGGTGCTGTAGAAGCCCTGGGCAGGGTGGCAGCAGTGTTGAACGACGGGCGGGAGCTGCTGCACAGCTGAACAGCCCAGCTCAGCTGGGTTCCAGTTCCCACCACGGCTGTTCTGAGCAGCAGCAGGAGCACTGCAGCTGGCTCTGCTTGCTCAGGAGGCTTTGCCTGGGCAGTGCTTCTGTCCAAGGGCCCTTCTGCCTCCGGGCTGACTGAACTTTATGTCAGCTGGGGCTGTGGGAGGCTCCTGTCCTGTCTGGTGTTCAGGGGGGAGAAGAAAAGGCTGGTCCTGGGCCAGAGGCATCTCCCCCTCTCCGGGATGCCCAGTTGGCTGTTAGGGAACAGCCAAGGATCAGCCACTTGCCTGCTTGATTCCCAAGCAGCAGGCAACACTGCACCTGCTGTGAGAGTTCAAGTAAGTTGTGTTTGTTTCTGCATTTCTTCCAGCTGAGAAATTCACTCTGTGAACTTTTTATCCTGTTTTCCTGAGGCAGGAGAGGCCACTGTGGGTGATGGTGAGCAGCTGTGTTTGCTGCCAGCTCATGAAGAGCTTTCCCAGCTGAATTACCCTGCAAACTCCAGTGGCGTGCAGGCAGCCCACATCTGTCACACAAGAGCAGCAGTGCAGTGATTTTGGGGATCCACTCTGCTCTTGATGGTGCTGGAGGCTCCTCAGACTTGTATCAGACTGCCCAGTCACCCTGGGAATGGCAGTGGAGGGAGCCTGGGGGCTTGGAAGAGGAGGATTTGCTGCATTCCCTGTGGGATAGCCGGGCTGGCTGCCTCTGTGTGGAAGATCCTTGTGTGGGCACAAACAAAGCCAGACCAGGATCAGGAGGAGGAGATGTGTCCATCCAGCCCTCTCCAGTGCCTGGTTTTGTTCAGGTGTCTGGAGAAGACAGGAGGGGAGTGGGTGCCAAGGGGCTGCTCAGCAGGTTGGAGCACCTGCACGAGCCCGTGGGGAGCCAGGCCTGTGCTCTGACGCGGGGAGCTGCAGGCACAGCACAGCAGGGAGCAGGGCAGGAGGATCAGCACTCGCCTGCCCTCCTCGCTAGAGATGGGACTCCGAGAGCAGCGCCTGCCACTTCATTCCACTCTGTTAAGCACCTGTAACCGTGACCGACAGCATGGCCCCAGGCAGCTGCTGCTCTCTGCAGTTCCCCTGTATTTCTGCTGTGCTGGCAGCACAGAGCCAAGCAAAGGACGAGCGTAGCTGCGTAGAGACACTCAGGTTCCTGAGGTGATGTTCAGGAAACTGCAGCAAGGAAAACAACAGCTTTGTAGGGAAATCCGTAGGCGGGGAAAACAGCTGTGACAAAGCCATTGTGGCACAGCTTTCTGAGCACCTAATGAAAGCTGGCACTATGCTTGGGCACCTGGCCCTGCTCATGGGCTCTTGCCTGCTTCATGCCCCACTTGCCAGGCTGACCTTCTGGCCTGGTGCCTTCCCCACACCAGTCACCAGCTGCATCTCCGTGGATGCGCTGCTCCTCCCTGTAACAGCCAGGACCATGCTGTGCCCAGGTATGCTGTGGAGCCAGCTCCTTCTGCCACAGTGCAGCCGTGCTGTCCCCTGCCTGCAGAACAAGGACCTGGGAAACATTCCCATCCATCCCCAAACTGCCAGAGCAAGTCCTGGTGCCATCAGCTGGCATAGAGGGGAGCCGCTGGAATGGCACTGGATCCCTGGGACTCAGAGCTGCACTTGTGCTTTTAAGCGTGCCGGATGTGGGTAGAACTACCACTGACACCTGATTAAATGGGATGGATGTCTGGTGTCTTGTGGACAGTCATTAAATGGACAGACTGTAAAGGATGTGCTGCCCTGACTGTCTTGGGGACTTTTCCATCTCAGTGAAGACAGACAGAGCAGCACCTGCTAACTCTTTGCATGCCAAGACTTGTGGGACAAGAGGAAACAGATGGTGCTTTGTATTCACACAAGACGAGAGCAGAGAAGTCTGTTCTGGCACTTCAAGTGTGAGCTAGGCGAAGAGCAGAATTCTCTATCTTCCGATAAAATCTTCCCCTGAATATGCTCATGTTCTGGTAAAAAACTTTAAAAAATCA
This sequence comes from Motacilla alba alba, assembly GCF_015832195.1. NCBI lineage: Eukaryota > Metazoa > Chordata > Aves > Passeriformes > Motacillidae > Motacilla > Motacilla alba. The sequence continues at coordinate 16,212,030 of NC_052029.1, forward strand.
AACCTTGGCTGTCCTTCCTTGCTTCATCAGCCCTTGCCCCCATGGAACAGAGCTGCAACTGGGAAGAAAAAGCATTTGATGTCATGGAGTATTTAAATGTTTCACAGCCCCCTCCAGGCACCTCCTGGGCCTCCCCAAGGGTATCCCCACCCCAGCAGAGCCCGCAGGGTAGGAGTGTGCCCAGTGCTCACTCAGCCCCTGCTCACCCCGAGCTGAACGTGCTGGCTGTGTGTCCCAAAGGGCCGTTTCCCAGCAGCATGGGGGATGGAGGTGACCAGGCCAGTGGCTGTGTGCCAGTGGTGGCCAGCAGGTGCCAGGGCAGAAGTGACTCCCGGGCCATGCAGGGCTCAGTGGCTTCTGCAGGGTCAAAGGGAACTTTGGAGCATGTGGCTGTTGTATTTGCTCAGGAGCAACCTGGAGCTCCAGGATGAGATCAGGAACCTGTGAGAATTTTCAAATCCTCCCTTTGCAATAAATCAACATCTCATTGCGTGTGTTACTTATCAGCTTAATGCCATCCTTATCCAAAAAGACTAATCCAATTCCTCTAGAGAGATGCGTCTGATTAGATTAATTAATCTGTTTGCACTGGAGATTTTCCTAATGCTTGAACATCCTTGGGGCAAACTCCTCTCTGAACCCTGAGTGTTCTGTCTTAGTTGGGGAAGAAAGGCGAGAAAGGCAAAGGCATTGTTGAGGTGGAAAAAAGGCCCTGATGCTGTGGCTGCTTCAGTCAGATCAGAATGTGGAAGGGGTTTTGGAAAGCTGGGTGCTCCCCAGGGAGCTGTGAGCCCTGCTGCTGGATGCCAGCTCTGTGCCCCACATTCCCAAACCCCACGCTGAACACCAGCAGCACCAGCCTCCTTCCACTGTGGCACATCTGACCAGGTAGCTTGGCAGGGGTTGCTTCTGGCATTTTTCTGAGTGTCTTCACTTTTTATACATATTTTGAATAGAAAGTTTTCCATATCAAGCTAATCTCTCAGCAGAGCTCTCTGTGGACAAAACCAGGATGGGATCAAAATTACGATTTTCTAATTGCCAGTTGGTGTGGGCACACGTATTTGTAGCCATTATTGTAGCTGCCAAGAGAAAAGCTTTGGAAAATTAGTCAGTTTTGCTCAGGAATTTGCTTAATTGCACCAAGAGTATTGTGTTGGTGAGCAGTGTGTAGGTGAGGAGCTGGGGGGTGGGAAGGGCAGCAGGGCCCCCTCCCGGGCAGAGCTGGGGCTGGTGCTGTGCTCTGCAGCTCTGCTGTGGCAGGAGGGCCAGAGCTGGGATGAACACCATCCCCACCACTATTCCTGCTCTCTGGCAAGGTCTTAAAAATATCATTAACATTTGTATTCAGATGTGCTCTCCCTGCCCCTATCTTGCATACAGCAAAAGAGGTGATTTAAAATTTATCAGCAAGTGTCAAGATAACCTGTGCAATTCAGCATCAAAGTGTAAAGACCAGTGCGAGATGACAGCTGCAGCATCCATGGAGTCACATGTTTTATCCCAGTAAGTACATGAAAATTGCAATGTGCTTTTCTGCTATTCAGGCTGAAGGGCTCCTTTAGCACCGACCAGCTCCTGATATCAAAGTGAATGATTTCTTTCATTATTCCTGGTTATGAAGCCTATTTTCTTGTTATTTGTCATTTGTGAAGCAATTTGGTTTAAAGATGGCTCGAAGCTTTTGTATTGAGCAATCAGGAAGAAAGTAGGGAAGGAATAACTAAGGGGAAGATTGGGATTCTTCATCTCATCCTGCATAACGAAACAGGAGCTGTCACATGTGGAGCAAGACCCATTCCTAGCAGCTGGATTGTGTGAGTCTGTGAGGGTCAGGTGATTTCCAGGCTGGCAGGGGTGCAGGAGAGGGGGTCAGCTCAATGATTTCAGCTACTCGAGAGCTAACAGCTCCTCTGGGACATGCTGGGAATTTAAGTGACTTTGGAGCCAGCAACTTTCTGCAACTCACAAATTTGGGCTTAAGAGCCAATCAATTGCAGTTGTTTTTGCACCACCAGAAATGGAGTATGGATCTGCTGGAGGAATTTTAGAGGGACTTTTTATCCTCCCGTCTGCAGCTGGGCTGCTATTCCTCATGCTGAAAAGCCAGCCATAAGAGTGTCCCGAAAACCAGCCCTGTGCTGCCGCAGGGCTTATATATCGCTCGCCGAGGAGCAGTACCGTGGCAGCAGCTAGGAGGGAAACAACAGGCAGAATCAATTCTCCAGCAAGTGTTGTTTGATTTTGTCATAAACCCCTAATATTCCATATTTAAAAATGTAGCTACTCAGCCTGGAGATAAAAAGCTGTGTCATTCAAATGCCACGGAGGGCAGCTGCAGGTGGTGAGAGCCTCCCGCTTCCCACTGCAGAAGATGGGCACGTGGCTGGCTGCTGCTGCTGGCTGAGCCAGCCCAACCCATCCCTGCCCTGCCCAGCCGTGCCCAGCCCAGCTCAGCCGTGCCCAGCCGTGCCCAGTCCAGCCAAGCCCAGCCCAGCCGTGCCCAGCCCAGCCCAACCCATCCCTGCCCAGCCCATCCCTGCCCAGCCCAGCCCAGCCGTGCCCAGCCGTGCCCAGCCCAGCCCAGCCCAGCCGTGCCCAGCCCAGCGCAGCCCCCCTCGCAGCCCGAGCCAGCCCCTCCGGCGCGGTTCTCTGCCGCCCGTGCCGGCCCGTGTGTCCCAGCGGCCGGAGCCAGCCGGGCTCCGTGTCCCGGAGCCGCCCCTCCCGCAGGACACGCGTGCCCGCCCGCGGGGCTCTCCCGCTTCGTGCGCTCGGCCGAGCCCCGCGCCCCGGGGCTGGCGGTGTCCCCAGGGGCTGGACAGCGTCTGCGGGGGTGCCACGCGTGTCCTCAGCACCAGGGGCTCGTCCCGTGGCTGTCGGAGATGCTGCTTGCCGCGAAGAAGCTGGTGATTTGCACTCCAGATGAGCAGCTTTGCTCCAAGTGCAGAGGTAGGAACACCAGTGCTTTCCACAGGATATTTTTACAGGCTGCTCATGGAGAAGTGGCACTGCAAGTCTAAAATAGCTAGTGATGTAAAAGCAAATATAGGGAATGTGCCTGTAGAGGCCCCTCCCGGCGGAGACAGATTCCATCTGCTCTGGTACCAAGCACATTTCAAAGGAGTTTTAGTCCAGTTTCAGGAATTTGGTTCTCTCTCTGCACTCTGTATTTTAAGACTGAAGTGAAACAGGGTGACGTGAGCAGGTTTTAGCATGCACACAGCATCCTCCCCCTCTCAGAGCCTGTCACAGGGCAGCCCAGAGCAGCCCCAGCTGTGTCTGCAGTGGGTTCTTATGGGTGGTCAGGGACCTTCTTGGGGCTTTCTGCCTTTAGGACTCTTAAGTAAGACCCATATGTTCCTAATTCAATGAAGATTTATGTTTTTCAACGATTTTTAAAAAATGAAATACTTCTTTTCACCACTGAACACCTGCCCCTGGAATGCTGTTCCCAGCCAGAGCAGCTCCATGGTTTCCCTTGTGATGGAGCCAGGCTCGTGAGACAGTGCCCAGGCTGTCACCCCTTGGTGCTGTCTGTGTGCAGAAGGGGACGTGGAGGAGCTGGGAGGGCTCAGAGCAGCTGGGGTAGGGGCTGGGGCCAGCCCCCACCTGTCCCCTCCTGGCCTACACTGAGGCACAGCTTGAGGGGTCCTTCTGCTCCCTGTCCTGTCTCCCCATGTTGCTGTCCCACCTCCCTGCCCTGTGACATCTCTCCTGGTCCCTACATGAAACGTCTGCTGAGAGGAACATGAATACAGTGATCCCCTTATCAAGCTTGCCTTTCTCCCAGGAAACCTGCAATTAGCTCTGTGGTGATTAGAAGACCCTGCTAATGAAGGGAGCTGCTGAAGGTGGGCTGGGGCACAGCAGGTAATAGTCATGTTGGAGCAATGAAAATTAATTGTAAATGCAGCAGAGATGAAAAAACGTGTGGTAAGTGTAATGCATCATCAAAGCAGAGTGCCAGCTCCTGTGCTGCCCTCCAGCCTTGCTGTGCGTGCCAGCCCCCTCAGTCTGTGAGGCCTCACCGCTGGGCACTGAGCACCCCAGACAAGGGAGGCCGTGACACCCCGCTCAGCAAAGGGCTCTGCTGCCGGGCGGCTCCGGGCAGTGTCCCCACCCACGGGGACACGCTGCTCCATCGCTGGCCGTTGGATGGGGTCACCTCAGCCTGGGCAGAGTGGCCTCTGCCACCCAGGGCCACAGCCAGCACCGTGGGGACCCCAGGAGCCCTCCCCTGCCTGGGGCTGACAGAGGGACACCCAGGCTCTGCAGCTTCTCCTGCAAGACACACACATGTAGTGGCTCTGTTCAAGTCTACATTCTTAAAATTACAACAGTCTGGAGGCAGAAAGAAAGCCTCTTCTATGACTGAAAATTAAAGATATTGTGTCCTGATCATTGTAAAATTGACTTCTAAAATAAGATACTTAATTAAATGTATCCATTCTTCTGATACTACTCAAAAGATTTAAGTCCAGAAATGATGCAGAGATACTGAGGGATAATGTATTCATGGGGATGGTTATCTGCCTCATAAAGGCATTATGAAAGTAGCAAAAGTAATTGCATTATATTTATGTCGATTCTCTTATTTAACTTGGCTGCAAATGAAGTATTCTGTATTGAACTGCAACCCATTTTAATTTACAAAACCAGCCCTGCTTTGCTCAGTAGTATTGCAACTAATGAAAAATGACTCAAAGGAGTAGATCTTTTCCATATGAATGCTCATATAGACCTCAAGCAGGCACTCGATGGATGGAGCAGCTGCTGGGGCTGAGGGGCTGTGGGCTGGTGGGGAGAATGAGCTTTAGTTTGCTCTGAAACTTGCAGGAGTGGAGGGCTCATCTCCTGGGAGATGCAGCTGGAGGAGCTCCTCATCTCCTCTGGGGCCTTTTGGGAGCGCTGCCTTCAGCCTTGTCCCTGTGAGCAGGTCCTGCTGCAGCCGTCTCTGCTCCCTTGGGCCGGGATGTTCCTGAACTGAGGCGGTGCCTTGGACACGTTAGGGAGGAGCGGGGCTCCATGGTGCTGCCCGTCAGGTGACAGTGACACCTCAGCTGCAGCAGAGCTGCCGGAGTGGCAGGACGTGCCCTTCGCCGCAGGCAGAGAGGCAGCGCTGGCAGCACCCTCCTGTCCCCATGTCACTGCTGTGCACTAATCCAGCCTGATGTTTCTGCACGCAGAGGCATTCCTGAGTGTGCTCAAACATGGTAATTTATTATTATTTATTTACAAGTGACAGAATGTCTTCTGACCTTTCTGTCCTGCTGGGCTGACTCTGAAGCTCTGGCTCTAACAGTGTCTTGTACATCTGAAGAATGCCAAAAGCGATGCTCTCCTGGCCTGAGTCCTGGCATCATGAGGCTGGAGTGGCCACGGGAGGCCGTGTTTGCTCCGGCTGAGAGGAGCAGTCAGAGGCAGCAGTGCTGGCGTGGTGGGCTCAGGCAGCTGGCTCTGTACCAGTGCGCAGGGAGGGCTCCAGGCCAGGCAGCCTCCCTGATGGTCAGTTCCTCCACTCTGCCATGCTCCAAAGTGCTTTATCTCCCTCTGCATCCTCCAAACCCAGCCTCCATCAGCAGGTCCCTGCATGTCCCATCAATCTCCCAGCTCGACACTTTGCATAACATCTGAGGGAAAGCAGGGCCCTGCTGCTCTGGGGCCTCTCCTGCACTCTCTGCTCCAGCTGACAGCGCCTCAGCGCTGCGGCCATCAGCCCAGTTCTCCTCACTGGAGCCGGGGTGCAAGTCCCTGTCAGTTCTCTGCAGCCATTGTGCCCTCTCCTGCTCCTCCTGCCTCTGCTGCTCTGCAGATTCTGGATGTCTTGAGGACGCACTGCCCTGTTCTGAATTTTGGCTGAGCAAAACCCTCCCTGTGTTGTGGGCAGGGCTGGGAGCCCAGAGCAGAGCTGGGGCTGGAGGACGTGTGATGGGAATAAAGGCTTCTGCCCTTCCAGGTCTGTCAGAGAAGGCTGTGTTTGCATAATGCCGTGGGAGGCATCACTGCTCATGCTCCAGGTCTGTGATAGTGCGGGGTGGGCACTGCTGGGTGAGCTCCCTGAACCCTGCCCACGGGCACCCTGCGTAGCCCTGGCATGCTGCCCGGGGTCGGCCGCTGGCAAAGGCGCTGTGGCCTGCTCCGTGTCCCTCACCCACCCTCCGCTGTGGATGCAGGAGCGTGGGTGCTTATGAAGCACATCTGAAGGCCACCGCTGGCGGGCAGACGTTGCAATACAGAGATTTTCATTGTCAGTGACAATATTAATGTTGCGTGATTTACAGTCTCTGGCGCGCTTGCTCTGCTGGCAGCACAGCAGCTGCTTCGGGCCCGTTCGGGTGGTTTAGATCTGTCCTTGAGGGTGTAATAGAGTTATTGAGAGGGTGCAAACATTGATTGATTTGTATTGACTTGCTTGGCAGACAGCCTCATGTGGTTGTGTGGGAGCAAAGGTTTGGGAAGAGGACCACTGGATAAGGGACAGGGACTCACTGGGTACCTGCCGGGCACCCCAGAGCCAGCCCCACTGACCTGTCCTGGAAGTGCAGCTGCAATGTGCTGGGGCACATCCCTGCCCCTGGCGTTTGGCTGCTGGCTCCAAGCAGCAGCAGTGTGGCCTGTCCTGGTGGCACCAGCAGCTGCTCGTTGCCAGCTCCATGTGTGGGCCCTGCCTGGTGCCCCGTGAGCCCCAAGGCAGGTGCATGTGCCTACTGCAGCTAACCCGCACCAGATGGTGGCCTGCCCTCTTCATTCCAGCCATCCAAGGCAATCTCAGAGCTGCTGCCAGTGTGTGGGCTAAAGGGGCAGTGCTGGAAGGAAAGCTGTGAACATGTTTCTTGCCAGCATGACTGATGGCAGGACTAATGCCCTGCACACCTCTGCTCCCACCACGCAGCAGTAGTGAGATGGATGCAGAACTGGGATCACTGTCGGCCGGGCCGGAGGGCAGCAGCTGTGGGAGCAGCCAGCCCAGCTGCCACAGCAGCAGCCAGTGGGGGAAATGCCTCCTCAGCTGGCAGCTGGGGGCACGGGGTGCTGCTCCAGCAGCCCATCACCACCTCCTTCCCAGCAAGGGCCAGTCAAGAGCCCGTGAGAGAGGGCGAGGGGCTGAGTGGGTTCAGGGGACCCTGCCCACCACACCTGGCTGCACAGGGCCATGCTGAGCTGCAGCTCTGCCTTGCCCTGTCCACAGCCAGAGGGGACCAGCCTCATGCCAACACCTGGAGTAGCAGCCTGCTCGGATGGGGACAGCCCCCTGAGGGCATGGGCAGCTGCTGGGCTGCAGGTGGCTGCCCCTGCTCCTCTGGTGCTGCAGGCGTGTGCTGTGGCAGCTCCCACTGAGTGGCACCCCAAGACATAATTGAATTCACACTTGGGTTTAACTCATTACCCTGTCAAGATTTTGGCATTTCAAATGATTCACACTTGCTTCAGTTTTAAGAATTGGGGTGTTTAGACAATTCTACCCACCCAGCCTTCTGCCCTTCCCCTGCCTGGTGTTCCTGGCTGCCAGGTGTGTAACCCACCCTGCTCCAGCCCCCCGGCCAGGGGAGGGTCTCCCCTGGGATTCAGCTTTCCCTCTTGCCCCCTCACCTGCCTGGGCATACTGTGTGTGGCCCCCCATGAGGTCCCTCATGGGTGTGGTGCAGGGTGGTGCTGGGGACCTGACTGGTGAAGCACTCCCCTTCCATCCAGAAATGAGCAGCACCCACTGAAGGCAGCATCCGTCCTGGGAGTGCCCTGCAGACCTGCTAGGAAATGAATAGCTCTGTTTCCTCTTCTGTGGTGCAGAATTGTAATTCTTCTGGCACAGCGAAGAGCTCTGCCCAGCGGTGCAGGAGGGACGGATGGGAGCAGGCTCTCCAAAGGACATTTAGAACTGATCTCTGGAAAACATTTATCACGGGGGGACCAGCAGGAACAATGAATAGCTCCCTGTGCATGTACGGGACAGGCAGGAAATGAAAGCTGTGGGCAGTCCCTGCACAGTACCTGGAGGTGCTGCTGGAGCCCACGGGCAGCTCTCGTGACCCCCTGGGATGGAGAGCAGTGCTGGAGGGAGGGAGGGCATCTCCATGCAGGAGCTCCCTCATTCTCCTTTAGCCACCTCCCATCAACCTCCCAGATCCTCCCCACAGATCCTGCGCCTCTGGGGCCTCCTGAGGGCACACCATCCCACTTTGGTCTGTGATTATTTTATCCAAATCACCAGGTTTATACTGAAGCAGCTTATAAGTATCCAGGACCAACTTTGGGGTGTTTAAATGAAGAAATAAATTTAAAAAAAAAAAGTTAAGAAACAGTTACAGCATTTGCCGCTTCCTTCATATTTTAATTAAATTCCTTGAGAAGAGCCTAAACATTTCCTGCCTGAATATCTCAGCATGTGGCCTGGGCACTCATTGGTCCCTGCTGCACAGCCTCTCCCTTTCTGTAGGAGCCCAACTTTGGGTCTGATCAGCCCCAAGCCAGGAATGTCCCTCCAGTGCCCCTGAAATCACTGCAGTGGGTCCAACCAGCCCCAGCAGCTTCCCTGCCCTGGGCCAGGGGCTTTGGTGAGCTGCCAAGGCACGCACAGGGACATGCCCCAGACGGGCAGGAATGCAGGCTCTGAGGCAGTTTAATGCCAAGCTCATTTCTGGGTTTTATTCCTTCTTGCCCGTGTTGCCCCTCCCTTTCTGTGCTCTGAAAATATAAACCCGCATCACAACACTACACTGGGCTCTGAAAGTCATCAGTCAAAGGCGTGTAAAATATGTATTTGTAACAGGAACACAAATTCATCATCTTTGTAACAAGTAAATACTTTCTATTTTGAGTTCCATGACAAAGTGTGTATCAAGACATATTACGCAAAATGGACAAGTTAAATTCAATTGGGCCTGAGTTAACATCAGCATTAGAAACTTGACTTCTGCATTTCCAAGATTTTGAAATTTCCAGTCCATAGTTTCACTGGCGAGGTCATGTTGAAGAGATGGCTGGTCTCTCTCCTCTGGCAAGTCGAGGAGCAGAGGTTTATGCAGCATGTCCTGCTTCTCTGGGAATGACAGAGACAACTTTCTGTAGTCATAAAGGAACGCATTCACCTGGAGATTGTTAGCTCAGACCCCTTTGGTGAAAGTGTGCTTGTTGAAACACATCTCAGCTCTTTAACAGAAAAGGTAGAAATTCCTCTGCTAGTCATCTCCAATGTTTATATAACAAACTGCTGAGCTCCAAGTGCTGATCTCAAATAAATACTTATTCAATACTCAAGATTTTACCATTACTTTTGAAAGCATATTTGTTATTTTCCTTGTTATACTTTGGAGAGGCCGAGAGAGACAGGGTGGCTTTTCTGGCCCATGCCTAGCTTCACGCTGGGCTGTGCTCCAGCAGGGCTCATCCCATGCCCAGCCCGGAGCAGGGCTGTGCTGACAGACCCCTCCCCAGCCCCTGTGGCCTCCTGATCCGCCACCAGCATGTGGGGCCACTCCTCACGGGGCAGGCCAGCCCTTGCCTGAAGCTGAGAGAGGGTCCAGATGAGAAGTTTTGCTCCTGCTGCTGATTTTGGAGCAGAGCTGGGGATGAGGGGGAGGCTGGGAGCTGCTCAGAAGTGAAAAGGATTCAGCATGGTGGATGCTCCAACTCATGATGGGGATTTTGGAAGCAACTTGTGACCTGCAGTTGGTCTCAGCTCTCCCAGCTGGCAGACTCTGAGTGGCACCTGAGGATTGTCTCATAAGTGTCCAGGGTTTCTGTGTTGGCTTCTGAGCCATCCACTGCAGAACTGTGTGATATTCCATGGCCTCTGGAGCTCAGTGGTGCTGGCAGTGGGGCCGTGGCTGGCTCCCTGTGACCCTATTCCCCCGCACAGCCTGAAGTGCTGTCCCCAGGCCCCAGCTCTGTCACTGCTGCCGTGGGGTCTGGGGGCTGCCGCTGGCCCCCTCCCTCCGAGCACCCTGACAAAGCACAGGGCAGCTGAGATTCATTCGGCCTTAAATCCTTCCAGAGCGCAGACAGGAGCACAGTGTGTTTGTTTTTGAACAGAGCACATGTCACAGTAAATGCCAGCGGCCTTGGTGCTCAGAATAATAAATGTGCAAACAGCAATTAACAGTTGCGTCTTCTGCGCACATGCGAAGGACATAATTAGCCAGTTCCATCTGTTAATTATACCTGCCATGGTGCAGATATTCATATCCCAGCCAGAACTCAGAGGAGGAAGGTGAGCTTGTGCAAGCAAAGCTCCTCTCCTCCAAACATTGAGATCCTTTGAGCCTCTCTTGGGTTTTGCTCAGAGCAGGAGGGCAGCAGCTCCTGTCCCCTGCTCCAGCCCCTCACTGGGCTCTCCCTGGTGGCATTTCTCCTCTTTGTGAGGCCCCAGCAATAGCTTCTCACTGGAAGTACCTGCAGAGCCCTGCGCAAGCGTTTTCCAGAGACAACTTTGCTCAAAGCCCATCCTGGGTGTCTTTGAACAGGGTGGATCCTGAACTGCAGTGCAAGGTCTGTCAGACCTTGGGGGCTGATGGGGCTGAGCCCGGCTCAGGCAGAGCAGGAGCAGTACACAGTGCTCTGGCAGTGCCTGGAGCTGCACTCCCCTGTGAGCTTTCAGCCCCAAGGAGGTGGAGGGTGCATGTGGCCGTCCTGCCACACACCAACTGTGGGTGAGGGTGGAGGCAGCCCTGGGGGAAGGGGCTGGACACAGTGCCAAGGAGCCAAGGGATGCTGCCTGGGGGCCACTGGGCCAGCTCCCACCCCTGCCAGCTCTGCCGTTAAGAGTAACTCCACATTCCAGTGGGGAGGGCAAAGACTGAGCCCTGGCTCACAGCCCCATTCCTCTGTGCTAATTTCAAACAGACTTGCAGGATGTGGTCTCATGGATCTAAGCAAGCAGCAGAATCTTAACTATCAGAGCTCCTTGCTGGCTGATAAAATATGGATAAAGGAGCCATCACTTCAGAGCAGCAGGAAGAAAAATAATTGCCAAGGTTGGCTCTCATTTGAATATTGTTAAAACCCTTGTAGCGTGGCGATGGCTGCTGCAGGTTCATTCTGCTTCTGGGAATAATTTTTCCAGACAAGATTTCACTCGGCACAGAGCAGTGGTAACAAGGGGTGCCTGCTAATTGCCCCAGCAGCCCCAAGTGGTCTGCCTGCTCCAGTCAGGTCCCCTCCACCCTGGCGCCAGGGGGCCTCGGGGGTCACTGCCCCATGCACAGCTGGGATGCAGCCCTGGCACGGGGCAGCCGCAGGAAACAGCGTGAGCCATGGAGAAATGAGCCACAGAGAGAGGAGATGAGTTTTGGTACGATTTGGTTTGGTTTGAACAGGCTTTTTAGGGTGGGTTTTTTGTTGCTTTTTTTCCCCGGGCTGGTGCAGAGGCTGACAAGGACGGTAAAGTGACACTGACTAATTGAATTCTGAACTAGCAGGAGCAATGCAAATATCTGACAAATTGATTTAATTGCGTTCACGTACAATAAAGCTGAGATCTAAAAGGTCAGCTAGAAAATGGAAAGGGTCCCTGGAGTACTAACAGGAGGAAGCTGACTTTAATACACATTCATCACATTTTATCATCTAATTAGTTCACACAATGCCAGGCTGATAGACAGAGGCCTAAACAAAAGTATCGATTGATTATTAGCCACATATCTATCATATTGCCTGGAGCTGGCTGTCAGCGCGGGCTGGCAACTCCTGCCCAGTGTATCAGCAGAGGGGGGCATTTGATATATAGTTTTTCTATAGCAGAATTTAGACTCTGGAAAGTGTTTTACACAGACACTGAATGATAAAGATCCCTGCAAAAGCTCTCTAGCAAAACCACCATCAAAACCCAGCCAGTCTTGCCTGCATCGAGAATATTTATGAGTGTGTGGGCAGCCAGCCCTGCTCGGTGTCCAGCCCCGGCATTGCTCAGCACTGCTCTGCGGCGTGGTGCGCTGCTCTGACTGCCCGCGGTGCCAGCGACCCCCGGGACACCTGGGCTCCCTTCAGGCGCAGGTTCAGAGCCGGTGCTTCCCCTTTCCTGGCCGGGAGCGTCCCTGCGGAGCCCCACAGGAGGGAGGGAGGTCCGGGGCCAGCTGGGCACCCCCAGGGGCTGCGGGCTGAGCCCCAGCGCGTCCGTGTGCGGGTGGCAGAGCTCGCCCGGCGCTCAGCCGCACTCCCGGACTGTGTTTACTCCTGATTGCTGACACGGCGAACTCGTAATTCCATCAGCAGCGCGGGTGGCTGCAGGGTGGCCGGAGACCGTCCCTGCCAGCCGGGCGGGAGCTGTGGCATCCCCGGCAGCCACCGGCCCTTCAGTGGCCCTGGGGCTCGGACGGGCGAGAGGATGGCTCCGAGAGCGGCTCCTCACGCCCCGCTCCATCCCCACCCGCTGGAGCCGCCGGGGCTCTGCCGCAGCGCGGAAGCCGCTGTGGAGGCGAGGAACCCCTCCGAAAACATCGAACCAAGCCCTGAACCGAGCCTGCGGAGCCGCACCTACCCTGCCTCCATCGGCATTATTTTTGTCAGAACATATGGGATGGGACCTCACTAAAGCGGCTCCTTTTCCCTTTTCCTTGGGCTTTATTAATTTGTATTCAGGATTATCTAATCATTTGGGCTTTAAATATCTACAGCTAGAAAAAAGAGATTTGACTAGGCCTGATTCAGAAGAATTAGCTTCTGCAAAGATTGACATGTTCAACAGCTGCCAAAATAACATCAGACTTGCAAAGAAAATGTCTTCACTTTCTATTGTTAAAAAGTGAGTGGAGTTAATAACGGGGATGGGGGCACTGCATCTGCGCACAGGCTGTGCTGGATCCAGCTGTGAATTAGGCTGAGGTCAGAGCCCAGGAGCAAAGCAGTTCTCAGTGTGAATGTTCAGCCGGGGTGGGATGCAGGTCGGAGCCCTGTGGGGAGCCCTGGCCTGCCCTGGCTCACCTGCGGGGCAGCACCTGCAGCTCAGCAGCCAGAGCCGGCCCAGCGCTGGGAAACCTTCCCTGGGAGCCCTCCCTCGTCTGCCGCAGCAAGGCTGGCCAGGAGCATCCCACAAAGGCCTTGGGATGTGCCCCCTGCCCGCAGGCAGGAGCCCGTTCTGGCAGCCCTCCCGCACTGCTGGAGCAGCCTGCACCCGCATTTCCTCACCATTCTCAGGGGGAGCAGCCGGGCCTGGGCACAGTGTGATGAGCAGGCTCCAGCACAAGGCTGGCTCTGCAGCCTGCTGTGGCTCTGACCTGGGGAATGCTCCCCACATTCCGGTGTTTAGCCTGACCCTCATTATCTCTCTGAACAGACTACCACAGCTAATTTATTTGGAACAAAGCTAGAAATAAAAGGATAATCAGGTTATCCCAAATGACAGCTGCAACATCTGTATTTTCTGATACACTGGCACATTTGTAATGAAGCTGAAAAACTTGTCAATGATATTTCTTTTGTCCCTTCCTCAAAGGAGCAATAGTTGGTTCTCCAAAAGAATATAAATTTATTCCAAATGTGGGAAATGGGTTTTTCTGCAATATCTGTCATTCGTTCCTGACTTTGTGCAGAAGCCCCCTCCCTGCAGCAGTGTGGCCCCAGCCTTCCCCTGGCTGGGGGGCAGTGTCTGGAGCTGCCTTCTGGAGCCTTCACATCCCCATCAAGATGAGTTTCCAGCCAGAGCCCCTCACTGAGCTGCCCCCAGGCCCAGAGCTCACACTCGCTGGCCCAGCCACTGGGGTTCTCATGCACAGAGCCCAGAGGAGCAGGGGATGTCACAGTGCCACAGCACCCGCAGCCACCCTGCTGGCTCCAGCACTGGGCACACGGTGTGCCATGAAGCCTGTTGGTTTAACTGCAGGAGCACAGGTCTGTCAGCTGGGGCAAGAGCCGCTGTGCTGCCCACCACACCGTGCCCTGCCCGGCCCTGCTCTGCCTGTGGGGCTGCAGGGGGGTCTCTGGCTCTCCTGGAGGCCTCTGCAGGACCCCCTTCTGCCCTGTGCCCTCCTGGCCACGGGGATCGTTCCTCTGCACACACAACCCCCTCGTGGCCCTTCTGAGGCCACCCAGAGCTCCTCCTCACCCAGAGCATCCCTGCAGGCATGGGCAGAGCCCCTGGCCCCTGTGCCCCGGGTTCTGGGTGCAGGATCTGGCCTCCAGCCAGGGTCTCTGTGCAGGTGCTGGAACAGCTCCCAGCAAGCAAAGCTGCACAACAATTGCAGATTTTCTATTTATGCTCTTTTTTGCTTTCAGCTCTTTAGCTCTGCTTATTCTGCAGGGATTATGTGCTACTCACTGCTGGCCTATTGCTTCAGTATTTTAATTCCATTTTTAGCTGTAAACCCATTTTCCACCCTCTTTCAAGGAAAGCAGCAGCCAGCACCAATTGCTGCTGCTGGATCGAGGCCAAAGGCAGGGCAGTGTCTTCCCAGCTCCAGGGAAGGAACTGTGCAGGGTCTGGCACCAGGAGGTGCTGGCTTTGCTGACTGTGACAGTGGAGACTCTTCCTGAAGTCCTGATGAAACTTGGGGCAGCTCGTGTTACAGATTTTACTTTCCCAGGCTTGTCACTTTTATCCCAGTCAGTGGCTGTGGCTCCCTGTGTGCCTGGCTGTGGTTGTGCCAAAGGGGACCCTGCCAGTACAGCAGAAGGTGCTGGCTTGGGTGACAATCCATAATTCCCCAATTTTCATTTAAATCGAGCTTTGTGCTGCCTTGATGAGGGAATGTATTAAAGCCAGGATGGCTGATGGTTTTTAAATAAATTCCAAGATGAATTCCACACATATCCTGCATTAATGTGGAAGGTGGAGATAGAGGCTGGGGTGAGCTGAAGCAGAAAGTATACTGTAAATTGAGGCTTGGCACCGAATATAAATGGCAAAGGTTGCTGCCTGCCAATGACAGTAAATCAGCCTGAGCAGCACAGCGATAAGCAGCGAGATGGATTTTCTCCTGCTGGGCAGGCCGAGGGGGCAGCCCTGGCACTCAGGAGCACTGGGGCACAGGGTCTGTGCTGGCCCTGGGGGTCACAGCAGTGCCACAGAGCCCTGGCACTCAGGAGCACTGGGGCACAGGGTCTGTGCTGGCCCTGGGGGGACACGGCAGTGCCACAGAGCCCTGGCACTCAGGAGCACTGGGGTACAGGGTCTGTGCTGGCCCTGGGGGTCACGGCAGTGCCACAGAGCCCTGGCACTCAGGAGCACTGGGACACAGGGTCTGTGCTGGCCCTGGGGGGACACGGCAGTGCCACAGAGCCCTGGCACTCAGGAGCACTGGGGCACAGGGTCTGTGCTGGCCCTGGGGGGACACGGCAGTGCCACAGAGCCCTGGCACTCAGGAGCACTGGGGTACAGGGTCTGTGCTGGCCCTGGGGGTCACGGCAGTGCCACAGAGCCCTGGCACTCAGGAGCACTGGGACACAGGGTCTGTGCTGGCCCTGGGGGGACACGGCAGTGCCACAGAGCCCTGGCACTCAGGAGCACTGGGGCACAGGGTCTGTGCTGGCCCTGGGGGTCACAGCAGTGCTACTTGAGCCCTGGCACTCAGGAGCACTGGGGCACAGGGTCTGTGCTGGCCTGGGGGGACACGGCAGTGCCACAGAGCCCTGGCACTCAGGAGCACTGGGGTACAGGGTCTGTGCTGGCCTGGGGGGACACGGCAGTGCCACAGAGGCTGCCCCGCTGGCCACGGTGCCGAGGTGGGGCTGCCCAGGCACAGCTCCCCTGGAGCTCAGCAGCAGCCTCGGAACAGGCTGAGGCCCTGCAGGTGCCTGTCGGGGCAGGAACCCAGCCACACAGCTCAGAGCCTGCTGGCACGGGAGGGCACAGCCGAAGGGTCTGGGGCAGCCGGGGTGAGCCCAGGGCACGGCCAGCTGCTGCCAGCTGTGGCCCCACACTGGGCTCTCCGTGCCAGGGAGACGCTGCTCTGCGGCAAGCACCACCTTGGTGCCTTGGCAGGAATTTTCAGTGTCTCTCCTGAGGACACACCGTGTGCCATGTGCACAGGGAGGACTTCCCTGCGCCTCTCCCGTGGGAAGGTGAAGGGGTTAAGGAGTTTCTGAGGCTTTTGCTCTCCCAGACAGCCCAGGTAAGGAAAGGTGATTTTATCAGCAGCAGGAGAGGAGAGAGGAGAAAAGGAAAATGACCACAGAAAGACAATTTTGAGAAATGAAAAGACAAATCAGAACATTTTTATAATGAAAAAGGAGCCTGTACAAAACTGTTTTTGATTAATTGTCAGTTAACTGAACTTATTAAATCCAAATTATTTCTCAGAGGGCTACATGAGAGCTGGGCTAGAGAGCAGGGAGGTGTCAAACCCGCATTGCTGGCAAAGTCTGGTGTCAGGTCCACCCAAGCAGGGAAAGCAAGAGAGAAGTCTGCCCAGCCTTTGCTCAGCCACTTCCCTGGGGGCTGTGGGGGGATAACAGCAGTGTTGGAGTGGGGTACTCCAGCAGAATCTTGTGGTAAATTACCCGCGGGGCTCCTCCTGGCCACCTCTTCACACAGGAGTGCTGTGCCGCTGGGCGCTGTGCTGTCACACCCTGTGCTGTGCTGTCACACCCTGTGCTGTGCTGTCACACCCTGCGCTGTGCTGTCACACCCTGCGCTGTGCTGTCACACCCTGTGCTGTGCTGTGCCACTGGGCGCTGTGCTGTCACACCCTGCGCTGTGCTGTCACACCCTGTGCTGTGCTGTCACACCCTGCGCTGTGCTGTCACACCCTGCGCTGCTGCGCTCCCCTGGCGCCAGGCTCCCCGTGGCACGGCGAGCTGCCCGGGCACAGGGGGCTGCCTCAGCCATCACTGCTCAGGGTCACCCAGCGCAGCTCTGCAGCCCTGGGAGAGGCCCGGATCGATGGCAGCAAGGTGGGACAGCAGCTCTTGACTGCCAGGACCGAGGATCTGAACGGCTCCAAGCTCCTCCGGGAGCCCCAGCTGGAGTGGGGTGCTGCCAGCGATGCTGGGCTGCAACATTTGCTTCTCAAAGGCAGAGCAGCTCCAAGGTCACACACAGAGGAATCTTCAGGACTTAGAGCCAGCACTAATCCCAGGTCTGAGACTCAAGAACAAGTCCTGGTTTGTAAAAACATCCCCCAAATCATCCATGTCAGCACACTCTTCCCAGGCTGGGTTTTGCCATGACAGCAGCCTGATTCCTCTGACCTGGAGGATTATTCCAGATTTATGCTGGGATGTGAGAAAACCAAGGACTGATCAGGCCTGATGGGAACAACAGAAGGCTGTATTTGTATTACCCAGCTGTCTTCCTCACATGTCCCTAATAATTAAAACATTTTAACATAATAATTTTGCAAACAGATTTATCACAAATGGTCTGACAGCCAGTCTGCTCCTGGAAATCAACCCTCCCATCCCCAGCTGGGAGGAATCCACAATACAATACAGGGCTCTCGTGACGGCCAGTCCCAGTCCCCTTGGCTCTCTCTTGGTGCCTCTCTCAGGCACTTCAGATCCTTGGGGCAGGAATGGCCCCATTCTCCCCAAGATTTAGGCGGGCAACTTTCAGCCTGCAGAAGCTGTTTTCCAGGAAATGGTGAGCACTCACTGAAACTCCATGGGAGTGCCATTGCCTCAGGTCCTTGAAGATCAATTTCCACGTGGATCACTCCAGCTGTGCTCTTGGCAAGGTGATGTGATTCTCTTCTGTGTAAACAGCCATAACTTCAGAATTACCCAGGAGAGACAAGAGACCCCAAGAGATGTGTAAATGACCAACTGTCTCATTAATCAGACACAAATGCAAGCCCAGCAATGGCTCTGGTTGCTGAGCTGGAAAATGCTTGTATTTATTTATTGAGACAGCAGGAATAGGGATCCCTGCCCAGGACTATGAGGTCCAAGAGCTGGGATGTGGCCGTGCTGGCAGCTGGGTCTGGAGCGCTGCTGGCCTGGGCAGCCACGTCCTGCACTTGAGTTTGTTCCTGCCTCACCTGAGCCAGTCTCAGCCCTTCCACCAGCGGGAGGCAGAGCCCAGGAGCACCCTGGGAGCCGGGCCCGCGTTTCCACAGAGCTGCTCTGTCTGGGGCTGTGGCACCGTCTGCCTCGATCAGCGGGAGCGCCGCCGGAGGAGCCGGGATGTGTCTGCATCCCTGAGAGCTGCGGCAAGGCTGTGCCATCCATCCTCCCGGGTTGCCATGCCAACGAAGAGGCGACAAGAACCGATGTAATTTGCAGAATCACCCTCTTGACACAGAATCCAAGCAGCTTGTGAGAAGTAGGGTGAAAGATGTCAAGGGATCAGGGAGAGACTCTCAGTGCCTCTCTGCATCCAGCGTGTGGCTGCGTTCCATTTCCCAGAAAGCATTCTGACACCTCTGCTGCAGAGCTGGAAGTACAGGACCCAGACACCAGCCCATGGGAAGATCACCTGGCAGTGGGAAAGCAGCTGGGATCCCATGGGAAATCTCAGCACAATGTACCTCAGCACGTGAGGTGCGATGGCCTGGCTGGGTCACTGACCCAGTGGTTGGAACTGCCTCAGGAACTTCAGTCTCCTTCCCCACTGCAAGGGGAGGAGGGAGAGAAATGGTGAAAATTGCAAAGCCCTTTCTGCTCTTCATCCTTTATTTGTCATGCTTGGAGCCAGCTGGGACGATGGATGATGAGGACTCAGCACCGTTCCTCTGACCATCTTCTGCCTGAACTTGCAGCCCAAGGAGGTTCTTTCCCTGGAGAGACATCCCAAGGTTGGAAGTGACTGCCTGTGCTGAAGGTCTTGCTCAATAGCCGATCGCATCCATGAAGCACAATCCATCATGTCCAGTCACCCCTGGAGCCTGCCAGGTTTGTCTTTCTGAGTGCATATCCTGGTTGTATCCTACACAATGACCCTGGAAACACTGGAGCTCCATGCTGTGCTGCCAGGAGCGAGCCTGCCCAGTGTCCTGCCACAGGCCAAACAACCTGTGCAGCGGGGAGCAGGGCACGGGGCTACTTGTGCCATTTCCTTGTGCCCTGTCCCCCAGCCAGGGAGGTCACAGAGGTAAAAAAGAAAAAAAAAAAAGTCTTCAAACATCCTGTGGTGATGCTCCATCTTCCTCTTCAGCAGCCTCAGCTCCTCACTTTGTTTTCACCTCGGTGCAGTTGCCACCCTGTGCACCATGCTCCAGCCTGGGTCACGCTCTCTGCAGACGCCCTGGCACCTGCCATGTGTGCCTGGCTGGGGCTCTGCCCCTGCCTGGGCCCCCTCCTTGCCAGGGTGATGGATGTGGCACACGAGTCATGGGGCCTCAGTGTCCTGAACAGATGCATAACATTTAATTCCATGTTCCTGCTTCAGCCTCAGATCTGAAATCTGAAGAAATACAGACTGCTTTTGGAAGGGGTTTTGGGGTTTTCATGGCTGTCTGGAGCATCTGGGATTACAGGATCAGGTCAGAGCATCTCAGCACTGGGCTGCCATCATCACCAATCAATATCCCAAATTACCTCTTCACACCAAAGGTGCTGTGCTAATTTTCATGGATCCCCTGCATTTCATGCCCTTGGTGTCCTGTCATGCACTGGTAGTTTTAGCCCACAAGCTGGAGTGCAATATGCTTATGAGTAATAGCATCTTATTGGAGTGTAAAGATGTTCCTATTTCGCTGATTTATCCTGCACTTAAACTAATTCAGAATTCACTTACTTCAGAAGTACTGGAAGCAAAATGCTCTCTGTAAATAGCCTCGCTTTTCTAAACTGATATCGCTGAATGGGAAGATGGAATAACTCGCACTATCTATTTTCCCTCAGAGGGAGCATCGCTGTATTATTTTGACTGTTTTCCATAATGAGAGCTGTAGTTGATTCTTCTCTAAGAAAGGCTTATGGTCTGGGAAGGACTGTTTGACCTTTATGGCAGAGTTTTTAGAAGCTCTGCTCAGGTGAAGCTGAAGTTTGTTTCAGGAGCATCAGGCATCCCCTCTGCTTCCAGCCCCCTGCACCGTGGGTTCTGAGTCACACAGACTGCAAGCCCTGAGCCCCTTGCTTTGGCATCATGAGGGCTTTTAGCTTTTCCTTTCCCTAAAAATTCCCAAGACTCTCTCAAGTTTATGGGTTATCACTTCTCACATCATGGAAGAAAACCCGCACCTGGCAAGAGTGGTTGGATCGCTCAGCTGCGGCAGAAAGAGGCACAGCTGGAAAGGGGGAACAAGGAAGGGGCAGGGGATGTTCCCAGCACAGCGCTGGCCAGTCATGGACAGGGACAGCAGGTGGGAAAGGGCCCAGTGATCCTTGCACAGGTATTTCCACCTCCATCACGGTGTCCTTTCCCTGCCCTGTCCTGAGCTCTGGGCAGACGCATCTGCCTTTCCTTCTGGGTCGCTGCTCCATTTGGAGCCAGTCCAGGAGCTCCCCAGAATGCATGCTGGGGATTGAGGGGTCCTGGGAGCTGAGTGCCACAGCAAGGACAAACCTGGCCCATGCTGGCCAACCTGCTGGAGCTGTTGGAAGAGGGACCAGAGGCACGGAGGGGTGTTGAGGGCTGGGGGGCTGCTCTCTGTCCTGCTGCCACAGCCCGGTGGTGGCCAGCTGCCAGCGAGGCCAAGCCCCGCTGTTCCCAGCCAGTGGGAACAGAGGAAGGTGCAGGGAAGCACAGCCGGGCAGGGGGCAAGTGCAGCCTGGCTGTGGCCCTGACAGCCCTGAGAGGAGGTGGTGTGAGGACACGGGGGCTGTTCCCTGAGATCTGTGGGCTGGAACTGCAAGTAACACCCTGGCCTGACACGCACTGACACCAGCTTGCCCAGTGTGTCCCTTGGCACACAGCAAGAGATTTCTGCTCCCAAATGAAGCCAAATGTTTTTTACATGAGTTGGTTCTACCCGGAACTCACTCCTGCAGCTGGACTGGATCACAAACTGAATACATTTGCTGTGTTCTCAGCAGGGGATGAGCTCAGGTTGCAGGATTCATCAGAGAGAACTACATGTGGCAAACACCCATTTTGTTTCCTGGTCCTTCTCATCATCCCTCAATGCTCTGTCCTCCAGAGCAGGACTGCTCCATCTCTGGCTGATATGGGATGGGAAATATCATCTCCAAGGAATGCTTTCAGACTCAATCCCAAGTGAAATAATTCAAAATCCTGAAAGAAAGAGTCCCTCAGGAGCCAAGAGAGCAGAGCCCTGCCAAGGAGGTGGCATGGGTGTTTCTGAAGAATAAATCTTAGTGGTAACACACTGGGTACCTTGTTACCAGGCAGAGTGATAAATTAGGCAGCTCACAGAAGAGCTACAGAAATTATGAGGTAGGTGGAGGATCTATCTAATAAGCAGGGATTACATTACTGAAATCAGCAGGGCTTGGCTGAATGGCAGGTGATGAGGGAGAAGGAACCACGCAGGGAAGGGGAGGATGAGAGAGCAGAGATGATTTACAGGGACTCACACTGGGCATTGCTGTTCCCAGCAAAGGGCAGTGGTGACTGTCTTTGCTCCATGGCCCAAGAAGGCCATGTGAGGGAGAAGGGCAGGGACAAGAGAAGCACCTTGGCTGGTGCTCAGGGGGAGCTGAATCCCCTTGGCACATGGCTGCAGAGACTGGACTGGCCGTTCCCCCTCTGAAGGCTACGGCAGTGCACGATGAGCAGCTCAGAGCAAGGTGAGAGCCAGCTGCCCGAGCTGGGGCTGGGAGGCTGCACGCCTGCAGGGGCATCTGGTCACAGACAGTCCTCGCTGGCCCCTGAGGAAGCGCAGGAGTGTCCTGCAGCAGGGGATGGACTGTGCAGCATGTGGCCCACCTCCTTGGGCAGCCAAGCCACCCAGCCAGGGAGTACTGGAGTGGCCCATGCAGCTGGTGAAGGGCATTTTAGAAGGCACAGAATATGTTGATGAAACATTTCTAATCCAGCCTCCTGATACTAAAGTGGCAGCAGGCCATGCAGCAGATGAGCTGTGTCCAAGGTCCTCAGCTCTGCACTGTTTGGTAGGTATGTGCCACTTCTTCCCATTTCAGGATTTCCCCCAGTGCTTCAGGGACTCTTCCTGCACCGAGTGAGCAGGGCACCAGCAGTGGGAGCCACAGAGGTCAGGTGGCAGGGACCAGGCAGGCCAGGTGGTCTCCTGTTATCTGTTTGTCCCTGGCTGACTGGCTGCATGTGTCCTGATGGCTCAGGACGAGCTCCCTGCAGCCACACTGTGCAGTCCATGGCAGCAGCAGGACAGGGCCACGCTTGAGTCACAGCAGCCCTGGAGGCAGCCCTGGCTGTGAAGCTGAAGCCACCTCTGTCTGGTGCAGCTTCTGCAGCCTCTGCCACCCTCTACCAGCCCTTGTCAGCCTTTGGCAGCCTCTGCTCCCCTGGGCCAGTCTTTGGCAGCCTCCCTACCTCTGCCAGCCTCTGCAGCCTCCACCAGCCTCCAGCCCTGGGTGTCGTGCCCTCATCAGGGCGGGGATCGGACAGTGGGACTTCTGAATCTGGGATCAAAGTCACTCTGTGACCACAGGTGGCCTCTGTCTCCCTCCCTGCCTCAGTTTCCCTCCCTGTAGCCAAGCCATGAACCACTCAGATACTTTGCACAACTGAGACAGTTTCTCTGTGTGTGTGTCTTCCCCTTTCTGACTATCACCCCTGTTTAGCCCAGGATGGAGACAGGCAGCTAACACCGTGTTCAGCACGGACTTGGCATGTCATCCTGTCGTGCAATCAGCAAAGGGCTGCCTGTGCAAGCCCTGATCCTGTGAGATTGGAGTGGGAGATTGTCTCCTGATGCTGTGCAGATAGAGCCACTCGCATTTACAGGCGGCGTCCGTGACTGGGCCGGGCTGCAGTGCCCTTCCCACGGGAGAGCAGAGCCCCGTGCCGGGAGGGATGGGGCACCTGGAGGGCACCAGGGCTTGGTCCGAGCCTGCAGGGAGGGAGCAGGCTGCTCGGGAGCTCCGACCTGGAGCTGCAGCCCCGGAGCAGGAGCCCGGTCGGGCTGAGCCCCGCGGGCAGGGCCGTGTCCCGGGGTGCTGGCTGTGCCAGGCTGGGCTCAGGGTGAGCAGGGCGCACAGCCTCGGCTGCCTCCATCCACATCTCCCCTAGGAAACACGAGGCTGGCTCTCTGCAGCACCACGGGGGTCGGGCAGGCAGCGGGCTGATGGAAGGAAAAGCTGGGGGAGGAGGGGAGCCCCAGAACTGCAAGGGGAGGTTTAGAGGGAACAGATCTGTAATTCACTTGTTCAACAGTGGACAGAAAATTTCCTGGTTTCAGTATCTTCTTGACGTTCCTAAGGGCTTGTTTGTCCCAACGGTGACAGAAGAAGCCAAAGCTCCTGAAGCTCCTGCGTTCCCTGTGTTTGCCATTGCTGCTCTGACTGCTGGAGCAGTGGGAGCCAGGGGCGTTTGGCACCTTTGAGTGTGCAAAGGCAGACTGCAGGAGCTGGTGGGACCTTGAGGGACATTCTGTGTCACCTGTGAGAGCCCCTTTTCTCCCCTCCTCTCACCTCTGCCGGCACACACCTCTCAGGCTGACTGGCTTTCCCTCTGGCTCCACTTTCAGGACTACACCCTGGATTGACCACGTTCCCCAGCAGATTTGTGGTACATGCGTTTTTCAAAGTCCAAGAGCTGTTCCTTTTTTTTATAGCAACTGTGAACAGCGCATCAGTGAAACAGCGGGTTTGGTGCCTGAGCAGCTTGCCCAGTGATGTCTTCTTCCACCTTTGTGATTTTAGGTCAAGGAAATTAATATGGCTCCCAGACTGGGCCATTTAGATCACTAGAGCTGCTGCTAACAACCATCAGAATTACCAATTATTCTAAATCTGAAGCTGTTTCTATGAATGGGAAAATGGTTTGACAGAGTGGAATGCCACTGCAAAACATCTTGAGTGCCTCCTTTGACTGGAGTTTAAATGTCATTGCAGTTTTGCTGTTTTTTTTTGCTATTCAGTATATATTTACAAACTTTATTCATTCCCTGAAGGATGTAGAGCACTGTGTGCATTAATCCACTTCTTTTCAAGGTGTTTCATTGCTTCTGTTGACAAGTAAATAATGAGGAGGAATTATGGGAGGTTAGTCTCTGAAGTTTCCTGAAAAATATATTCCTAGTGTTTGTAAAAGTCAGGAAATAGAGGTGATAATCTCTGGAATTTAGTCCTTAGAAGAAGCAATAATCGGGGTATGGGCATGTAGAGATTCTCAGGCCAGAGACTCTCCTGCAGGGAGCACATCCTGGCTCCCCGCTGGGCCCAGTTCTTTACAAAGAATTCCAGTTGCAGTGTAAAGCCTTCCAAGAGAAGTGTCCTGTGATATTCCTTCACAAATTATTACAGAAGGGAATTACTGTCCCTGTTAAAACACACCCTTTTCATTGCACTCAAATGAGTGTAATTCCAGATTCTCTTCAATGGATCTTGTTAAGCCTTTGATAGATTAGAGAGCCCTTTCCTGTTAGAGGGCTCCTGCTCTGATCGGTGCTTGTGAATGACAACAGGAGCATGGAACTGGAAGGGACAGCTTGGGCCATCAAATCCCATTTCCCTGCAATTGCTGGCAATGATGTTGTAAAGTCCATTTCAAACTCAATCTTAAAACTAATTGCATACCTTGCCCCCAACGCTCCTCTCAGGAATCTGTTCCAGAACAACATTTCTCCCACTGTTAGAAACCATCTGATTTCCAGCCAAAAGTTATTTGTGCCAACTCATACCTCTTTGGTTTTGTGCCAGTACAGACTATTATCTGAGGCCATTTTCCTCCTTTCTTGGTGCTCATCTGCTTGTGTGTTTGGAGAGCAGGGACATGCTCTCCAGCTCCCTTCTCACTTGGCCAAATATACCCAGGCCCCCCTCAGACGGGCTCTGCAGTCTGCAGATGTCCTCGGAGTCTGACTCTGCTCTGCTCCTCTCCCAGTTTCTGTTCCTGGAGCAAAGGTGTGAGAACATTGGAGCAGAAAATCCTGTGTCTAAGCAGCGAGCCTGCCAGCCCTCAGTCATTTCAGCCTTGGAGTTCTGCTTCCCCCCACGAGCCAGGCCACCAGCCTTTGCACAGCTCCAGCTAGGGCAGCACCACCTCTGAAAGGGCTTCCCAGCCTGTTGTGTGCCAAACACGGCTCTGACTGGAGCCTGGTCATCAGCATATGCAGTCAGGCCCTGGCAGCTGGGACAGGGAAGGGCTCTCAGCTGCTGACCATCACTTACTGTCACATGTCCCCATACCAAGGTTCTGGGACAAATCTCAGCACTGCTGTCCCTGTGGAGATGAGAGCACCACGGGCATATTGCCCAGGGGGGCACTCCAAGTGATGGGAGCTTAGAAAAAACTGCATGCAAGGGGTGGCTGCTCCATGGCTGCCCAGATTCCTTTCCCTTCGTCAAAACCAACTGATCTTGATCCCTGCCAAAATGTGGGGCATGAACTACCCAACCACCCCACGCAGGGAATTCTCAGTTGGCCTTGCTAGATTGGCCACTGCTGCCTGCCTGAAGTGCTCCCGCTGCTAATTGATGTGCCTGGGAGAGGCAGGTATGCAGGGTAAATACAGAAGCCTTTAAGAGCAGAACTGTCAAATAAAGTGTTACACTCCATCAGCTCCTATTGCATCCATGGCTGAACAGCACAGGCCAGCATTGGATAACACTCAGATCTGCTCATGGATGCGTTTGACATCCACGCAGGAGAAATACACACTCTGTGATGAATCAGGAGCTGGAGCCCAGCAGCAGGTATTTAAGGATGAACCATTTGTTTTAGAGGGCTTCACATTCCGGTTATAAAATTTCCTCTGGGCTGGAAGCTGGCGCCCAAGAAGAAATTGTCTCTCTGTTCTGTGTGGTTTGCTGTAAATCCTGTTGGTCTCCTGTGCAGCACGTCACAGGAGCTGGAGCCTCAGGAATGTCAAGCTGGGGCATTCTGCTAAGCACTGCAGTTTGGGTGTGTTCTCAGTGTCAGAAAGACCAAAGCACTGTGACTTCATTAAACAGAGTCTAGTTTGATTTTTATCTTATTTTTGAAACTGAAAACTGTTTGGGTTTTGGCTTAGGTTGGGTTAGGGTTTTTTGATACTGGGAAACTCAAGAGCAGGCTTGTGGCTGCCAGCAGGCTCTCTGTGGGTTCTCCAGTTTGGAACAAACATATCTCCATGTGTGAGAAGGATTCATCTCTCTCAAGGTAAATCCATTCATACCAGGACAATTACACGAGGGGCCATGTGTATGTGCTAAGCAGAGCAGCCAAGCGAACCTGCTGTGCCAGGGCCTCCTGGGAGCGTCCGTCTGTCCCCAGCGTGACCCACACTGCACCCACTGGGATCCTCATTTAAGGTTCAAGCCTGATTTCCGAATTTGCAGCAGCCTTGCTGTGGGCTCGGGCAGGCCGGGGCAGGCGCCGTGTTCCTCCGGCTCAGCGCCTGGGGGATGCCCGAGGGCGGGCGCTGCTGCCCGGGACAGCCGTGCCGCTCCCGGGGGCTGGCACGGGCCAGCGCAGCCGTGCCGCTCCTGGGGGCTGGCACGGGCCAGCGCAGCCGTGCCGCTCCTGGGGGCTGGCACGGGCCAGCGCAGCCGTGCCGCTCCCGGGGGCTGGGACGGGCCAGCGCAGCCGTGCCGCTCCCGGGGGCTGGGACAGGCCAGCGCAGCCGTGCCGCTCCTGGAGGCTGGGACAGGCCAGCGCAGCCGTGCCATTCCTGGGGGCTGGGACAGGCCAGTACAGCCGTGCCGCTCCCGGGGGCTGGGACAGGCCAGCGCAGCCGTGCCGCTCCTGCAGGGCTGGCACGGGCCAGCGCAGCCGTGCCGCTCCCGGGGGCTGGGACAGGGAGCAGCGCAGCCGTGCCATTCCTGGGGGCTGGCACGGGCCAGCGCAGCCGTGCCGCTCCTGGGGGCTGGGACGGGGCAGCGCAGCCGTGCCGCTCCTGGGGGCTGGGACGGGGAGCACAGCGAGCGGGAGCGCGAGGCTGCGCCTCTGCCAGCTCCAGTGAGTCCCCAAACATTCACATTACTGTAATGCAGCTGAAAAGGAATCCACAAGTTACAGAAAATGATTTACAGCACACAAGACACTGCATTTCAGAGGTCTCATGTGTGCCATAAAAAATATATTATGAAGGAATTATCTCCATTGGAACTGGAGCTACACAGGGAGAACGCATGTCCAGCTGAGAGCAGCATTGAGCTTTTGTTCATTATGGGAAACACTGGTGCTTTTCCTCTTTTTTTATGAGTACATTTCTCAGCTCTGGGTAGCTACCTAGCATTGGCACTTAACTTTTGTTTCCAAATGTTGCTTTTGCAATGAGATCAAGCGTAGCTGGGACTCCAAAGGCGCGTTGCTCTGTGGAGCTGGCAGTCCTGAGGGATTTAGGTCAGGCAAACAGTAAAGTCAGGGCTCTGAATTTTAGGAAAGCAAACTGCCAGCTCTTCAAGGACTTGGTCAATGAGACCGCTGGGAAACTGCCCTCAGGGACAAGGAGCAGAGCAGAGCTGGGAGGCGTTTAAGGGCACTTTCCATAGAGCACAAGAGCTCATGATCCCCAGGCACAAGAGATCGGGCAACGAAGGCACAAGTCTGACATGGCTGAGGTGGGACCTGCTGGTCAAACTCGAGGGGAGGAAGGAAATGCACAGGCAGTGGAAACAGGAAGAGATATCATGGAAAAAGTATAGGGAAACTGCCCAGTTGTGTAGGATGGAAGCAGGAAGGCCAAGGCTGGAGCTGAGCTTGGCAAGGGACACACAGAATAACAAGAAGGGCCTCGACAGAGCTGAAAAGGGCGGTCAAAGAAAGCAGAGACAGGACAAGGGGAAATGGCTTCACACTCACAGACGACAAGGTTAGATTGGATATATGGAAGAAATTCCTCCCTGTGAGGGTGGCAGGCCGTGGCACAGGAGCCCAAAACAGCTGTAGCTGCCCCTGGATCCCTGTACGTGTTCCAGACCAGGTAGGATGGGGCTTGGAGCAGCCTGGGATCGTGGAAGATGTCCCTGGCCACAGCAAGGGTTGGACTCTATGACCTTGAAGAATCCCACAATTCAACACATTCCATGATTCTATGTTCCCTATGCAACAGTAAGGTTTGGAGATGGGCTTCCCCTGCAAAACCTGGGCAATTCCTGGGCTTCTCCTGCAAAACCTAGGCCATGGCTCATCAGCTAGGGGAGCAAGAGGAAGCTCTGCCAGCTCTCTCCCATCCAGCCTCACCCAGAACATCTCTGTACAATCCAGTAGCTCCCCAGACTGGTGAGTGGAGAAGTGTCACAGCCTCCGAATTCCCGTCCTGCTCACAGGCAGGATGAGTTACACAGCATTCACAGATGCACAGGGCTGGAGACACCATCTGCATTCTGCCGGTGCTGGCTCAGAAGTGCAGCTGTGGCCCTCGTGGGTGTGAACATAGAGCTGCTCCGCTGCTTTTGCCACTGGGGTCAGGCGCTGGCTCTTTCTGGGATCTGCTGCCCTCAGGTAGTGCTGGCAGGTGCACAAGGTTAGATTGCTGCTCATTCACCTGTGAGGGTTTTAGCACATGGCCGTGTTCCTCAATTCATCTCTGTACATGGCACCGCCAGCGTTGTTCTGCCGTGGGGCCAGATGCCAAGGGCTGTGACATGCCCCAGTATCCCAGGGCAACACTCATGATGGAGAGACTCCAGGAGACCCCAGACGAGGTATTGGAGAAAGCTGAGAGACAATAATGCATTCCTTCTCCTCACAAAATACATCCTAATGCCAAACCTGAGAACTGGAGGTGGGAAGTGACAAAACGTGGAGCTGGAAAGGGGTGATGGCTGCTCCAGAAAACTGTGAGGAGGGAGGCTGTCAGCCCCAGCCTGCTCCACCAAGGATGGGGACAGAGTTCCTGGAAGAGCATTGTGCAAGGGTATAATTGGCCTCGTCTACTAGTGCAGCTCCTGGCACCCAAACTATGAACCCTCCATGCTCCAAATTGAGTTCCTGCCTGCCCCTGCCCACGGTCTGCCACTTCTCAGGATCCCAGGAGAAAGCAGACTGCCCTAAGAAACTGTCCCAGATCCCCATAAGGCCAGAACCCAGGGACCTGGGCCCTTCTGCGTGGGGCTGTCCCAGAGGATCTGTCTCCTGGCAGCTGCAGGCTCTGTGCAGGAGCCATGGGCTGGGGGCAGAACAGACGTCGGGGGAGGTGGAGTGGGGCAGGCCAGAACATGGGGCCAAGGAGCTGAGACACGGTGATTTTTGCAGGGAAATGAGGAGGATTTGTAGGGTACAGCTGACACTGGCCCTGTTTCTGGGGCCCTGCACCGAGTGCAGATGGGTGGGTCTGGGCAGCAGAGGGGGCAGGCGGGCTGTGGGGCAGCCAAGGGCGGGCCGGGCGGGCCAGCGGGACCGCGGCAGCTGGGTCTGCCCGGCCCGGGGGTCTCCGGGCTGCCGGCCGCTGTCCGCGGTGCTGGCCGCCGCTGTCCGCGGTGCTGGCCGCCGCTGTCCGCGGTGCTGCCGCCGCTGTCCGCGGTGCTGTCCGCCGCTGTCCGCGGTGCTGCCGCCGCTGTCCGCGGTGCTGCCCGCCGCTGTCCGCGGTGCTGCCGCCGCTGTCCGCGGTGCTGGCCGCCGCTGTCCGCGGTGCTGCCCGGCCGCTGTCCGCGGTGCTGCCCGCCCCTGCTCCGCGCCGCCGCCCGGCCCGGCCCGGCGCGCTCCCCGCGCTCCCCGCGCTCCCCGCGCTCTCGGCGGCGGCGGCGGCGGGGGCGGGCCGGGCCCTCCCCGCGCCGGGAACGCGCTCCCGCCTCCCACCCGGCACAAAGTTTCGCGGCAGGAACTCGGGCGGCAACAGTGCGGAGCCGGTGGCGCCGGAGCGCGGCCGCGCGGAGCCCCAGCGCCCCGGTGCCCGGCGGGGGCCGGCGGCGACCGTGCCATGCGGGGCCCCCCCCCACCGGCGGCGGCGGGGCGGGCGGGCAGCGGCGCCCCATGCGGCTGGGGCGGCCGGGCGGCGGCTGACACCATGTGCGCCCGGTGCCCGGGGCGAGGAGCGGGGAGCAGCCATGTCCCCCCCCGCCCAGCCGGGGGTGCCGGGCGGGCGCGGCTCTAAGGGGCCCCCGGCGCGGAAGCTCCTGTGCATGTGCAGCCTCTCCCTGTGCCTCACCTACCTGTGCTACAGCCTGATGGGGGGCACCGGCCCGGCCGCCCTGCGCTCCCCCGCCGCGCTCCCCGGCTCGGCGGCCCCCGGGGCCCCGCGCTCCCCCACCGCCTTCCCCGTCACGGCGGCCCCGCGCTCCGCCGGCAGCCCCCCGGGCAGCCCCGGCGCCCCGGGCCCCTCCGCCGCTCCGCCGCGGGCCTCCAACGGCAGCCGGGAAGGAGCGGCGGACACCTGGCTGCGGACGCAGCTGGCCCCCGGGGAGGTGATCGCGGCGCAGAGCGGAGCCTTCGAGAGGGACCCGCAGGAGTCGAGCACCACGGACGAGGAGCTGAGCCGGGCCGGCAGCCCGGGCAGCCGCGGCGGCAGCAGCAGCACCACGCCGGACTACGGGGAGAAGCGGCTGCCGCAAGCCCTCATCATCGGGGTGAAGAAGGGGGGGACGCGGGCGCTGCTGGAGGCCATCCGGGCGCACCCCGACGTGCGGGCCGTGGGCACCGAGCCCCACTTCTTCGACAGGAACTACGAGAAGGGGCTGGAGTGGTACAGGTGAGGGCGGAGGGCTGCGGGCGCGATCCGCGGCGCTGCAGGGGGAGGAATGCGCGTCCGTGCGCGGCGGGGGAAGCTGCTGCGGGGTCCCGGGGGTCCCCTGATGCCCCCGGGGGGAGCCGGGGCGCGGGCGCCGGCTCCGGGAGCGCCGCGGGCCGAGCCGCGGGGCCGGGGCTGGCGGGGCGCCGGGGCCGCGCCTGGCAGCGGCGGCGGTGGAAAACGCGCTGCTCTGGTGGGAAAGCAGGAAATCTCTGATAACATCCCTCTCGGCTGCTCGGAGTGTGGGAGCATACCGTAGCAGTTCAGCTGCAGTTGGTGTAAAATATGCCTAAATAGGTCGGTAATTAATAATTACTGAAATAAACAAGGTCACAAGTCATTCCAGGTGCTGCTAGGGCTGAAGGATGCTGCCTTCATGCGAGCACTGGCTTTGCTTCACAAATAAGGTTTACTCTTTATTCAACAAGTTCCACGTTAGGAAGTTTTTTTCCATTGACAAGATCTAATTCTGTTTGTGAAGAAGTCTCTAAATACTGTTGAGTGGCACTGGGTAACATTTTAAAGGAATTTAATGCCAAAGGTCCTGGTTATTAGAAAACACTGGACTGCAGTAAGGAAGTGTTAAATGTATTGACAGCTTTAGGAAATCAATGGATTGTGATGGCTCAGTGTTTTTCCCTCTTTAAAAATTTCTGAGGAGAATGCAGCACATCATAGAACTTAAAAACTCCCAGTAGCTCTGGTAGCTCATGGTTCAAAGCAAACCATACTGGTTCTTGATAAAAAGTGGTCTGTGGCTGAGCTGGTGAAGTTCTTGTTGTGGTTAGAATGGCAGCTGCTGAGTTGCTCTGCAAGTGAAGCTGAAAATGAGAGGCAGCAGGCAAGTTACTGCCTGGATTAACTGGTCCCTCATTATTAAAATAAAGTACATGGTCTGCATATCAGTGGTATTTAGAGGTGAGGAACTCCAGGCAGTCTTCTGTGGGGATTGTGGAAGGAAAGTCTTCCTAACACTTGGTGTGGCATCCGCTTGGCTCTGGTGAAATGCAGTGGGATTTTCTGGAGGGATTTCTTGGAAGTGGACATCAGCCCTGAGAAAGTGAGGGTGTCCCTGAGAGTGCTTTTGGTTTGCTGCTCCGATGGGGGGAAGAACTAAAGGACTGGCTATGGCTATTGTGTTTACAGATATAATTTCAGACACAGCATTTTATTCTACTGAATTTTCTTGGAGGAAAGGCTTAACCTTGAAAAATAAGTTTAGAAAACTGGCTAGAAGAGGATAGAAATTGTAACATAAACAAAGTTTTGTTTCATTGAAAACAGGCAGAAGAAGATCAAGCACTGAATATGATGAGTAGCTGCTTTTTCATCTTTAAAGTTATGCTACTAGAAAAGGGCTAGTGAGTGGGTGTAACTCCTCTCGTGGAGTAAGAGGCACACACAGGTTTTCATTTGCAGAGTGCAGTTTGGTATTTTCTATCCCTGCAGCAGCTCTCTGCTGTGTGCTGCTCGTTTCAAGCCCCGGAGCTCTGCTGCTCGGGCGGGAGAGGTGGGAGAACAGGTTGGAGCACCCTCAGTGTGTGAGGCTCTGGGCAGAGCAGGCTGTGGGACAGAGCAGAGCCTGCTGCTCTGTGCTGTTGCAGCCCCGGCTGCCTGACCTGCAGTCAGCTTCACACCTGCCAACCCAAACACTCCCTCTCCCCCCTCCTTCAAGGGTGTTCAGCCTTGCAGGCGCAGGACACTGCTGGTGGTCTGTGCCTCAGCAGCAGCCACAACTTCCCTGGTGCTGTGCTGGTGCCAGGCTGCTGTCATGGACTGGCTTTCAGTGCCATACAAACACAAACCAAAAACAGAACGGGGAGAGCTCACCGTCCATGCCAGCAGCTGCTTCTTCCTGACCTCTGAGATTACCTGATTGAGTGCACTGGGGAGGCAGACAGCTCATAGCTGTGTCCCAGGTAGACTAATTAGAGATTTTTTTTCCTGTCCACAGAAATGTCAATTTTTTTTAGCACAGAAGCAACTATTGAAGTAATCTCCTTATGGTGACGTCTGCATTACACACTTTACACATGTGAGCTTTTAACACGGTCAGATTTTTTCTTATGTAGTGAAAAAAGGGAATGGCAGATCTTCCCTGGCAGAGGGTTCCTTGCTTAGTTGTTCAGTCATCAGATTATCTCCCAGCCTCGAGGAGCTGGAGGAAAGGGAAATCTTGGTTTCTCCTGTAACATGGAGACAGCACCAGGGCATTGCCATTTCTTTGTGTGCACTCCATGCTGCATTACCTGTGTCTTTGCTGCCTTGAGATTGAAAAGCCCTAAACACTCTGGATGCTGGGTCCAGGATCCCTCTCAGTGGCTGGAGTTGCTGCAAGCACTGGCCCAAGGGGTGCCAGCTCTGTGCTGCTGGGGACAGGGTGGCATGTCAGGATGGCATGTCAGGACTGCCTGCTCTGTTTTTTCCTGGGAACCTGTGGCAGTTGCAAACAGAGGTCTTTCCACACACTAACTGGTGCAAGCTGGGCCAAGATTAGTTTTGGTCAGTTTCTATTTCGCTGCCAGGATTGTTTGTGCGGTTGCAGTTCATGATTCTGTCCGTCCTAATGCTGGGCTGTCTGAAGGACAAGTTCCATGGTACAGCTTTCCTTAAACGAGATTCAGTCTTCCTCTCTGTTCCTTTGTGTTGTCTTCGACTTGCTCCTTCCTTCCCCAGGATATGCCAGCTTTCCTGTGGGAGCTGCTGCTGATTTTTAGCCAGTGTCCAAGTGTCCCCCTGCTCTCTCACGTGCTCAGGCACAGTGGTCTCTGCATGTCCCCCATGGCCAGGCTGGACTGCAGGCATTTGCTCTCTCCAGTGTGATGCTCATGCCTCAGTGGGCATGTCCTGTGCCAGGAGCTCTGCCCTGAGCTATCCTGCGTTTGGAAAAGCACTGGGAGCCTTTCTCAGAGCACAGAAAGGATGGCGGAGTGACAGAGAGGCCTCTGAGACCAGGAAATGGAGATTACATCCATAAATGCTCATTACAAGCACAGGCACAGCATTTGGGACATGTCTGAGTTCCCAGCCTGGGCGTGGATCAAGGGCACACAATTGTGTAGGGATTTGTGGATAATGGGAACTGCAGACTGCCTGCAGTGTCCAAACCTGGACAGGTTTGTCTCCTTGTGGTGCTAGGGGCCTTGGTTTGGTCTCACAGAGGAGAGAGCCTGGGGAGGTGGGCAGGGGTCTGCAGGGCAGCCGTGCAGTCGGTGTGGTCCCAGTGGCTTTGTGTGGCTGGAGAGGGAGGGGCAGGTGACCCTGTCTGGCACTGCAGTGGCCACGCTGCCCTGCACCAGCGCTGTGGGTGCTGCACAGGCTCACCCGTGCACATGTCAGCACATCGGGATGCTCAGATGCTGTGGTCACTGCTCTGGGGATTCCAGAAGAGAAGTGCTGCAGGGGGCTGTGTGAAGGAGGTGGGAGCTCCAAGCTCTGACATGGCGGGGGCTTTAGTTGTGTCTTTTTGCTGATGCCAATGACCAGCATAGGAGACCTCATCACTTGGGCACCCTTGAGGTTTTCTGAGCTGAGTGGAACAGCCCAGTGCCACCAGCCACCATCCCCAGCTGCCTGCAGGCTCAGCACGGCGAGGGGGTTAAGTTCTGTCGTGTTATGTTTTCCAGGCTATCTTGACATCCTACCTTTAGCAGAAAAACTGGGGATTTGTAACAATAGTTTGAAAACAAACCTGCGGTTTTAACACAAATATGATTTCCATAACACAGAAAGAACACCTGATAGTGATGAGTTGAAACTGAGTTTTAAGGTTTGCTGAGTGGAAGAGTTAAATTCTGTGTGTACCTGCACATGGCTTTACTCCTTGCTTCCTCCTCAGTGGAACCCTGATGGAGAGGCTGCAGCAGTATCTGCGATTAGATGGCATTCCCTCTCTGCCCTGGGCCTGCAGTGCTGGGTGCTTGGACGGGGTGTAGCTGTGTGCATGGAGTGGCCCCGCTGCAGGAGCAGTCACCATGACAGGCACTGGAGTGGCTTGCATGTCTAATGCTATTTGCACTGCTTGTCTGGGTTTTTTGGAGTGTTCTCCCGAGCAGTCAGGCCTGCGTGTTATTTGGTGAGCTGCTGGCCTCATACAAATAATGAGTAATGCCATGACAGGGAGCTCTTCTCTCAGTAATAAGCACGTGCTCACGAGTGAGCAGCTCCGTGGAGCCGCGGGCTGTGGCTCCAGGGCTGGCACTCCCAGTCTCATCCCTGTGGACGCTGAGTTCATCTGTAGGGGGGAGGTGGCCGTTGTGTGCTGTTATTTCTGCCACGGGCTCTGCTCCCCGTGGGGCTGTCTCACCTTCCTCCCTGTGCTGACCTGGTGGCTGGGCAGTGGGGCCAGCCCTGCGTGCCCGGGGACGATCCAACCTTGGAGCACCCGGGTTTAGCTGCCATGGCTGCTGGCAGGAATTGTGTCCAGGGATGTGTGCGGGGACCCTTCTTCAGCATCCCCTGACAGCTGTTGGGCAGCAATAGCCTGGGGCCATTTCAGCCTCATCCCACACAGTGTCACCTCGCTGTGAGCTGTACCTTGCTGTGAGCTGTAATTGTGTTGCTGGCTAATGCCTGTGCTGTTCTGATCAGCTCAGGGCATTCAGGAAATCAAACCCTTTCCATCAGCGCTGTGAGCCTGAGCTGACGGCACTGTGGGAACACCTACAATGGAAGGATGGATTGGGGTCTGCTCTTGCCCACAGGCACAGCTGCAGAGCCTGGGAACTGCTGTGTTTCTCTGCAAAAGGCCTTCCCAGAGTGTTGTACCCACTGCACTTCTGGTAACTTAGGGAAAATGTATTGATTTTGTTTCTGGGCCCTGCTGTGAGTTGGCTTTAGCTGAAATGGAGTGACTCAGCTGCCTCTCTCCTTTGTGGATCCAGTGTATTGGACTTTGCTGACACCTGGGTCAGCTCTGGGCTGGGGACTGCGAGCAGGGGTCAGGCTTTGTGCTGGTTTGCTCCCATGTTTCCCCCATCCTGGGGACTGATGAGAGGCCATTCCAGCAGCAGTCATGGATTTTCTTCTGCATCCTGCAGCTGCTGCAGAGAATCTGCTGTGTGCCAGAGCTCAGGGTCTCCTGGCTCTGCCCCTGCCTTGTGTGCTGTGCCAGGGGAACCCACCCCGCGCCATTCCTGGGCAGCAGTTGTCTCCCTCCTTTCTGCTCTGCTTGGGAATGGGATGAAGGAATGAATTGTGTCTATTTGCAGTGTTTTATCACCTGATGGTGGTTATCCACATGCTGCTCAGTTGTAGCCATGGGAATGGCAGCTGCTCTCAGCACCTGCAGCCCCTGTGTGCTGCTCTGGCTCTTCCTGAAAAGAGAGTGAGAGAAGTGCCAGGGCCAGCACGCTGGCAGGAGGGCTCTGGAGCGCCCGCAGGGCTTGTCACTGCTTCTGCCTCCACGTGGAACGTATTTGTGGTTGACTGTGAGCACAAAGTGCTGGGAGAAAGGTGGAAGCAAGAGGGGCAGGCGGCAGGGTGCTCTCTGTGCCCCTCGGCAGCCCCCGGGCACCGGCCCTGCTCTGCCTTGGCAGGAGGTGTCCGGCCCCCCTCCCTCAGACGGGGGCGGGGGAGTGACCAGGGTGACGTCCCACCACCGAGCCCAGCTGGGGTTCTGCCCTGCTCCCTCTCTGATCCCGGTGTGTGTGAGGAGCCTGGGGACAGCAGCAGCCACACAGCTCTCCTGGGAGGGTTATGGACACGGGGCTCAGCACACCAGCCACACACGTTGGGGATGCCTCTCCCAGTGACTGTTGGAACATCCCTCGGAGCACGTAGGAAACTGGCACATATCACCACCAGCCCTGAAATCACTGAACTGTTGCACTGCAGTCTCAAGAACATGCTTTCTCTAGGATTTTGCTCAATAACCCACTTTGTAAACACTCTGGTGCTTTGCTGCTGGTGGTTTAAGTGTTGTCTGGGATGTCAAAGTTTGTGAGCTTCGCTCTCTTTGTGAGTGCTCGTGCATGTAGAGTTACAGCAAACTCAAAAACAGGCCTGGGGAAAAACAGCCCCTTGGAGAAGCAAAAGGGGAAGTGTTGGGTGTTCTCTGGTTTAAACGATGCACCTGACCCCTGCCTGCTCCCGGCCAGCAAGGCTCACTCTGCTCTGCGCCAAGCCCAGACTGCAGAGAAGGAGCAACAGCTTCTCAAAGAAAGTTATGGGCAAAGGCTTTCGATTTTCAAAGTCCAAATTCCAACACAAATTTGTGACACCTTGTATCGACAAAGGTCAGAGTCTTTTTTTCTTTTCATGGGTTTCTTTTACCTCTTCTTTTCATGGGGACTCCTTTTCTCTGAGTCATTATTTCATGCACTTCAGCAGAAATTTTATTGCTTTGGGGGCTGGACTGGTGCATGTGGGACATTTCTCACTGCTCAGAGTGTGATACACAGAGGTAATTTCTTTCAAATGATTTTTGCTTGAAGTGGTTTCAATGAATTGCAAAGAGCATGAGGGTATGAGCATGAATGAATGGCTGAAACATTTGTATGGAGTTCAGGTGAGGAACCTGCATGATCAAACTTTCCAGAGCATCCAGTGTGGATATTGTAATTCCACTGCTGTGTGCATGTGAGCAGGAGTTAATTTTAGGCTTTTAATCCACTTTTAAATAAGTATTGTTTAGGGTGGTATGAGGTTAAAATTGGTTTCCCCTATATTTGAAAAAGTTTAAAGGAAACCCCAAAATTACCAGAGTCTGTTCAATCACAGTGAGAAATTCCTGTTTAGATCAAAGGTATCTGTCAGGGGCATGGGGCAGTGGCTGGGCAGGGTTGGGCCCTGGCCCTGCCAAGAGCAGCTCCTGTCC
The DNA here is from genome assembly GCF_015832195.1 of Motacilla alba alba. Lineage (NCBI taxonomy): Eukaryota > Metazoa > Chordata > Aves > Passeriformes > Motacillidae > Motacilla > Motacilla alba. The sequence goes on from NC_052029.1 coordinate 16,249,410, forward strand.
CTGGGCATGGCCGGGCTGCTGCCCAGACTCTGCTCCATGATGGCACATGGAACTGCTCCCCCATTTGTGATTTGGGTAGCTGCACTTTCCAAGCTGAAGGAGAGTGTTGAAAGTTGACTGTAGAAGGCTGGGGAAAAATTCATACTTATGAAAAGGGCGAAGAAAAAAGCCAAAAAACAGACCTCAGAAAAATCCTCCAACCTTTTTTTTTTCAAAGTCTCCCAATTCCCTCCCCAGTGTCAACACACCAATTTAGTAAATGTTGCAAGGCACAGTATTTTCCCCCTTGTCATATTATACATCCAGGCATCAAGGATGGATCATAAACTTGCTCTTTATGGCTTTAACATTTCAATTGCTAGTCACATTTTATGTAAATTAAGGTATTTACCTTGACAAGCTCTCCTGTGAAGTACGGTACTTCTTTACAGAATATATTTGGCAATATAAACAGGCCAAATGCTGGGGGTGGATGCAAAATTCACAATTGATTTTTACAGCTAAGTAGGATCCTCCCAAAATATACTGCAGTTGTCTGCTCCAATCTTGTCAGTGCCTGGAGAAACTGAGGCAGGGGGACCTGGGGGAAGAGGAAATAGCAAAGGGACATCAGTTGTAGCCACCGACCTACTAAACAGAACTAGCTCTGGATAAAAATAACTCCATCTGCCAGACTTTATTTTGTATTACAGAGATTGCTATAACACATTTCAAGCCAAAATCTGATTTCCATTCCCTTCAGAGCCAGGCTGGACTGGACTTGGCCCCCTCCTTTATTAGCAGTAATTATTTTGGATCCGAGCAGAGCAGCACTGCTGTGGTAGCCCAGATCTGTGGCTCTCCTTTGTTTCAGAGTGTATTTCCTTTCATCTTGCATTGAGATGGGTACAGTAATATATTTAGTATTAGTGTCCATCCACATCTGCGAATAACTTTATTTCAGCCCCCAGCTCTGCCCTCTCTGTATTTGCTCTTGATGGACACTCACATAATTAAGCTGAGCCATGAGCACGCTCGTGGGGAGCCAACGTCAGCATCAGGCCTGGGTGTTAAAGCATGGCTGGATTGCACAGCCCCAGCTGCCACCATCCAGCCAGGGTGAGCAACCCCCCAGCCTGTGTGAGGCCAACATGGGGCCGTGCACCAGCCCCAGAGGCTTTGAGGCTCCTCCAGGTGCTTCTGTGCCCCGGGCGGCTCAGCTGCTGCCCAGCCCTGAGCCCCAGAGATGTGGGAAGGGGTCACGTCCCAGCCCAGCCCTGGGTGGAGGGTGCTGCATCACCTGTGCAGGTGACAAACTGTCAGTCACTCGGCCCTGGTCCTGCTTGTTCAACAACAAACTGACCGTTTTCCATCCGAAGTGCTGACTCAAGAAATGCTGGTGGCAGACCTATGGATCCTAAAGTCGTTGCTGCTGGAGGTCTTTAACTGGCTGTTGGTTCATCCCTCCTCGGTCTGTTCCCCAGGGAGTGCCAGCATCGATCCCGCAGTGCCCCTCCCCTGCACTGTCAGCACTCACAGCCTTCAGGCTCGTTTTAGGGCTCTTTATTTGTACCCTTTTAATTCCTGAATTACCAGTCGCCACCTCTGCTTCATGCTCTGTGGCACTGGAGCTTGCAGAGCCAGAGGGTGCGCTGAGGAGCACTGGTACATCGGGAGAGGGCTCTGGGTGCCCTAGAAAGGGCCCAGAAAGGCAAATCCAGTCAGGTGTGATCTGGAGGGGCTCCGGGGCGCCAGGCCGTGTGGTGGGGATGGTGATTTTCCAGCATGAGGGAGGGTGTTGCTGCCATGGGTGGTGCTGAGCTGAGAAAAGAGGACGTCACATCTGCCAGGGCCCGGCCGCAGAGGGCTGGCGCTCAGCAGCGCTCCTGCTCTTGGTCTTTGCTAATGGCCCCCCAGAAAAATGGGTGCCTGGCCAAACGAGCGCCACGCAGGGCAGCCAGGCCCCTGCTGCCATCGCTGAGGAAGCCGTGTGTGCCACCCCCAGCAGCTGGGTCTGGCAGGGCAAAGCTGGGGCTGGTGCAGGGCGGGGGGCCAGGGGCTCCCGGGCTGCACAGCCCCTGAGGTGGGGCAGCTGCTGCTTGGGCGGCTCCTCCGGAGCTGCCAGCCTGGGGAAGAGGCTGCAGCAGCTCTGTTGCTGGGTCTGCTGCACACGCTGGGAGCTGGAACGATAAGGGCTCCTTACTCAGCTCAAAATCATCTAGACCCTCCCCAAAAAATCGAAAGACTGGGAAAATGCCTGAGGCAACAACTTGATTGGTAAACTAAAGCATCTTGCTGAGAATTTCATAGACCCAGCAAATCATAATGCAATTTCCTATGCAAAACGGGTTTATCTCTATCTAAATATTATTCCGCACTGTTACTCATTGTAGGGAAGTTATTGCTCTCCTAGGTTAACTGATTGAACTTTGGAAATAGAGCTGCAAGCTTATTGTACAGTCGGGAGCTTGACTTTTATTGCTCCTAAATTGTAGTGATACTATTAGATGTGAGTAAAACATACACTCCATTAGAAAATATTTAAGTTTGGTACCACTTTAAATTAGAAAAGATTAAAAGAAACATTTCTGCAGTCTAGCCCACCATGAAATTGGAGTCTATTTGGTATGTGAAATATGTGATACAAATAGCCTAACAATTAATGACAAAGGAAGAGCTGGGATGGATTTATGGCTTAAACTACCCTGGACTTCACAAGGCTGGAGTGGCAGCAAGGGAAATGTGTTATTAGATCATTACAGGCTTTTCTGCTAGAGCCACTGCTGCTAAAGTTACAGCAAGGTGTTTTATTATTACTCTGTTCCCACATAATACTCTGAAGCACTCTCGTCTTGGGATACGCTTGTCTCAGTGGGAGGTGATCCACGTCTCTGCTGCAGATGGGTTCCTTTGGAAAACCTTATCAGGAACTCCTCAGCCATTTTTTTGCAGTAGGCAGTGGTGAAGAAGTGCTTTCCCAAGGCCAGGCCGTGTAAGGAGCTTGTTCATTAGTGGGTAAGTTCAGAGCTCCTGGCTGTCAGCGGGGTGATGGGTCTGGGGGCTCTGGCTGGCGAGGGCCCCGTGGCACTGTGGCGGGTCTGTCTCTGCTGCCCGGTTCAGGGTCCTTCCCCGGGTGCTCTGGCATGGCTTTGCCCAGTGCAGCTCCCCCCGTGACCCCTATTAACTTTTTCTAATGCTCGGAGTGTGTTGCAGGCAGAGGTGAGCCTGACGCTCTTTGCTGTGCCCAGAGGGTAAGGATTTGGGATGCTGGTGTAGGGAGGAAGGGAGGGCTTTGCAGAAAGGTGGATTTCACTGGCGCCTCTCTCTTCCAGTGAGCCTGGGGAGAGCTGAGCCCCCAGTTACCCCAAGGCTGGGGACACACCCTCGTCCTGCAGCGCTGCTGCTGCTTTTGGGAGGGTCTCAGCTGCAGCCCTTTCCCTGCCACATGTGGCTGTCAGCGTCCAGGAGGGACCCAGGCACTGTATCCCCACAGCACACCCAGCAGCTGTGTTGTGCCTTGGGCTCTCTCTTGGGGTGGGAAAACAGACTGAGGTAGGACTGGTGGTTTGGGTGCCTTCGGGGTGCAGCTTCAGGGCCTGTGGTGCCAGACGAACACTGCATGGCTCTTGGGAGTATAAACTGCATTTCTAACCCAGCTTTCTCACCTTGCACTTTGTATGAGAGTCATCTTGTACCGGTGCCTCTGTGCTGGAGCATGCAGTGCAGGTTACATATCTCCTTCTTCATTAATGGGATTTATATCCTTGGTGTTCCTTGCTGGATGACTTAGTATTGTAATGAAGAACATGAGTGCTGCCTTAATTAAAATGTAACCCCCTTATTAATATATATGTTGCCACTGAAAATTGAAATTCCCTGAAAACTGAGTTTAAAAGCTATTGGCAGGTGTAGCTGGCGGCATGTGAAAGGGGAGGTGATTTGGGGTGCCCCAGCTCGGCAGCCCAGCCCATGGCAGGGGCTGAGGTCAGAGCTGCCTCGATAGCCCCAGAGCAGGCAGGCAGCTGCCTGCCCCACCGCCTGGCACTGGGGACACCTCAACTGTGCCAGGGCTGTGCTGCCACCTGCCCCGTGCTCAGCGTTGGTGGGAACCTGTGCCAGTCCTGGTGCTCACTCCCGGGATGTTCTCTTTTGCCAGGGAGGTGCAAACCAGCTTAATGAACCAGAGAATTTGTTCCATAATATTACTCTAAAAAATCTTGTAAATGCAAACATTCCAAGCCTGTCTCCGAGCTGTGCATGCATTGCCATTGGCATATGATCAGTTATGAAGATATTTTGCATTCAAGGGTTTGCAGTTTTTAGGTCCATGAATATTCAGGCTCCAGCTCGCCCTTTTTGTCTGTGTTCCACACCTACCCTTTCCATTCCTTTGCGCCTTTTTTTTTTTTCCAGTGGATTCAATTAGTTCTATTTGCTGCTTTAGCAATAAAACAATTCCCTCTGTGGCATTAAAATGAGTTTCTTTCATTATTTCATTTGGCTTCTTGTTATATGTGGAAGGAAGGTAGGGAGCTGTGCTCTGTGCCCCAGCTCACAGGGGCTGCCAAACCCTGGAGGACATGAGATGTACTTGGGGCAGCATTAGGAATTAATGAAGGGCATTGCTGGTGCAGAGCCGCAGGAGCTGCACTGACAGAGCCACATTCAGAGCCACCAGGAAAATCTGACCAGTCCCAGAGGCTTGCAGGAGGACTTTGGTGCCTGAGTCTCGGCAGCGTGCAGTGTGCCGTGCTCCTGACCGTGCCTGAGCTGCTGGGTCTGGCAGTTCTCACATGGCCTTTGCATTACCTGCTGGTAATGAAATGCAGGGGCTTGAGCCCCTGTTTGGCTTAGATGAGGCACCTGCCAGTCTGAGCTGAAACACCAGTTAAACCAGCACAGGGGTTTGTGGAAGCAGTGTGGCTGGTGCAGCAGGAGGGGCTGAGGCTGGGCAAGGGTCCTGGTCCCATTTCCTCCCTAAGCAGAGCCAAGCGCAGTGTGAGGGGAGCACAGGGGCACTGTGAGAGCCAGGATGGCAGAGGTCATGTGGGCAGTGTGTACAAAGAGTTACACACAGTGCCACAACACTCTCGTCAGGCTACTCCTGGAGTGCCCTTTCAGGGCCTGCAATGGCACTGGGAGTGTGTACTGTGGACAGACCCATAAATCATTTGTTTCGCACTGTGCTAAACACAAATCCCATTAGTGCACTGAGGAGCATCTGAGTAGAGAAAAGAAAAAGGCAAGATAGCAAGAGGAAACGAGATTTAAATCTAATTGTTTTTCTGCTGGTGTTTCACCACTGTTTTGCTGGGACATGATGAAACGCAGCAGAGGAGAGCCACACAGGTGGCAGTGGGAGCCAGTGGCGTTCCTGCTCTGCTGCCCCGGACAGCTGACTCAGGTGTTGAAGGTCAACGAGAAGAGATCTGGCTTTGTGTATTCAAAATTATTTTTTAATTACTTTTTCTCCTCTTTCTGTGACTGGGGAAGGTTAAATCAGTTGTGCTGATTCCAGTTGCTTTTTCATTCTGAAGTTAAATCTAGAACCAAATGAGAATTTCCAGGCTGGCGGAGGGGCTGCAGACCCTAGGGTCTGACAAGCACCCAAATTTTTGGAAAGAGAGGTTTGTGCCTTTCCTCTCCCCACAGAAAGGCCCACACCCTTCTGGAAAGCGAACGGCCACTGGTGCTGGCTGCCTCCAGATGCAGCTGTGGATTCAGGCAGGATGGGTGGCTGCCAGTGCGACGGGTTAGTGACAGCAGATTTCGGAGGGACAAAGTAAAGGAGCTGAACAAGGAAAGGTGTCTATTGCGGTGGAAAACCATTTTCAAAGGAAGCAAAATTGGAGCATGCAGAAGGGTATACGTAGCACTGCAAAGTTCCGTAATTAATCACACTGTTGGAACTTGGAAAGGAAATAAATGTGATAAAAGGATTTGTCCGAATAGATTACAGGCAAATTAGGAAAAAAAAAAAAGGTGGGGTCATCATGGCCATGGAAATTGTGCTCTTCAGAAATCTTCAATCATCCTCACAATCAATTCTGCATTTCTTTAATAGCACTGCCTTGGATTAACCGCTACCTGCATCCAGACATTAAATGGAATATCGAGTATTTGTCTCTCAACAATACACTTGGAAATTGTTTATTTCCTTACTTGTCTTTCGCGATGTATTTCAGTCCTATGACCCCAGCTGAAATCCAGCCTGCCCGAGGTGCCCAGCGCTTGGTCCTGCTGGCTCCCGCCCCAGGGATCTGCAGCACGGGAGGGTTTTCTAATAAACCACTTGTTTGTTTGTGCAGACGATTACACCGGCTTTGCTACACAACAGTGTGTTTCTCTGCAGCAAACAATCTGCTTTATGGGTTTTCCTAGGAAAATATCAGCTCGCTATGCTCACTAATATGATTCAATTGTGTTGTGTTATCTGACCTTTAAGGAACTTGCAATCTATAATGACATGGTTCTACAGCAGAGCCACTAGTAAAAGCCCTGGCTCCTGGGGAATTCCGGCTGCAAATAAGTGAAGCCCGGCTACAGAAGCAGTAACAAGGCACTTTAACCCCTTGGCTGCTGGCCTGCGGGGGTGGGTCGCTGTGCCCCTGGCGAGGTGCTGTAGGGATGTGTGTGTGGGCAGCTGGAGGTGGGAGCGCAGCTCTGTCTGGATATCCCATCCAGGAGCACCCAGAGCTGGTGCCTCTCGCCCTCTCCCCAGAAGGCACGGTGGGAAGCAGGGGACAGGGAGGGGACCTGCTCTTAGCCAGCAGAGCCGCGGTGTTGGCTGTGCTGAGCAGGCAGAAGAGGGTCACCAGTGCCCCGTTCCCAGCTGAGCAGGCAGAAGAGGGTCACCCGTGCCCCGTTCCCAGGTGAGCAGGCAGGAGAGGGTCACCCATGCCCCGTTCCCAGGTGAGCAGGCAGGAGAGGGTCACCCGTGCCCCGTTCCCAGGTGAGCAGGCAGGAGAGGGTCACCTGTATCCCTGTTCCCAGGTGAGCAGGCAGGAGAGGGTCACCTGTATCCCTGTTCCCAGGTGAGCAGGCAGGAGAGGGTCACCTGTATCCCTGTTCCCAGGTGAGCAGGCAGGAGAGGGTCACCTGTATCCCTGTTCCCAGGTGAGCAGGCAGGAGAGGGTCACCTGTGCCCCGTTCCCAGCTGAGCAGGCAGGAGAGGGTCACCAGTCCCCCCTTCCCAGGTGAGCAGGCAGGAGAGGGTCACCTGTGCCCCATTCCCAGGTGAGCAGGCAGGAGAGGGTCACCCGTGCCCCGTTCCCAGCTGAGCAGGCAGGAGAGGGTCACCCGTGCCCCATTCCCAGGTGAGCAGGCAGGAGAGGGTCACCCGTGCCCCGTTCCCCGTGCAGCCCCTGGCAGCGGGCAGCGCAGGCTGTGCCTGCTGCAGGCTGTGCCTGCCGCCTTCGTGCGTGGTGCCACGGAAATGATTAATGCTGCTGTCATTGCCACCCACCCACCACTCCCGTCTGTCCACTCCGGGCACCCTGCCACTTGTGGAGGCACCAGCAAGCTCTGCTGCAGATGGGGGACCCCACATGTGTCCCCTTGTCCTCCTGGTGGCATAGGGGAATCACGTCACTGCCAACACTGCTGCTGGAGAGTACTGTCCTGATCAGGCATAACATGGCCTCTGGCCCCCACTGCTCCCTTCTGGTCTGCCAAGGTCCCAGGGGAACATGACACTGCAAGCCATCGGCCTGATGGCACAGTGGAAGCTCAGGAGTCATACTGTGACGTGCCCGCATCATCCTTTAGCTCTGGCTGTTCTTTTCCCATTTGGAATTTATCTGGAAGGTGCTGTGGGGAGGTCTGTAGGTCTTGGTCTCAGTCAAGACTGGAGTGACCCCTGGATCGTAGATCAAACAGACTGATTTTCTCAGGAAGGGGTATGCCAGCCACCAGCTCATGCTGCTGGTCCCTCCCTGCATCTCTGCCAGCAGGGCTGGGAGCACCTCAGGCTAGAGCAGGACATGGTGCTGCTGAGGAGGCCTTGGGAAGCCTCAGGGTGTCTGTCCACTGTGCTCTGGCTGTATTTTCAGCCCACTAATCACTGTCTAATCCCTCTGATTGCTTCTGTGTGACCTCCCTCCATGGCTGGAATGCTTTACCTAAGAGGCATTTCAGGGATTTTATTCAGCTGAGTGAAAGATGGGGGATAGTTGGGAATCTGTCAGACCCAGGAAACTGGCAAGAGATAGGGAACTTTAGCAGAGAAACAAACACTCTGGAGATTCACAGAACGATTTGGGTTGGAAAGGACATTAGAGATCATCCCTTTCCAACCCTCCTTCCACCCAGGGGCAGGGTGGTGTGGCTGGAGCACTTGCTGGTGAAGACTGAGACCAAAAGATTTTGAAGGATTGGTTTATCAGAAGCTGAGGAGAGCCTGTGCCAAATTCTAGGTGCTGGGTTTTAAGAAAGTTTCCTCAGTCTGCTGCACCAGCTTTTGGCAGAAATCTTTGTGAAACGACTTTTCCACTGAGGAACAGGAGATCAGAGAACTGTTCCCTTTAACACTTGAGTGTGCATGAACTTGCAGGGATATTGTTTGAAGCTCTGCTACCCTTGTTAAAGGTCACTTTTTGATCCCATCAAATACCCTCTTTACCTGGAGATAAGATTTAAAAATGGAAGACGAAAGAGAAAGGGCTTAAGGAAGAGGGAGAAGCGGGAAGCTGGCTGAGCAGCCCGCGCCTGGCTGGCAGCAGGGGGGAGATTAGAGCGGGCGCTGGCACAGCCGGGAAAAGGGCTCTGCAGGGTGGGGATGGAGTGCAAGCAGAGGGGCTGGGGCATCTCCGGGGCTGTGGGGCAGCCCCTCGGCACGTCTGGCACCAGGAGAACTGCCCACCCTGTGCTGCTGGTGCTCCCTGCCCTGCCAGAGCCTGCTGCTGCCATTGCCACAGCGCAGAGAAAGGAAACCGCGCTGGGCCAAGGTCGTGGCTGAGGTCAATAAATTATACATGACAATTAATCTTAGAAACCTGTGATTCGGGGGAGAAAGGCGAGGACACTGCGGATCCTGAGCTGGGCTGGCAGGCGGATGCCTTGGCTCCATGTCAGCCCGGGGAAGTCAGTGAAAAACAAGTCTGTGCTGGGATGCTGGGAGCCGGTGTGAGTCACTTGGCACGGCTGGCACGCTCTCGGTGCCCTGCCCGGCTGGCAGGGGCGCGCTGGCTCTCGCTGCCCGCGCCGGGGGCTGGTTCCCACTTCCCTGTGGAGTGGCTGGGCTGTGGTCCCTGTGTGCTTGCCCGTGGGAGCTACTCAGCCGTCACGCAGGCCATGAGCCCTGCATGCTGGGGGTTCAGCAATTGTTTGCCTGGCACAATCAATTCCCATTTGAGATGTTTTAAAATGTATAACTGTCTCCTTGAGACTCCAGCATTCAGCAGGTGGTAACACTCAAAGCTTTTTTTTTAATCTGTAGTAAGGATTTACAAAGGAAACCTTGACTTTTAGATTGATTTTTAAATAAGCATATATTTAGCTGTTAGTGCTTGAAGTACATATTGGATTATATTCTTCTGCAAACAGAATATTCTAATTGATCTTGCTAATAAATAATGAAAGCCAGCCCTGCTACATATAATTCAAGGTTACAATGCATTTTGTATCAGCAGCACTGGGGAGTTTTTTAATGCTTAAAAGATTATTTCTTTTGAATAAGGAAAAAAATGGGGGTGGGACTAAATGCTGTGGGTTTTTGTAGAACTTCCTTTTGTTGTTTTCTAAACTGTAGTTAGAAAGTGTCACTGCTTGAGACTCTCCTGTAGGTATAAAGCTAAACCTAAAAGCCTGTCCCTCTCCCCGGTGGCTGCCCCTCTGGAGTGGCAGCAGCCAGGGATGTGCAGCTCAGCCCTGGCTGCCTGCAGCTGGCCCTGTGGCTGCCTGGTGGGTGGCATGGGGCCAGGGCCCCCTCCCACGCTGTTTCGTGGGTACAGGTCACAATGGCAGGTCCAGGGAAGCCCCGGGAGGAGCCTGGTGCTGGCCCTGGCACCTGAGAGCAGCTGGAGATGGGTGTTGATGTTCAGCCTGGCTCTGAGCAGCGCCTGGCTGGGCTGGGAGCAGCTCCAGGGAGCCTCTGGGACGGGCCAGGTCCGGCCCTGCACACCTGGGCACACAGAGCTGCCTCTGGGGCTGGGCTGGGAGCTGGGCACAGCCACGGCTCCTGGCAAGTGCAGAGCAGCTCTGCCAGCCAGGGCCCACTGCAGCCGTGCTCTGGCCCCACGGCCCAGGGACAGAAGGGCTGCCTGGAGCTGGGGCACTCAGGGAGCAGGCTATTGTGGTTTGCAGATGTGCTGCAGGCTCTGGGAGAGCAGAGCAGGCACTAATCACCCAGTGACATTGCAATTACCATAGGACAGGCAGTTAAGTTGTAATTAGGGGAAATAACTATTTCTTTCCCATTCACAGAAGTTGTAAGCTGCAGCTGGCCAGCTTTGACCTGGTGTGTTTGTGCAGCTCAGCTGCATTGGCTTTGCCACGGGGCACAGAGCTCTTGTGTCCTGTGACCCTGCTGTCACGGGGACATTCTCAGCAGCTGTCCCCACTCCACACCACAGCCTCTGCCCTGGGGGGGCAGCGGTGACGAGCAGTGGAGAAGGCAGGGCACCTAGTCCAGGGTCATGCCATCCCACGGCACCACGGGTCAGGGACACAGGACAGCATTGCTCCCTAATTCCTACAGCATTTCTCCAATCTCAAATGCCCTCAGCCTGAGGACCGGGGCAGAGGCCAGCCAGGCACCCAGTGGGGAATGGCAAAGGATAAAGCTGTATGGCTTTGCATCCCTCTGGCTGCTGGAGGGACAGCAAGATCTCCAGGGCTAGGGCAGGGGCCCAGCTGGCCAGTGGGTCAGGGCTGAGTGGATGCAGAAGGCTCCATTCTGTTCCACACCTGTGAGACCAGCTCCTCATTCCTGAGGAGAATGCTGCATGCCTCGTGCTGGGGCCTGCCACTCCATTCCCCTCTGGGGACAGGGCAGGGAGCCGTGGTGGCACACGTGTCTGCTGACCCTCGTGCTGCCTCTCTGCTCCTGCTGCAAGAAGCCATTTGTTTGTGGACTCCAGAGTGGTGCAGGAGGATGAGCCAGTGCAGGTCTCCCAGGCAAGAGGAGACATTCCTGTCATCCTTTTCCCATAGGCAGCTGGCAATCACTCTCCCACCAGCTGGAGTGACAACTTGATTGGCCAGGAAAAGCAGCACAATATTAAAGAGCTGCTGACACCTCATGGGAAATTCACTTTAAAATATTTTATTTAGGTGTGTGTCAGTGGATTTTTCTGCTTCTCCTCTCCTTGCTCCACACCCCAGGGAGCACTCTCTGGAGTGCAGGCACTGTGCTGATCGGGGTCTCGCAGATCTCAGGGAGCAGAGGGCAGGGGCACAGAGGCAAGCCCATGGAGTGTCTGGAAGCCACACGCCATGTCCCGTGCCTCCAGGGCTGCCTCCTGCCCAGCGTCCCAGGTGTGGGAGCAGCAGAGCCCGGGGGCTGCTGGGTGGGGGCACAGAAATGGAGGGTCTGGGGTGAGGACAGATGGACTCTTCTGGGTCTGGCCAGGATGAAGGGCTGCTGCTGGTGGCTGTTCATTAGCAAAGCTTCTCATGGTTTTGCCTTTTGTCTGTTACGGAAAATCATGATAAATACGGATGTCAGTGCGCAGGGGATGGGATGGTTAATTAGAGGGGAGTCCTGGGAGTGGGATCTCCTGGGCTGTAATTGCACCCTGGGGAGGGAGCCAGTCCTGTAGGGACCCCACACACTGCCAGGCTGTGGGACCTGGGGCTATGGGCCTCCCTCTCCATGGGTCTAATTGTACCTGCCTCACAGGCTTGTTGTGTGAGTCGGAGTTAATTAACGCTCATAAAGCCACTCAGCATCTTTGGAGAAGAGCAAAGGTATTGTAGCTGCTGTTGGGATTTACTAGGCAATGCAATTAGTTTAATTTCAGAGAGTTATCAGCCAGCCAGCCCTTTCCACAGCCACAGTGCTGTCCCTGTTTGCCCACTGCCACAGACAGGTTCACAGAGAGCCAGGTCGTGCTGTCTGCCAGGGAGGAGACAGCAGCACTCTCTGTCTGCTCCTTCTGAGCACCTCTTCCCCCCTGCCCCATCCCTGCTTCTTGCATGATCCCAGTTGTCACTCTTTGTCCTGATAATGGCCTGATGTCATTGTGACCTGTGGCTCTGGTCACAGCAGCCACCAGTGCTGTCGTGAACAGATGAAGAATAAAAGTCATCCCATTTATCCTTGGCTGTTTACCTCACCGTGGGCTCTGGTGATGTCAGTCCCTCTCCTCCAGCCACGAAGGTCTCTGGTGACACCCCCACACTACAGCCCAAACTGCCGGGAGTCCAGATGAAGGATGTGAATCCAAACTAGCCTTTGCTCTGGTGTCAGTCTCCTTTTTTCGTGCTGCTTCTGGCCAGCAGATGAGTGGGACAAGCTCTCAGGCTGGGTCCAAGCTCTTTTAGTGTTGGAATGTTGCTGTGTCCCAGAGACTTGGAAAAAACAGAGCATTAAATCCTTCTGTCACGGGAGGAGGCTCGCATGGCTCAGCCCAGCCTTGCATGTCTGCAGGATGAGGTGGGGTAGAGGGTGTATTTTTATATATCTAAGTGAACGTACGTGTGTCTCTGTGTGTCTGTATACATTTATTGGGTTAAGAACTTGAGGACCATCTGTTCCAGCTTTTGGGGGAAGCTAAAGCCATTTCTGGCATATGCTGAGGCTGTGGGTGATTAATCACCGAGGGCTCAGTGGCTTGCTGCCACAGTGGGGTTTGCTCTGCAAACCCCAGAGACTGGCTCCACCACCCCATGACCCGACGCCAGGGTGACCTTGGGCCCCATCACCCTCCCTGGCCATGGGCAGAGAGGGCTCTGGCGGGTGGCAATGTCCCCTGCATGTGTTCCCTCACAGGGCCACCCAGCTCCCAGCCCTCAGGGAGGGGAGCGCTGCAGCCTCTGAGTTAGCCTGAAGCAGTTAGACTGGTCACTGCTTTCCAGGCTGCCTCAGGGAGAATGTCTGGCATCGACTTTTGTGCCCCATCTCTGCACAAACCATTCTTTGTCACCAGCTCTTTTTTCCTCCCGAGACATGAAAACTGAGACCTGTCGCCTTTCTCTTTGCCTTTGCAGCAGATGAAGATGTCAGGAGCCTGACTGGCTGTTGAAGAGATCTGCCATTACCTTTTTCCTCCTCCAATTTTTGAAATCATTTCATAGGAATCCAATTTTCTCTTTCATATTCACTTCTGCAAACAGATTTGAAAAACTCTTTGTTAGTCAGAATCATCTCTGAAATGTACTGCTGTATTTCTTTTTGCTATTCTAATTAGCCTTTTAACTCAGCACTGCTTGTATTTATAGCTGGCTAATCCTCCCTCTCCAGGCCCCATCCTCCTCCATAGCGGAACATTTCCACTGTTCAGAAGCCATTTCCTCTTTCCTGTTTTCTGTTTCCCAGTTCTTTGCTGCGTCTGTTTCAATGCTCCAGCTCTTGACTGAGCTCCCTGATCAGACGCAGGGTCCCCTTTGCTGCGGCACCTTTCCTGGAGCGAGATTCAGCTCCAGGCTGGCACAAGCCTTTGAGCAGCTGCCTTGATTCTCTCCTTCAAGATTATTTCAAGACCATCTATTTTAGCTCCTCAGCTCCCACACCCGCTCCTGCAAAATGGGCAGCCCGGGGTGGGCAGGGATGGGGATGCGCTTGCCTTGCCCATGCCAGTGTGGGCCAGGAGCCTCTGGCACCTTTTTGGTGGCCACGGTCATGCCCTGCCATTCTTTGCAGTGCACGAGTGGGACCCCTGTGTTCTGGCCTCCCTGGGTTCCTCCGCTCAGACCAGTCCTGCTTCTGGGCAAAGGAGGCAATGGAACCAGATTTTTGTCCTCGTCCATCATCCTAATTAATCTCCATAGTGTAGAGTACATTTTTACTTTTTGATGCTTTTATGTACTTAGGAGCCAGGAGGAATTGTTTTGCTGGAGTGTTTCAGTAAAACCCTTCAGCTTAGCATTGGGGAGCATCACAGTTTGCCCAGGGTTTTGGAGGGGGGGTATAAATACAGACTTATCCCCCAAAGCCAGGGGGAGAGCACCCCCTCAGAACCCATTTTGCTAACCTAACCCTCTAACCCTTGACTTAGGAGCAATTCCCTTGCTAATGCTTTAGCTCTGCATTTATGAAGCTTAAGATAACTCAGAGCTCTTCTGGAGCAGTGCCAAATGCTGGCATAAAATATCAAAATGTCTTGTATGGTACAGAGCTTTATCTGTGGGCTGGAGCTGTGGGGCTTTCCCTTTATGTGGCCCTCCTGCCAGAACTCCTCAGAGTGGGCTTTCAAAGAGCAAACACGCAGGAGATCTGCTGGCTTAGCACAATTCCTAAATGCAGATAAGGCTTAGAGCCTCACACCAGGTAGGAAGATTCCAGCATCAGTTAAATGGGCTTGATTGTGCAAATCTCTGGCTGAGGCAGGGAGAGATGGGGAGTGCTGACAGATGGCCTGGCACAGGCAGCACAGGGAGCTGCTAAGGCGCCCTGGCCAAGAGACATCCTGGTGGCCTTGTGGCAGAGTCCGGGGTGACCTGGGGATCCCAGCTCCCCATCCCTCTGGGGCTGGACCCACATCACGGCCACTGTTTTCACACTCCCTCAGCATGTCATCTTCCCCTGGGGTGCTCTCAAGCTGTCTCACAAACAGTAACCTCAGAAGTGTCAATGGCTGAGGCTGAGGAGGATCCCGTGGGAGGGAACAGCCCTGGCACAGGGAGCGGGGCTCGGGCAGCCCCTGGTGTGATGGGGCATTGGGGTGTGCGGGGCGGGCTCTTCTGCATCCAAAGCCCACCCAGGGCATTGCCCATCAGACCTTGGGAGAAGGTGCTCCCTCTCCACATTGGAGAGCTGGAGCCCCAGGCCCACTCCAGCATGGCAGCTCCTGTGGGGAGGAAGGAGCAGGTCAGGGAAGAGGAGGGGGTTGGAATACGAGGCAGCACTGAGGGCAGGGTGAGGAGATTGTGTATGTCAGGGACTCGGATGAGAAGTAGGGGAAATCAGGACTTTGCTCCTAATCCCATATTTTTAACTGTACAAATCTGTTACTACTGAATTATTTGCGCCACATAAAATATTAGTTCTTGTCAAGATACATCTTTCCTGTGCATAAACTGTGTAGTTTGATGCCATGGTTTTTCTTATTCAGTTACTCTGCTCCTGAAAATTCATCTACATTTTATCATTTGCTCAATTTTCATGTTTGTGTGGCATTTCTGAGATAGGCATGGCATCAATCCTCTGCTTCGGGAATCTCACAGCCCTGGCGGGCTCGGGGTGCCCCCAGTCACAGATCTGCCCCTGGCATCAGGATCCACGTAGCAGGGCTTGGTACTGATGGACGGGGCGGGGAGAGCAGATGTGGGTGGGTGACAGCCTCGCAGGGACTGGGGATTTGCTCCTGGAGTGGTGCTGAGAGGCTCAACCGTGGACTGTGGCCAGAGGCACAGAGCCTGGCTCACTGCAGCTCACTGGGCACCAGGGCACAGTCCCCAGCAGCCTCGGGCTGAGGACAAAGCATCATTTTCAGGTTGAAAAATTGTTTGATTGCATGTAGCACTGGGTCACAGCATAGGAAAATATTAAAAGAGGGAAAGCAAGAAATCCCCCCAGGAGCATATTTAGCCACCAGGATTGGACATGGCTGCCTCAATGTTTCCCCTGTCACAGGCATCTTCAATTCTAGCTTCTTGGTGTGGATGTGATGCCCCAGACTCCCTCATCCAGCCTTCATCAGATCTGGAATCTCAGTGCCCTGCATCTGCCTTTGGGGTATCACATGGGGCTGGAAGAGAGGGCTCAGGCTGCTCCTGACCCTTCCCCAGCCTCCCCAGATTTGCCTCTCAGTCCTTCCCCCAAGACAGCACTCCCTCAGCTGGCGTTCCAGGCTCACAGCCTCCTCAAGACCTTGCAGTAAAACTTCACACATCATTTATCACGAGATGTATTAATGGTACAAACAATCTCTTAGCTTCCTTTTATCTCAGCAGGCCCACCATGTGCTTTGCTCATGACTATTAGCAGCACAGATGACAGTTTAGGCAGTGAATGGATGTTTTCTAGTTTCTTTTCCTTACACCACTGTACTAGTGGGGGTTCTACTACCAGGCTAATGTGAGAGTAGATGAGGAGGTTTATAGCACACAGGGGGTTAAAGTCCTGTGTGTCATTGGGGTTAAAGTCTTGTGTCATTATGCACAGACCAAGATTTCTGTCTCCAAGTCCAGTTGGTGCTTTTTAAGCATCATAAATCTGTCTTCTTGCTGCTGGAGCTAGCAAGAAATCACACCTCACTGTGTCAGTCTCCAGTTGGTCTCTTGTCCTGATTTAAGCAAAACCATGCAACTGGTGTTACTGTATGGGAATGCAGACGTTAACGCCTCATCTGCGATGCTGCTGGTGGTTCTGCAATCATTAATCTAATGAAACTGGTAATAACTCTTGGGGATGTGGTTCTGGGTGAAATCTCAACTCAACTGGAGACACGCTGTGCAGCCTGTCCGTTCAGGCAGTGATTTGTCATCTGCAGGATGGAGGCACCTGGAACGAGATGACTCCTGGAGAAACTCGATGCTGCTTCTTGGTGGGGAGCAGGCTGGAAAGGTTTGCTGATGGAGCTGCACACTCAGCTCTGCACCCTCAGCACTGCACCAGCAGCCCGGGCCGCCCCAGGACGGGGGTGGGCAGGTGTGGCCTTAGAGAGAGAACCTACAGAGCCTGAATCCTCTTTGTCAGACCTGACTGGGCACCTTGGAGCCAGGTGTGGCAGCACCTTTCCAGCAGTGTGAGATGTTCCTCCAGGTGGTTTCACTGTCAGAGGCCGAGGGGAAATGCAGGTGCTCATTCTCACTCTTGGTGAGGAGCTGAGAAAGAGCAGCCAGCAGAGGCAGGAGGTTTCTGCTGCCAGGAAAGGGGCTTCCAGTAACTGCCCTCTTTGCAAGTGAGCTCTGGAAAGGTTTACTCCTGTCTGGGGGTGAGGCACCCTGATGTCCATGGGGGCACCTTCCCGCTGCTCAGCCAGGGATGTGCCCCACCCCGGGGGTATCTGAGTGTGATGGGGGCCAGCGGGGCCCCGAGCTGCCCGTGCAAACCCCAGGGACACAGAGCCACAGCCGTGCTCTGCTAAACAAAACACCATTTTGTTGCCTTTATGGCTGGAGGCTTTCATGAGAACATGCAGTTTTTGTCTGCACTCCAGCAAGAGGAAGAAGGATGCTTATAATCTGGTGCTGGAGAAATTGGCTGAGAATCAGAGCTCTGTGCCAGCCCCCTTTGCTCTCCCAGAATCTGCAGCAGAGATGCCTGGGAGCTTTTCTTAACCGTTCTTTTTGCCACGGAAAAAAAAAAAAAAAAAGCAAAAAAAAAAAAAAGCTGCTAAGTCAAAACCTAAACAGTTTGCAAACTAAAGTTGATTTTGATGAACCCTCGGATTTTAAAGTGTTTGGGGGAAAAGTTCCATTGTTGACAGAACACCTTCTCTCAGCTGCGCTGGTGAACAGGCTGGAAAATGAGTCAGAATGTGAAGGCTTAATTACTTCAGGCCTAGCATGTAAAAAACCCCAAAACTAATAGGGCTGACTTCTTGGAAGGCTACATTTCCATAGATGCCAAGTAATTTACTGAGAGATGATAAGATGTTGGTCTTTCATCCACACAGGAAGAGCATTTTATATTTTAAAATCTCTTCAGGAGAAGAGAACCATTCCTGGCTTGTCTGTAGGCAGGAATTCCTTCCAGACAGGCCCCAAGAGGTGTTCATGTGAGCCGGGCGGGCTCTGAGAGGGACCAGGAGCTGATTTCAGGCTGGCAGCCCTCTGTGCCCAGAGGTCCCACTCCCCAGCACACCCTGGCCAGGAGCCTTGCCCAGGGACACCTTCCCAGGCAGGCACTGTGGCTGTGCAGAGACCCTTGATGTGCAGAGATCCCGCTCCCTTGCTCTGTGTTGCCCTTTCCTCTCTGCCCAGGCTGGCACGGGGTGAGGGATCGTGCCGGCTCCGGGAGCTCCCCGTGAGATCTGCCCAGCTTCCGAGCCCTGTTGGAGCTGTTGCCTCCTCAGAGGCCTCCCAGGATGATGCTGGTTATCCCGCTGGTTTTATGCACTTCCGAGGGGGCAGAGGGAGGAAAGTTTATGGCTGCATTTATGAGGAGCTTGAGATTATCTGCATACGCTAGAAAAATCACAGAGGCTATATAAAAAAGGGAAAGTGCCATCCCTCGGCAAGCGGAGTGAATTGGTATTAGCCTGCAGTCAAAGAGGATCTTAAATTATTGTTGTCTTTTTGTATTGCTGTACAGTAGTTTAAAGATAAAAGCCATCTGGGAAGAGTTGAGATAAGTTGTGGGGGGAGCCAGGCGAGCTCGGTGCTCAGACACTGACTGCAGCGTGCTGGAATGAGCGTGCTGCCTGCGAGGGCTTGTGCTTCACCTCCCCGGGCTCAGGACGACACAGCTGCCACACCCAGGGCTAAATCCTACCTGGGTGCTTCAGCCTCTTCCCCACAGCTGCCTCTGCAGGGCCTGCTAGCTGCAGCTGCCTGTTGCAGACACCTGCTCATGAAGCAGCTCTGGCTATAAATGCACTTGCTGGCCTTGCTGTGCATTATCACTGCTCTTTCCCCAAAACAGAAGCTGCATGCCCTGAGCGGGCTTGTCCCCATGTCCCTGTTGCCTGTGACATCTTCTCCATCACTGGCACAGATTAGACAAGGTGTTTGTTCCTTCTCTCCCAGCCTGAGGCATGTGGCTGGGCGTGTGGCGAGTCTCTGGCTGTGCAGGGGACACAGCTGAGGTCTCACCCAGCAGAGGAAGGGGGGCTGCAGGGCCCCATCCCAGCTGATCCTGGGGATGCAGGTGGGGCCCTTGCCTGCCCCAGTGCTGAATGCAGTGAGGCTAACAGAGTGAGGAGCTCTCAAATCAGCTGCCCCCTGCCTGGGTTGGTAATGTAAACATGGGTTTATTAGAAATAAATTATTTAGCCTGCAGCAGAATGGCACAGGTAGAGCAGCAGGAGGGGGCATGTGGTGGGAAGGGGAGATGGTGGCACTCGTGCTGAGGAGCCAGGAGTGCCAGTCTCACTGGCAGCCCTGCTCCCTGCTCCTCTCTCCCCTGCTGCTGCCCCCCATGGCTCAGTCCCACAGGATGGTCTGGGAGCATTGCTCCAGGCTGGGGTGCCTGCCTGAACATGCAAGTGGCATTTTGGACCTTTCCTGGGAGGAGGCAGAAGGCGGCTCCTGGCAGCTGTACCCCAGGCAGGGCGTGTTGGGCCCCAGGAGTGCCGAAGCGGGGTGATGGCAGCCTGCAGAGAGCGAGCAGGGGCAGCACGCTGCTGAAGCTGCCCTGCTGGGGCTGTTGGGAAGGCAGCAGGGGACACCCGGGGCTCCGCTGCCAGGGGCAAGCCTGGGTGACATTGCTGCTGGAGCCCCTCGCAGCCGGGGCAGAGGGGCACGGGGAGCACCCTGGGCTGAGCACTCGGTCGTGCTGGCAACCAGAGCACTCTGCTTCCCAGCCTGTCCAGGAGGGAGACCCACCCGAGCAGCCCCAGGCAGGTGCTGGGCTGGTGGTGGGCACAGTGGGCACGATCTGTGCTGCCTGAGGGGCTGAGGGCTGGTAATCAGCCCTCCTGGCAAGCGTGGAGGCATTACTGTAATCTAGTCTGCAGGAGATAAAAGCTCAACGAGCTTTTTGGAGTCAGACAAGGATAAGCACCGACAAAGTCTGGAATGTTTTTGCAAATGATAATGGCTCTCCTTAATAAAATGCCAGTCACAAGGGTGGGCTGAAAGCAGGCAGCAGAGGCTTCGTGGCCATCCTGAGCACGGCCACCGCAGCCTGGGGCCAGCCACAGGCTGACTGGTGGCAGGGGCTTGGAGCTGGGCATAACCCTGATCGGGCAGCCCGGAGGCCTGCCCAGCTCCACCTCGGGCAGCAGCACTCACCGGCTCCAGCACCTCACCAGGGCCCACTCCCACCCTCCAGCAGTGGCCCACTTCCATCCTGGGAGCAGCAGCCCACTCCACGGGCAGCGCCAGGACTGACCCTGCTGCTGCCATGGCATGGACAGGGCTGAGAGGGACTTCTGGCCTGTGCCAGCCTTGCTGGGACCAAGTCACTGCCTGGGCACCAGCGGGGCTGGAACACAGCTCAATGCAACGGGACAGAGCAAGGGAGTCTGAGAAACTACTGCTGATTCCCCAACGGCCTCAAAATATGTCTTTGTGTGGTGCTGCTTTTTGAATTGCTGCATTCACACAGCAGCTTGAGGGGAGTGATAAGGCTCATGAATATGGAAATTTTTCTCAGATGGGGGAAGGGGGTTTGCTGGGACCTGGGGTGCTTTCCTGAAGCGCTCCTATCCTGCCTTTCTTGGAGCACGTGGAAGTGATGTCTGAAGCAGCCCCCAGCGCTCACATCCACCCTGGCTCTTGGAGCCAGCACAGTGCTGGACCAGGGGATAGCAAGCCATGTAATGAAAACAAGACATGACCTGTGCCTGTGTATAGGCACCCAGTTTTCCAGCAGGCACTGTGGGGCTGGGATGCACGCCGTGCTCTGCAGAAACAGGCTGGCTCAGCCCAGCACGCACGGTCCCCAGCGGCAGCACAGCCCAGCAGCATGCTCTTTGCCTGCTGCAAATGGCTTTCCAGTTTCTTGGCTTTGAGCACTCCTCTCCTTGCTAATCTGCCTGCCAGCTTGGGGCTAAACTTCCCCTTGCTCCCTGCAGCCATCTGCATGCAGCCAGAGCCTATGGCTCAGAACAGACAGGCAGGAGCCCTGCTGCTGGTGGGGCTCTGTGTGCCCCCAGCCACAGTCTGTGGCAGCATGATTTGGTGTGGCCTGGGAACCCCCACCAATGCTGGCCTGGTTTAGCTCTGCCCAGGTCCTCAGATGGCTCCAGGGCTCAGTGTGAAGAGCCCCCAGTGTCATGGGGCTCAGCATCCCAGTCCCCAGAGCCCTCCAGCGCTGGGTGCCCCCATCCCAAGCTGTGGGGTTCAGTCACCCTGCTGGGAACGGGGCTCAGCTGTGGGGGACAGTCACCCCTGCTGGGCACGGGGCTCAGCTGTGGGGTTCAGTCCCCCCCTCTGGGCACGGGGCTCAGCTGTGGGGTTCAGTCACCCCCCCGGGCACGGGGCTCAGCTGTGGGGTTCAGTCACCCCCGCTGGGCACGGGGCTCAGCTGTGGGGTTCAGTCCCCCCGCTGGGCATGGGGCTCAGCAGGGCTGCTTGTTGCACTGGTGCTGTCCCCAGCCGCTGCTCCAGCCTGCTCTGCACACTTCCTCTGGTTATTGATCGCTCTAAAAATCTTTAAAGATTAACTTCTGGGAACAAATATGACATCTTTATGGAGAGCCAGAACAAGCTGCTTTAGCATTCGGGTGGCTGCTTTGCTGCACGGAGACATCTGTTTGCAGCAGGACGCGCAGAGCAAATGATCTGTCAGCGTTCGGGGGCGCGTCCTGCCAGCAGCTGCTCCCCTTGATGGAGGTACAGGTAACCTTGCCATCCGTGCAGCTGCACAACTTGCACTTGTCACACTTGTTACTGCACCAAGTTTCTGGCACGTGCTGTGAAGCCAGCCAGTGTTTTCACTGCGCTCAGCCTCCAGTGTAAAGCCAGGTAGGGCATGGCCTTCCAGAAGCTTGGAGGGAGGGAGCAGCTGGCAGCAGCTGAATACATCCCAATCCTTTGGATTAACTTCTTTGCCACAGCTAAAGAGAGCTTTTTTTGTGGCCACGATGGCAGAGCACACCTGGGAGCAGGGGACTCTGGCTCCCCAGGGGTGCAGGCACCACGGTGCAGGACAGTGGGGTCTCCATGGTTGTTCTGCTGCAAGAGGATAACCTGCTGCAAAGAAATAACTGTCCTGGTGCAAAGCCCAGCCTGTGGCAGGGCAGCAGGCTGCGTGAATGAAGGCACCTTTATCCAGTGAATTGTCATTAGAAATCGCTCAATGATTTATGTCAGGAAGAGCAAGTCACATATTGGGTCATCCTGCTCATCTCACTAGCCAGCATTTGTGCATTCCCTCTGGGATATTTGCCAAGGATCTCTGATCCATCTCATGCTGTGGAGTTTTCCCTCTTTCCCTGGGATGGTAATTCCCTGACTAACATGGTTTGCTTCCAGAAAACTTTCTCCAGTATTCAGTCTGCGTTTTCCTTATGTTAATTTCTTGCCTTTACAGCACCTGATTAATAACTCTGTTTATGCCACTAGAATATTTGCAGGCCATTGCCATTGATGTGGGGACACTTAATAGAAGAGAGATGTCGGCAGGTCTAATTGCTTAATGAAGGGATGAGGAACGTTCTCTGTTCCCCGGGGTTCTCTAGGACCAGCAGATGTTTCTGCGGTCTGACTGTGTCACAGCTGATGATCCCCTGGGCTGGCTACAGCTTTCTGCTCACCCTTGTTTCCCCTTCTGCAGGCTCCTTGTCCCAGGGAATGCTGCTTCCACAATGCAGTCCAAAAACGGGACAGGGCTTCTGTATGGGTTCTTACTGACTTGCAAATTAGGGTAAAACCCAGAGGCAAGATGCCTAACAGTGCGTGCCTGGGGGTCCAGGTTCCTTGGCCCCACCGTCCAGGTGCGTGAGCATGTGGCACTCCCTACCTGCCATTGAATATGTCAGTTCTCTCTGTCTCCCCAGCTCGGGTGTTGTTTTGCTCCCCAGCACATGGCAGTTCCTCCTCCACAGACACGTTAACGCTGTGCATCCCCGAGCAGGAGCTGAACTCCAGCCCAGTGTGCATTTCCCAGTTATCCCAGTTTTCCTGCAGCGCTGCTGAGGCCGAACTCCCTGTGCAGCCCAGGGTGCCAGCTGGGCAATGCTGGCACCTGAGCCTGGAGATCAGTGTGGCTCCCTGCTGCTGCCCAGGCATCTCCTCCGTGGAGCCGCTTGCAGGAGCTCAGTTCCCCTCCTCGCCTGAGACTTTGGCAGCCTCAAAGTAAAAAGAGGCTCCAAAAGGTCTTCTGACTCCCTGCAAGGCTCCCCAGCCTTCTTGAGTGGAAGGAAAGGATCCATTAATGTTTGGCTTCATTTCTTTTTATCAAAGAGAAAAAAGCTTTTGCAAGCATCAAAGTGGCAATTCAGGACACAAAGCAACTGCTTTGCTGTGGGCTCCTGAGGAACCTGAGGAAGGAAAACACTTGCTCAAAATTCCCCACTAAACTGGTGAATCTGAAACCCCCAATTTGTTAAAAGAAGAGGATCAAGAAATTCCCTGTCTGCTGTAAGCCTCTCTGGAGTCTGGAGTTCTATCCAGGTCTGAAATCCTGGGCAAAAAGGATGCTGGCATTGCACCCCGAGGGGATTTGGGACTCCAGGCTGGAGTTAGAGCCGGAGCCAGCTGTGCACAGAGCCCTCAGACAGACCAGAAAGCCCCAACAGGCTGAAGCAGCTGCAAGGGAAATGTAAAATAAACATGTGGCCTGAAGTCCGGATGTGCAGTTTATTTTAAAACCTAATAACTCCAGATAATTGATAGTGGAGTGCAGTATTTTCCATGCGTTGGATTACGAGCGTCTGTCGCTCACCAGAAGCTGTAACCTTGAGCTATGAGACATTATTGGCAGTATTTAACACAAATCTGTTTTCCATCATTGTCAAATCCCACTTCAATATGCACCACAGGAAGAAAGCCGAATACTAAATTGATTTCTCTAATGGGAAGTGTTCTTCAGGAGATACCGACCTGTGTGGAGATGCATTAATAGGATTACAATGGAACCCTTTTATTTTGCTTTATTTTTAATGGAGATTTCCTCTTCTGACACACCTGTGAGATGCTGCTTGGCCGCAGACATGGCAAGCCAAAGGCAAGGCAGGGCAGCATACCATGAGGGGAGCGTTTGTCTCTGGAGATGTAGCTCCTGAACGTGGGACTGTTACTGTGGTGGCTCTGTGGGAGCAGCCTGGAAACAGCAGCATTCACCAAACACCAGAGGAGAGCTCACCAGGTACTGCTGACTGGCAAAAGCTGCTGCATCCTGCTGGCACCTGACAGCACCCAGGACATCCCTCCTTCTCCTTCTCCAGCAGCCCTTGGGAGGGCCTGGAGAGGCATCTGCAGAGAAGCGGAGGAAAAGGGAGCCCAGACTCAGCATGGGGCTGGTGTGGAAGCCAGGGGCTCAGCACCAGCCTGGCCCAGTGCTGGTGCTGTGCCCAGGCAGCCAGGGGCAGCACTGGCCACCGTCCCACAGGCTCCAGGTGACCAGTCTGGGGATTGCTGGTGCCCAGCAGGCAGGAGGAAGGTCTGCCTTCTCCAGGAGAGTGGGAGTTCTGTAAGCGACAAGGTAATTACCTTACTTCAGCATAAGCTGATTGACAGGAAGCTAATTGACATTTTAAAAGTTGCTGTTTGTTCTGTCTGGGCTGGAGAGAGCCCCATGAACTGCTCTCTCCTCCTCCTGCTGGCATTGCCTGAGCTGTGGCTTGGCTGGGGGTCCCAAGCCCGGGCACTTGAAACCTCGCAGCGCCTCGGGGGTCTGTCCAGTGGGATGAGGAGTCAGGAACTGCACCCACCCCGCAGGGCTGGCGGCCGTGCCTCAACCCTTGAACAGCAGGTTCACCTGGCAGCTGCTGACTCAGACATAGCTGGGCGCGTGACGGTGCCACGTTAAAATGTCTGTGTCAGAGTTGTGGGCTACTGCGAGGCTGTTTACAAGTCTGACTGGCAAAGCTGAACCTTTCCTTGTCATGTGCTGAGGATTTATGTCTGTAAATATTGAGGGGATGCGTGGGGGGCGTGCTGAGTGGCGGGGCCGTGCAGGGCAGGCAGGGGGGTCGCTCCTCGCAGCTGCCCTGCAGGGCTGGATGCTGCTGCCAGCCCAGGGGCTCCGCGGGCAGCAGGCTCTGTGCCACACAGGGCCTGGGCTGCTCTGAAGGATGCTGTTCGGGCAGGGGAGAGGCACCAAGCATTTGACAAACAAGGCTTTGTAGATTGACAGGAGCACATTACATGTTTCCAAAGGCAGTATGGTATGCTCTGGAGCTAATTTGAAGGAAGGTTTTGGATTCAGAGACAATGCCGCTCTGGCATACCCTGACATAAGTGATTCTGTTGCCGTGGCAACTCCCCAAATCTTCTCTTCTGCTCTCAAAACCCACCTGGGTCTCCAGCTGCCCTGGGAGTGCACAGGGCTAGTGCTGCACACCCTCTCCCTGGCCACCTGCCTTTGGCTTTGGTCAGCAAGACCCATCCTGCTGGTCCTGCGGCTCCAGCCCATCAGGCACTCGCACTGCTGCGCTGCAGCTGCCCCACTTCTCTGCTGCCTGTGCAGCCCTGGGCCCTGGGTAGGTATAAACAAGCTGCCACTGTGATGGATAAGAAAATCACAGCGTCAGTTAGAGCAGATTATAGCTTTTTTCTCCCCTGACAGGAAGGAGATGTCTCTCCATACAAGCCTGAGGTTGCTCAGGGCAGCCACAACCTTCATCTGTCACTGCTGGTCCCCAAGCACTCCTCAGCCAGAGATGCATTTGGTGGGAAATGCATCCACGTGGGCTGAGGCTTTTAAGGTGATCAGAGCTGATGGAGACCATGCTGCCCTGAGCTTTGTCTCAGGCAGGAAACTTGTCCTGCTGCCTCCGAAGAAGCATGGTCTGGCCCTTCGAGCTGCAAAAGGCACAGCCAATGTGGAGAATCTGGAAAAGTCCCAGGTGACAGTGGGAAAAGGCTTGGCCCCAGCCAGCATGTGCCCAGACTGGCTGCAGCTCCCGGCCCTCCGTCTGCTCTCGAGCCCATGCAGCTGGGATGCAGTGTGAGCACCTGCCTGTGGGCAGCCGTGATGGATTCAGACTGAGCATCGCCAGCTGGAGTCAGAGGAGCTGGGTCTGCCTTAAAGCAAGGCGTTCATGACCAGTCAGATATCACAGAAACATCTCATGGGGTTACTTGTGATGCTGAGAGTGTCGGGTCTGCTTCAGCTTTGTCCTGTGCTCAGCACAACCATGAAAGGCAGAGCTGCCAAGCGTCCTGTGTGGCAGAGCCCCTCGAGGGCATGGGGGTCACACCGGAGCAGCAGCTGAGACCAGGCTGGGGTTCTTGTTCCCGGCAGTGAGAGCAGGTTTCCCTGGGCGGCTGGTGCCCTCCCGGCAGAGGCTGTGCGGGGAGAGCGGCGCGGACACGCGGTGTTGGCACGGCAGCACACACCATGCCGGTGACATCCCTGCTCACAGTGCACCGGCGACACTGGGGCCGCTGGGCTCCGGGAGGCTGCCCTCCTCGTCGGGTGGGAGCACTCTGAGGGGCACAGGCCGTGCAGCATTTGCTGGGAGTGCGTCGGAGTGTATCGCCTGTCAAGCAGCATTGATCCGGGTCTGTCTTACCTGAACGGGCCGTGGCCCCGAGCAAGTGCCAGGAAGACATTCCACTTAACAAGCGCAATTAAGGCTGTGACACAATGGCAGGAAAGGAGCTCAGCAGCGGTGATTAATGTTCTCCCAGCTCTGTGTGCTGCAGTGGGGCTGCACGGCTGCCTCTGGGGCAGAATGGCTGACCCCAGCCCTGCTTACCTGCACACCTGTTTGCTGGAAACTTTCAAGAAACTTTCAAGTACAGAGGAGAAACATTTCCTCTAGGAAAGTCTGTGGAAATGCAGTGCTTGCTGTTGGAACCGGAGCTGCCGATGTTGTCCCGGGCAGCCAGGAGCCAGGGCAGGCAGGAGCTCGGGCCGGGGCAGGTGTGACATGGTGCTGCCCTGCGGTGACAGTGCGAGAGTGGCACCGGGATGTGTGTGCCACAGTGGCTGCCTGCGGCAGGACAGGGCACAGGCCGGCAGGCTGGTGGCACATGGCACCACTGTCAGCTGGAACGGAGCCACTTTCCTTACAGAACTGTCTCCTGCTGAGGCTGTGCCCGTTTTCCTTTCATGTAATCTGGGGCTTCTTCAGCTCCTTCCCTGCCATGCTGTCGCAGTGCTGCTGGCCCAGTGTCTCTGCAGATCCTGCTTGTGGTCCCAGTGCCATTAACACGATTATTTTGCATAATAATTGGTGGCATGTGTAGCAAGGAGGTCGGCATGTGAGGAATGAGAAGTGAAGAGGTTTAGGGAAGCGGGATACTTGGGGGTTGAGACGGGGTGTTTGAGTGCTGTGAATCGGTGCTCTGTGGCCAGGAAGACGCCCGGTGCGGGGAGCCTGCTTCCAGCGCTGCCCTGCTGGGGCTGAGGCTGCCCTGAGCAGCCGGCGCAGCTCGGGGTGCCAGCCCCGTGGTGGCAGGTGCCCAGCGCTGCTGGCATCCGCCGCCGGCGATGGCGGGCGGAAGCTTTCCCTCCCACGGCACCATACGGGAAGGCTTCTGTCACCGTGCCACTGCAGAGAGAGGAATTTAAAAGTGTGACAAGGCAGGTTCCTCTGAACTGCCTCCAAATACCCGCCTAAGAATAGTATCTCCCTCCAGAAGGGTGGCTGGCTCAGGCTCCCGTCTCCGCGCTCCCGGCGCTCCATCCCTCCTCCTGTCAGCCTGCGGGCTGTGACCAGCTGCCGGGATCGATGTGTGAGGGGCGGGGTGGGATCTAGGAGTCACACACGCTGCATGGATCTTCTGACACGTAAATCTGCACTCCGCCTGCACAAAAGCAGAAGTCATGGATTTATTCCCCAGCTCCTTCCCCTGCTAATAGCAGGCCCTCTGCTCTGCCTGTGCTGTCTGGGCACAGCAGCTTTACCAGGTGATAGTCCTGGCTCAGTGAAGCCAGACTTTGTGTCAAACATGGTAACATTCCCCAAGCACAGCCCCAGCGGCGCGCAGCCTCATGCCAGCCGTGCAGCTCATGGGGTTAGGCAGCAGAGCCCCCACGTCCTGTCAGCTGAGATATAGCAAATCTGGTGTATGTGGCATGGGAGGGGGAGAGAAGCTGGCAGGGGCTTCCTCCCTGTGTGTCTTCCACTGCAGACATTTACCTTTGAAGCAGTGTGCTGGAAGGTTTCCTTGCTGATTAAAGCCCAGCATTAGCATGCAGATGAAAACGTGAATCAGCCTAGATGAGGCTTCCTGGGCAGTAGTGGAAGTCAAGGATTTAATCTAGCCTGATCTTGGACATGGTTTAAACTCTTCAAAACAAGAGCACATAACCTGCTGCAAAGGTTTCATTTCAATAAACCTCCCTGTCAGCAAGCTCCAGCAGCCTCTGTTTGCCTTTGCAGTGATGGTTGGCAGAGGTGAAGGGCCTGGCGTTAGTCCCTGCGCCCCGTGCTGCTGCAGCAGTCCCCAGCTGCTGCCAGGACAGATCCTGGCATCCCTCTGTGCCCCTGGGCTGTGCTGCTTCACTCCAGCACCTGGCTGAACCTGTTCATCTGAAATGCAGTGGTCTGAGCCTTCAGCCAGCTCCAACTGAGCCACCACAACCCTCTCCCAGGACTGTGGTGATGAGCAAGTGAGCTTACTGCTGCTGTTCAGGCACCTTGAGACCTCTCTTCTGTTTGCCTTCTGTTGCTTGTGGGAAAGCCCTGCCTCATGCTCTCCCTGTACCTTTGCAGGAGCCCCGCAGCTGTTTATGGGACCAGGACAGCTCCAGCCATGCTGGCGTTCTGAACCTCATCCTTCCAAGCTGTAGTATTTATTCATAAGAAACTAATTGTCATCTCTGTGCCAGGTTCAGGAATTTCTTCTGCCAAATCCTGCATACGTCCCTTTGATACAGAAGCCAAAGCAGTGGAAGTGCCAGCTAAGTCCCAAGTTTTGATGAGAATTTGCAGAAGCTGAGATTGCCTTGAGAGTTTCCAAGTCCAAAGAGAATTCATGGGCTGCAAAATCAATGAACTGCCCCACCTGAGGGTACTTGGGGCAGGGCAGAAGTGTTTGGTGGCCGCAGCTCACAGGAGCAGATCACAGCCATGGTGGGGCAGAGGGTAGGGCCCCTCCTCGCTGCCCATGGCTCGAAAGGTTCCTTGGCCAGGCTTCGGTGTGGCAGTGGTCCTGCTTTGTTGCCAGGGGAGCCGTGGGGAAGCACGGGAGGATGCCCTCACCAGCTCTCGGGGATGGCACGTGGGCGCAGTCAGGCTGTTTCTGAGCAGCAGGAGGAGGGCAGGCAGAGAGGGAATGTCTCTGGACACAAGACCAGCTGACTTGATTAGCGAGCACTTAATTAGACTCTGTGTTAAAGCCTCCATCCACAGCAGCTGTACACAGGAGCTGTGAGGACAGGAAGAATTCTTCAGCAAGAGCAAGCAGCGAGACTGTGGCTTCCCAGACCTTCCCTCCAGAGCTGGAAAGCCTTCACACCAGGAGCACAGCCAAGAACTGCTGGCAGTGCCAGGCAGCCGAGCACAGCCCTTGCTGCTCCATCCCTGTGCATAAATTACCTCCAGGCTCTGAGCTAAACAAAGGGCCCTGAAATAATTCTGCATTTTAATAAAGTCAGCATTCGTGCCACTGTCATCCTTACAGAAAGAGAATTTGCGTTTCCTTCTGCCAGCTCGCCCCACACAGCCCGCTGGCACTGGGGCCAGTGCACTCGCCTGTGTTCACACCAAGGACGATGTTAGATTTTGTTTCTTAATCACAGTGACACCAGAAACAGGGTAGAGCCTCCCAAAGCCCCAGACTAGAGAGCACACTGGTACCTCCAAAGCCCTCCAGTGTTCAAGGGTGTCTGAAAAGCAGCGCTCTCCAAAACACTTGTGCTGGTGGCTGTGCATCTGCTTGTGTCCCGCTGGATCCCCCTGGCAGCAGCCTGTGGGCAGGCTCATGCCCCATGGCTCTGAGCCAGGGAGCAAGAGCTGGTGCTTGCACTGCTGGTCTGTATTCCTGTGAAATCTGGAAGGAAACAAACCGCAGTTTCTCCCTCCCAAAGGGAAGGGATCCCCTGGGCCTGGAGTCTGCCACCAGCTGTGCCTCCAGCAGGCAGCATGCACTGAGCAGACGAGCAGCATCAGAATTGTGTGCGGGTGCTGATGGGCGCTGGACAGGTGCTTCCCGGCAGGCAGGGCAGAGCCGTGTCTTCCTTCCCTTTGATGTCCCTGTCACCCCTCTCCTTTCCCTTCTCAGCCTCTGTGCTGGACACACAGGCCGGGGGCTGGTCTGGCCTGAGGCACACTGCCTTCCCAGCTGGAGCTGAGACTGGGGCCAGAGGTCCAGAGTGTGCCCTGCTGGGGGCTGTGGGGCTGCTGCAGCAGAGAGGCACTTGCCTGCTCCAGGGCTCACCCCTCGTTCTCTGGGGGTCCGCAGCCCACGCAGCTGTGCCCACCACTGCTGGGCTCTATGGCTGAGCAAACCTCTGGCTGCAGCAGTGCCTGTGCATCCCTGCGGGGCCCCTGTGGGTCCCTCTGCCAGCTCTGAGCTCCATCCCACTCCCCTCTGCTGGCGCCAAACCCTGCTGTGGGGGATAGCTGCGATCACAGCTTTCAGCGTGTTCAATTACTGCCAGTTAATGATGATTAATTTACAATTAAGGGCCTCTAAAGGGTAGTGTGTCTGTTAAATAAATATTGATCTTTCATTTGTGGCCACAGATATATTGCCCCAGTTATGGGAAGCACTGCAGCAGCAAAGCCAGGCTCTCCCAGAGAGAGACTCCCTGCAGAACCCGAGCTCACAGGACTGTTGGGAGACTGGGAGCTGCCCAGTGCAGGGGTTGGCTCATCTCAGGAGCCTGGGCTCTCAGGGCTGGACAAGGATCATGATATCTGGGATGTTTCAGTGCTGACTGGAAGTGCTCAGTCCTGTTGGTCCTGTTCCCATTTGCAGAAGGGGTGTGGGAATGGGGATGCTGGAGCTGGTGCTTCCCTCTCGCGTGACCCTTAATTGGCTTTGTGAAGTAAACAAATTGTCCAGAGGCTCCACTAGCAGCCTGACAGCAAACTCCTCACTGAATATACAATGTGTTTTCCACCCCCATTTCAGCCATGCTCTGGAGCCTCTGGCCAGCGTGGCCATGCCACTGCCCACACATGCATGCCACACTGTGGGCTACCTGACTTCTGTCTGTCTGAGCCCACTCTCCAACAGGTATTTTTCTAAAAATCTCTTATCAATTACTTGTTAGCCATATGGCTGTTGCCCTTTTCCAAGGCATTGACCTCAAATAAACAAAGGCCATTTCAACCATTTGCCAGAGACATCCAGTCCTGAATGCTGGAGCTCGGCAGGGATTTCTGCAGGAGTGTAGCACTCTTCTTTTTCACCTGTGATTCTTTTCCACATGCAGATGAGGTGGAAACACCATCCCACCCCACCTCCAGCCTTGTCCCAGTCAGTCCTTGAGTGTGCCCTGCTCCTTCTCCCTAGCACATTCCCAATCACTGTTCCCTGATCTCCCTTCCCCTCTGCAGTGCATTCCTTGGAAGCAGACTCACCAGGAGAGCACTCTCTGGCTTTCTCTTTTATTTGAGGCATGTGTTTGGAACAGTGCTTTTGTTCCAAATGAACACGTTGATTCATTCAGAAGTGCAGTTTCTGTTTTTGAATCAGCAGAGCTGTTTATGCTCATGGTGTCCATAAAACTGTTATTTTAGTCCTGACACTGATGCTTATGAATAAAATTTAGATCTCATTCAGAAGAACATTAGCCGTAGCTATTTGGCTTCTTGTTAAAGCATTAATTTTTATTGAGACCACATTGCCAAGCAGCTCCTTCTGCATCTTGCAGCAACCAAGTACCTCGCAGTGGAGACTTGGGTAGGACCAGATTGCAGCACGTGTCCCCCAGACCCTCGGCTCCAGCCACTCCATCTGCAGATGCTGGGTGCTGGTGGGAACCTTCCAGCTCCCCCAGGTGAGCAGGGCACATGGCAGCAGGGGCACCACTCTCAGGGCAGGCGCTGGGCTCTGCCACAGGCATTGGGAGCTGACACAGCAGTGCTTGCTCGTGCTGGGTGGATGTTGGATGTTCTGGTGCCAATTAGCTCTCCTATGTATTTATTGCACCTTTTTGCTCGAAGCAAGCTGTTAAATGTCAGAAACACTTTAGCATTTTAGCAGAAAGATAATTTTTAATAGATTCCACCTACAAAAAGGAGCTGACTGGCAGAATATTAAACTCAGGGAGATTTATTTTTACTCTGTGCCTCCAAACAGCTTGAGATAACCATTTTTGCATGGCTCCTTGCTGATTAATGCTGCTGTCTCTTGCCTGTCCTCCTCACTTGGTGCTGTGGCAGCTGTGGTCTCTCACATCCCATTAACCTTGTCTGCAGAAGGGATACCTGGCCAAAGCGAAGACTTAGCCCTTGTAATTAGGAATGTAAACATCTCACACTGCCTGCTAACATCCACACATCCTTCCCTGCCTGCTACCAGTGCTTCTTAGGGCAGGATACCCCCAGACAGGCTATTCCTATCATCAGCTTCCCTCATACCAGCTTTCAATAATTTCTAGTTGAAGAAAAGCCCAAATAAAGCCCAAATCAAACCCAAAGTAGCTTTGGTTCTTCAGGGACTGAGGTGGATGTTCTGTCAGTGCTGGTTCTGCTCTCAAAAAGTGCACTGGCATCTGGTGGGGTTTGCTGGGGCTGTGCAGAGTCTTTCCTCTTCCTTAGCAGGGCTGATGGGTGCCTGGGATCCATGGCTGGCACTGGCCAGGCAGTTGTGGTAGTGGTGGTGGTGTTTGCACTGGGCACTGCAGCTGGTGGCACAGCACCAGCCCCGGGTGCTTCCACAGCAGCCCTGCCTGGGGGGTTGCAGGGATGTCCCCTGTCACCCCTGCCTGTGGCCCAGGTTTGATTTTTGGGTGAAGCTGTATCAGTCTGTTCTCAGAATGAGCAGGGACTCCCTAGTGCAGGATGGAGCAATTGAGTCATTGTTCATAATACAGCAGCTTCTGAAAATTCAGGTGACTATATTTGTTTCTCGGTGATATAATGAGATGTTTTGAGTGATGCTAGATTTAATGGCTAAATCAATGTGTGTATTTAGTGTTAGCCTTTATTTTAGCACTAAGTGACATGAGATAAGCAGACTTAGAGAGTGTTAATTGGTTTGTGTTTAGCATTTACACTAATCAGACTGTGCAGTGCTGCCCAGAGCTCTTCAACACTAGTAATTCTGTTTATCCAAACCAGGAATTGTTTACTCTATTGACTGGAGTGGCACCAGGCTGTTTTTTCACTCACTTGGATGTTACACTACATGTGTGAATTAACAGAGAGCCCTGGCTAACCCTGAGTGGTGCTGCACACAGCGTGTGGGGAAAGGTGGCTGAGCAAGCCCTGCTGAGACAGAAGGCAGCAGGGCCCCCGAGCAGGGAGCAGGACCAGCAGGACAGCCCTGCTGCCTGGTGCTGCTGCCCGCACTGCGAGCAGGGCGGGAGGCAGAGGAGCCCTGCCCAGCCCTCTGTCAGATGAGCTCCCATCACCCCATTCCTGCGTGGAGCCTCGGGGCAGCAGGATCACAACACTCTCCTCCCACGGCCACACGCTGGAGAGCTGTGGCACGGGGTTCTGGGCTGAGCTGCTGGCGCTGTGCTGCCCAGAGAGGGGAACTCCCAGCTCTGCCGGGCAGGGTGGATGAGCCAGGACCCTCCTCCGCAGCTGTGGCTGGACTGCCCGGCCTGGGCTCCCCATCCTGTACTGGCGGCAGCAGATGTCTGGGCAGGAGCTCACCAGAGCATCCCTGGAGCCAGCGTCAGCACACTCTGGCCAGCCAGCAGCACACAGCATGGCTGCCTCCAAAGTGGCTTGGAAACGGCCTCACCATTGCTCTGTTCCCATCACCTGGCTGGTTTTATTAGAGTTGGTTTTGGATCATTTAGTTTTTATCTAAACATTCACTTCCCAGCTGAGCTCTTGGAGAGCTCTGGCTCCCTGGCTGCTGCTGAGCCCCTGGAAATGGAGCTGCCTGTGGGATGTGCTGACAGCCCTTGCTGCTGCTGGGAGCTGCCTCCGGAGCTATCCCTGGCCCTTCCCTGCCCAGCTGCAGCGCTCGCTTTGCTCCTGGGCCCCTGACTCTTCAGGGGTAGGTATGATTCCCCTCTGAGAACCCAGGACGTGCTTCCCCAGCAGGGATGCTCTGGGCAAGAGAGGGCAGACATGCCACAGGCTGCTCCTGCTCCAGGCTGCTCTAGGCTGTGCTGGGAGGCACAGCAAGATGAATTGCCTTTTATTTTGCAAAGTGCTGTTTTACTGATTTCTGCCAACCAGCCCCAAACTGGGTTGGGGTGCCCCTCAAGTGCCACCCCTGGGGACAGTGGAGAGAGCCTGGAGCCACATTATCTGGAGCTGCAGCAGCATCGTGACAGTCCCTGGGATGGACATTAAATCACGGTGTGAGGGCAAGCAGAGGGATGTCACTGGGGCCCAGGGAGGAAGCTCTGCGGTACCGTTTGCACTGACTGTGTGATCCGAGTCAGAATGAGAATCATAAATCTTGATTATTCTCTGTCTCAGCTGATTTGAACCAAATGCCTTGGACAGGGATATAGTTCACATCTCGCTGAAAACTGCAAAAAAACTGATTAAATGTACAAACTGATATCAATAGCACTCTATCTCTGTTAATGCCCAAACTGTCAGAGTTTGGGGAGAGGATCCTGTGTGGGCGGGCTCTGTCCCAGCCCAGATCAGCTTCCTGAGGGGTTTCAGGGCGGCTTTCTCCCCACTCTTACTTATTTTGGTACTTCATTCCTGCAATTCTGGCTGTTATTATGATGCTGTCAATTACAGATGGCATCTCTGATTCTGATTGCACTTTGCTTACAATTAAGCATCCTATAGAAAAATGGAAATGCTGGGTCATTAACATAGTGTAATAATAAGGTAAACCATTCAATTATGGAGGAAAAACCACTTTGAATAATAAGGATATTGTATGCCTAAAAGACATTCAGATGCCAGTGTATTACCATTCTTGCATACATAATAAATGAACTTAAACCCAAAAATAATCAACAGAAGCAAATAATAAATAGCTGTGCCCTCGGCAGCAGCCTGGCTGGCATCACTCCCTCCAGGGGCAGAGGAGCAGCTCTGGAGTGGGAATGGACAAGTCTTGGATCTGTGCAGTCCTTGGCAGTTGTTTTGGGAGGTGCCTTGGCCACTGCAGGACTTGCCTGATGCTGGAACTGACCTGGTTCCCACTGGCATGGGGAGGAGGCAGAGGAGGGCTGGGGCACCGGTGTGCACTGCTGCCTGCAGCAGCAAGGGGAGCACTGGGCTCTGCCCAGGGCCTCTGCTGGGCTCCAGGGGCTGGATGCAAACACTGGTCCTCTGCAGATTAAACAGTGGGGTATCGTGCTGTGTACAGTTGAGAGGCTAATGCGGTTGGGAAGATCTCGCCACTCAGTGTCTCTGTGGAGGGATTTGGAGCTGGCTTTGCTAGCTCCAGCAGCTGCTGAGAGCCCGTGACCTCCCCGGCTGCCCTGCAGCTGCTCTGCCCGCAGCACCGATGGCTCGCATGGATCCATCTCACTGACAGCTAGAAAAGGAACGGGAAACTGCAGGTGTGAGGGTGCAGAGGGTCATGCTCTGGCCACCACCTCTGACCTGCCTGGGGCTCCTGTGGCAGCCCTGATGGGGGTTTTGTGTCCAGCCTTTCTAAGCTGGTCCCTCTGCCAGGAGGGCAGGAGCCCCTCTCCCTCCCCGGCTGCTCAGCACAGGATGTGAACCATTACTGCTGTTTTCAGCCTCTTCGGCAGTATCGCTCCTCCATAACAATTCCCAGCCTTTTAGCTGTTGATGGCTTACCTATTACTCTGGCACTGCGTTAGGATAACATCCAGATACATCTGAAGAATAGAATTTATTTACTCTTTTCCCTGAAAAGCTTTTAGTATGATACAGCTGTGGTGCTTTCACTTAGGCAGCCATTATTGCCAGGGTGTTTTTCCTGGTAGAATTAAATTTTCCAGAAGATGAAAAAGGACTTCTCAGGATATGCAGCTCCAAACCACTATATTTTATTATTTTATTTCCCTGGCCTTCTTTGGGGAGGGCTCATCCTATCTTTGGGAAACTGGAGTGATTTGACCACCCAGCCGAGTCTGACCAGTGTTAGGTGTCAGCGGCACGGTGTGCACAGAGCTCTCCCCATGAGCTGCGGCTTTCCCACATCCAGCTGGCTGTTCCAGGTCCTGCAATACCAGCAGCATCTGACTTTGACCGTCTTGAAACTTCCCCAGGCATCGCTCAGCAGCCGTCGGGGCTGGGCCGGGTGGGAGCACTCCTGGGTGGAACACTCCTGCACGGGCGTCCGTGCGGGCTCCTGAGGCTCCGCCTGGGGCAGGAAGAACACGGCTGGTGCTGGGGGTCCTGCTGCATGTTGGTGCTGATCTCCCAGAGCGGGAATGCCGAGGGCGTGGGAAGGGAGCGTGTGTGATGGCTGCTGCCAGCAAGGTGCACTGCGTTGCATGTTTCAGAGGGGTTTCTGTCCTGCAGAGACTGCATGTGCATCAGCATTTCATGGAGCTCTGCCCCGTAGCTGAGCACTGCCGTGGGGCAAGAAAAGCCAGTGTAAAGTGAGTGAACTGGCACCGAGAGGGCTTGAGCTCCTGTGTTGAAGGGAAATCTGCACTGGGAGCAGACTAGTTTGACTTGAACGTCCTCAGTGAGAGGGGGCAGGCCTCACCCCTGCCTGCCCGTGAGCTCTCATGCCAGCACTTTGCTATAACTGTGACTAGTATAGTAACTAAATCCAGTTGATGACACGAAGAGATTCCCAGGAACAGGATCGTGGGCTCCAGTAGGGAATGGTAGTGAGACTTCGTCAAAACAATTTTGACAGCAAAGGGGCTAGAAATACACATTTCCACCCTTTTTCACAACCCGTTCCATGGCTGACTGCTGACCAACAATAAATCTTGCACTAAAATTGGAGAGATTGGGAGATTGGGCCAAATTTATCCCTGGTCAAACAATGTCAGGCACTTCCCCATGAGGAACCCCACAGCACTAACCTGAGCCTATCCAATTTGTGTGAGAGCCGTGCAGGCAAGGGATTTGGGCACAAGGCAGCAGCCACATCCCAGAGGAGTTCCACTTGAGGAAAGAACAGAAGAAAGCAAGGTTTAGCATTAGGATCATAATTTCAGATTACATTGTGCAAGTATCAACAGTCTATAGTCATGAGAGCCTTGGGGAACACAAGGCTGCAGCAGCTCTCCCAGCTAGCCTGATCAGCGAGGGTTGGTTTTAATTGCAGCTGAATGGATCTAACCTTGTGATGTCTGCTCACAAAGCATTGCCAGATTAATATAGGTTCCGTAGTTGCTTCTGCTAAAAGACTTTAATGGATCAGCTTAGTACTCTGCTCCATGATTATAGCATTCCTACCCACCTATCATGCCTGAGCCAGATGGTCCCTGTGAAATCAGAGCATATTTATATTTTTGTCTGCTATTCAGCCACCTGCCCACTGATTTTGTTGCAGAGTGGTAGGAGGAGAGGAGACTTCCTGGGTGCAGTTTGCCCCCCGCCCCTTTCACTAGCCCCGCTATCTGCCCCACCTTCTGAAAGACCCCGGAGGAGCCGCGGGCTCTCCTCTCCTCTCCTCTCCTCTCAGGCTGCCAAGGAGGCTTGCCCGGCCGTCTGGAGGGCAGCCACACTCCCGGACAGCAGCGTGGCCCGGTTCCTGGCACAGTCAGCTGCTTCCCCGGGTGCTGGGGGACGTTTCCAGCTCCAGTGGTGATGAGAGCCATTAAGAAGGTACAAGTACTAAAGAGATCTTGAGCGATGCCTATAAAACCTTTGAATCCTTGACAGAATCAATAGCAGGTTCTCAGGAGTAACTCCTTATCCAGGCCAACTTAAGCACATGCCAATGAGCCGTTAAAGATTTTGCATTTTGTGGAGATACAGAAGCCCTTTCATGGGGATCGCTGGACTCTAGACCAGGCGATATTGTGAGAAATCGCATTAGGAACAGGCTGTGCTCCGAAGGCGCTTTCCTCACGTCCGGGGGTGCGGCTGCAGCGGTGCTCGGAGCGGCACCCCCGGCCGGCACGGCGGGGCTCCCCGCGGGCGCTGCGCGGAGCGGCGCCGGCCCTGCGGCAGGGCAGCGGGCAGGGGGCAGGAGGGAGGGAGCGGGGCAGCTGCGCCCCGTGGAGTGCAGGGGCTGGGGGTGGCGGCCGAGCTGCCCTGCGGTCCCCGAGCGGCCCGGGAGCGGCAGGCCGGTGGGTCCCCGAGCGGCACCGTGCCGGTGGGTGCCCCCGGGCCCGCAGCCCCGCGGCCGCTTGCGCCTCTCGGGTGCCTTTGCTATTGACACGGATTCCCGTTCGGCTTCTCGGTCGCCATGGCAGCTCCGAGCTGCCGTGCTCTGATCGGCTCCGCTCGCCGCGAGTCAACGCGCGTTAGCACCTGCGTTGGTATGGCAACGGGACCGCGTCCGGCCGGCCGTGCTGCCGACGGACGGACGGACGGACGGACGGACGGACGGACGGCTCCAGGCAGCCCTGGACGCGCTGGGGGAAGGGCTGGCCCTGCTGAGGGACACTGGGACACTCCCAAGCCCCAGCTGCTTCTTGTTCCCCGGCTGCGCTGGGGTCCGGGGCTGCCCCCAGCCCGGCTGTGGCGCCCGGGGCTCCCACATCCTGCACGGCCCGGGGACCGTGCGAGAAACTCAGCAGGGACATGGCTGGCACAGAGCAAGGACGTGTCCTTGAGTCCCAAACTGCTCCTCTCAAGAGTGTTCTGCATGGACAGTGAACGGCTTCGGAAACTCTGGGAAGAGGGAAAGCTCCTTGTTCTGGAGAGGGAAACCAGCGGTACCGGCAGCCCCTAATTTGGGGTTACCAATCTGCCCTGCAGAAGCAGAATGCCAGTCACAGAGAGGGGTGGTTCACCCCCTTCTCCCAGCCACCAAATTCCTAACCATTACACTCTTCCAGTGAGTCTCCTGGGGATAGTCTGTGTTCCTTTGGCCCCCAGTCTGAGCTGGCACCCACTTTTCTGAAAGGGCTTTATAATTTGTGTTTAGTGTTTTTTAACAGACATATGTGAGCTGTTTGAATTAGAGCAATGTGAATCTATTAGGCAGCGACAGATGCAAGTTTTGTGTCTCTTATTAGAAGGGATTGGCTTCTGAGGTTTAGTGATGTGCAAAGGATTGGACTTTGGAGAGATTAAAATTATTTTCAGCGTTAAGCACAATATTTCTGAGCTAATGCACTCACTCTTGAATATAGATTCACAGACTGAAAAGATTATAAAACATTAAACCTATGTAAATTCAGCTGTAAATTTATGTTTGAACAAATTCAACAAGAGATTTGACTCGGGGGCTTATAGCAAATGGGTTCTGCTTTTAATGCGTACTCGGGCTCAGTTGCAATGCCGCTCTCCCCGTGAAAGTCCCACGCCTGCTGAATTACTGGCAGGTCACAGCTGACAGCTCAAGCAATTATACCGGAATGTGTTAATAATAAAAAGAAAAAGGATTCATGTTTGTCTTTTCAGAAGACAAAAGCAGCTGTTTGCTCCACCCCAAGGAGCAGCAGAGAGGAGCTCTGTGGGCAGGTGACACTTGCAGCACCTGGCCATTTTCTCTTTCCATGGCAGCTGTGCAAATCCTTGTCCTCCCCTGCGATTCCCCAAGCCCTGGGAGTTGCTATGAAGTTTTTTCTCTTGTTGAGAACATGAAAATACAGTTAACAAAGACTCCTTTTGAGTGGGATTGCAGGAAACCTGCAACATAGTGAACAAGCTGCCTACACAGAGATAAATGACAGCTGTGACTGAAGGAATAAACAAGATAATCTGGATTTAAATAAACCACAAGGGGATTTTGGCAACATGCAAATTCGCAAATTTATAAAATGTATCCTTTGAAAATAAAGAGCTTGTTTGAAGCCAGCAGTTAAGAGCAATTACTACAGCACATTTTCCCAATGAGGGCCTCTGCTCCAAGCCGGGGCGGGCGGGAGCCAGCTGCCCTGCCTGCCGCCCGCAGTGGCTGGGGGCCCCTGTGCACAGAGCAGAAACCTGAAGGAGGGAGAGCAGCAAGCCCCTGTGCAGCTCGGGGGTGCTGGGGGTGCCCAGAGCAGTGTGCCCCTCCTCAGCCTCTGAGGAGCACTGGGGAATGAACAGGAAAGGAGAGAAATCTCAAAAGCCCAAGCAAGTGCAATATGTACTGGATCATCTGCTTGGAGGACGAGGTAATTCCTGGGTCCAAGGCCAGCGTGACAGCTCAGCTTTGGCATTGCACAGTGTACTGCAAGCACAAGGGGATGGCGCCCGTCCCGTAAGGGAGCAGAGGGTTTGCTCACGCCTGTGTCAGCAGAGCTCCTGCCGGTGGATTCTTGTCCCTGCTCCCCTTTTTCAGGTGAGCAGTGATGAAGAGAGAAGAGGTGCAGGTGGGGAGACACCAGTGGCAGAGCCACGAGTAGACACGTCCGGTTCCAGCGCCTCACCTCCTGCACTGCCCTGTGGAGGCACCTCAGCTGCGGTCCCTCCCTGGCCGTGCATCTTCAGGCTGGCCTCGAAAGGGACCCAAACACTGCAGGGAAAGCCAAAATGTGTTCCAGAGGGAGCAAAGGCCCAGCCCCATGCTGCAGGCTGCTCTGCACCAGCCGCTGCAGGGGAGCGATGCACAGCGCTGCTCTGCCTGCGCACACAGAGCTGGTTAGAATTCCGCCGGCACACACGCAATTAGGGCAGAGCACATGGCAGCAGCTCTGTGAAGGTTAACTGCTCTGAGGAGCATTCCTGCCGTGCCAGAGGCTCGGTTGCTCCAGCTTTAACACCCTTGTTATTCCCAGCAGCAGGAGCCGGCCGGGCAGTGCGCTGCTCTCTGTTTGGCAGCAGTTATCGCGTGCCGCCGGCTGCACACAGGGCACCCGACCCTAGGGCTGCAGGCTCGAGCCTCCTTCACCTGCACAGTGCAGCTCCTGCCCCAGCAGGGCAGCACATGGCGGGGATTCTGAAACACAGCAGAGTCTGGGGTAAAGCCTTTCTGTATGTATGTCCCAGAGCCACAGTCGTTCCGGGCTCTGCAGGGCCAGGGTGTCCTGAGGATAAACTGTGACTTCCAGCTTTATGCTTAAAACTGTACAGCAAATGCTGAATCTGCTTCTGCTCCTCTTTTCCTTGATCCCTGCTTCCCTGTTTTCTCTCCTCAGGGCCAGCCCATCCATCTATTTGTCTTTATTGTGCACGAAGTTAAACACAGTCCTTAAATGTGGCAACACTTCCAGATTATTAGCTCTGCAATTTCTTGGCTCCCATTTGTTATGGTAACATCATCTGAAGGGGCAGTTGTAATTAACATGTTTGTTCAAGCTTCTTTTATAAACCCTCAGTATGTTTGTTTTAATCAAACCAAACCAAAAGGCCTGGGGCATCTGGTGCTGCTTGGGCAGCAGACACCGTGGTGGCTGTTGTCCTTGCCCAGGTGGGTCGCTGCCCGTCCTCCCCTTCCAGCTGATAGCTGTGGGCTGTGAGGGTGGGCACGGAGCAGCGCTGCTGGTGGCAGCACCTCCCACTCCCCCACCCTCCACAGGACAGCAGTGGGCACCCAAGGGCTCATCTCTGATCATCTGTGGGTCTTGCTGTGATGTGCATAGCCACAAAAGCTGCTTCCTTCCCACAGGGCTGTTAAATCCAGGTACTGGACTCCCCAGGGAAGCTGGTCTGTAATTCTGCAGCATCTGCAGTCCCCAAGTGCTCCTATCCCTCTTAATTTTTTCTTAATTTTTTTTCTTAAAGGAATAAATACCTCAAGATACATTATTCTGACTAATCCTTGCTCCCTTCGTGTCACTGCTACTCAAGTGGCTGATGCAAGGCATGCATGAAGCACCAGAGTGCTCTGGACAGAAGACAGGCTTGCAGGTGCCTTGCCATGGGGAAGGCGGCTCCAGTGGGACCTGATGCCACGGGGATGGGTTTCCCTATAGAGCCTGGCCCCAGCGTGCTGGCCCTGAGACAGGGAGTCCTGCAGCCATTGCTGCTGCTCAGAGAGACACTGTTCAACAGGAAAGGTTCTGCAACAGGACAGGGCAGCCAAGGAACGCCAGCCTCTTCACCCAAAATGCTGAAGACATTGGCACCCCTGTGGCAGCAGCAAACCCACCCTCACTCTTGCCTTGGCCGGAGACCCCTCATCAGCCCTGTTCTGAGCAGAACAAGCCTGGTGGGCTGGATGGCACCAGCGGTGAATTCACAAATTAGAGAGGCGTTACAGCCAGTTGATGCCTTTAGCAGTCAAATACGAGGCGACACTGACAGGCACATCTAGCAGGCTGTGCCTATCATCTGCTCCTGCTCCAGGCTTCAGCTGTGTTATTCCTGAAATGGGTCTTCCTGGGGCCCAGCAGTTTGACGTCAGCATTCCCGCGGCTGTCGCTGCCCAAGGTGCTCTCACAGAGCCATTTCAAGCCTATTCGCATTATTTCCTCGCCATATGTTTGTACTAAAAATAGTTGCAGTACAAAGGGATAATCCTGCAGGGCCGTGGGCATCGCCATCCTCCATTCTGACACGGGAGATCTGCCCAGGGCCGTGGGTGCTTCCCGAGGGCAGCGACCCCGTTCCTGTCCTTGGCACTGAGGCAGGGCTGGGGCTGCCCGCGGTGTGGCTGGGGGTGGGCAGCACGCAGGTCCCTGGCTGTGGCACGGCCTCCAGCCCCCCTGCCATCTGGCAGCACAACAGGTGTGAACGAGGCTGTGACACTCCTGCAGGGGACATCTTGTGGGTCCCTTCCAATTCAGCTTATTCTGTGATTCTGTGATCGCTTAAAACCCTCTGGCTGGCTATGATAATCCTTAACTGGTGGCACTGGGACAAGAATTTACCTCTTCATTTTCTTAGACATAACTGCTATCTCACTGCAGTTTCATTTTACAATATGGTAATATGCTATCCAGGAAAATCTTGCTACATGCTAATTTATCCAGTAGGCAAATTCCTTTTGGCTAATAAAAGTGCTTGCACAGGAAGCTCAAAACCCAGCAGCAATTAATTATTGACAGAGCATGTGAATTAGAGATAAAAGAAAAGTCATTCTTTCTCACACACAAGATAGTAAATAAATTTAATTATTGTACTAGAAGCAAGGGATCTTATTCTGTATTAAGTTTTATTAGCTGAGACATTTAAAAGCATGTCATCATAACAAAAAGGTCCTGTGTAATCCGAACTGCGGCGCTCCGTACACGGCTCTGGAGTGAATAGGCTTAATTGAGCAAATGGGAGCAGATGGCTTCTGAGCAGGCAGGTATTGTGCAGGTTTAGTGTCAATTAGCTTTGGTCTACACACGCCTATGGCAAATTGTCTGCATAATGTGTCACCAAGGCTGACTTTACATTTTGGGTGCCCACCATGGCCGGGGCTGAGGAGAAACAAAGCCAGGAGGATTTGGGTCTGGAGTGGCAGCATCTCTCCTCCTGCATGTCCCATCAACACCTGCACAAAGTGCCCACCCCTGCCTGGCCCCTCGCTCACCACCTCCTCTGCTTTTGCACAGGAACGTGATGCCCAAGACGCTGGAGGGCCAGATCACCATGGAGAAGACCCCCAGCTACTTTGTGACCAACGAGGCCCCGCGGCGCATCCACTCCATGGCCAAGGACACGAAGCTGATCGTGGTGGTGCGCAACCCCGTCACCCGCGCCATCTCGGACTACACGCAGACCCTCTCCAAAAAGCCAGAGATCCCCACCTTCGAGGTGCTGGCCTTCAAGAACCGGACCCTGGGGCTGATTGATGCCTCCTGGAGTGCTATCCGCATTGGGATTTATGCCCTGCACTTGGAAAACTGGCTCCAGTATTTTCCCCTCTCCCAGATCCTGTTTGTCAGTGGTGAGAGGCTCATCACTGACCCAGCTGGGGAAATGGCCAAGGTCCAGGACTTCTTAGGCCTCAAGAGGATTGTGACAGAGAAGCATTTTTATTTTAATAAAACGAAGGGGTTTCCCTGTCTAAAGAAGCCAGAGGACAGCAGCGCTCCCCGGTGCTTGGGCAAGTCCAAGGGTCGAACTCACCCCAAAATAGACCCGGACGTCATCCACAGACTGCGGAAGTTTTACAAACCCTTCAATGTCATGTTTTACCAAATGACAGGCCAAGATTTCCAGTGGGAGCAGGAAGAAAGTGATAAGTAGAACCACAAAATCAGGAAAAAATATTTTTTGTTTTTGGGATGTGAATCATCATTTGAGACCCAAAACTCTCTTGGGGCCAGAGGCTCAGCCCCATGTGTAACAGGCTCTTGTGTTGCCAGGGCTGCAGCAGAAGTCCCACGTATGCAGCTCTGGAACTGTAGTGGCCTGTCACCTCGGGCTGCACTCGGGCTCTCCCCACTGCAGCACTGGGGGTCAGGGGCAGGTGGGAGGAGGAGGAGGAGGCAGGGGGAGCACGGCTCCTCAGGTCGGTGGGGCACTTTGTGTCGACGTTTTGCTGCTGGTGTCCCCCTTGCAGCCAGGCAGGCAGGTCCAGACCTCCTGCCACAGCAAGCTGGCAAGAGGGTGGCTCCCAAAACCCAGCACTGGGACAAACCCATAGATTTGATTTCTCCTGCCCTGCACTTTAGTTTTGCCCAAACAGCAGCATCAGATCTGGTAAATTCAGGCCTGTGCACTCACATGCACACTGGTCTTTGTGTGTGGAAGGAATAAAGCCAGTTATGCTGCAAAGGAACTATGTACAGGAACTTCATTTGCACCAAACGTTTCAATTACTTCTTGCACTAAAACTAGAATTTACCAAGTGCCACAGACACCTGGTCTCAATTCTCCTCTGACTGAT
Source organism: Motacilla alba alba (assembly GCF_015832195.1). Taxonomy (NCBI): domain Eukaryota; kingdom Metazoa; phylum Chordata; class Aves; order Passeriformes; family Motacillidae; genus Motacilla; species Motacilla alba. The sequence continues at coordinate 16,294,062 of NC_052029.1, forward strand.
GGGTGCACCTCCACTGTTGGAAGAGAGTTGTTCCTTCTTTGCTGAGATGCTCAGTGAGATCAGAACTGGGGTCCCCCCAGGTCTCCACCCTCCTGGAAGCTGAAAGAACACTCCAGGCTGCCCAGGAGTGAGCCAGGCTCCCACTGCCCAGCCAGGCTGCCCAGGCACAGTGTGGTGCCACACGTGCCCCCGCAGCTCCTCCTGGCCAGGCTGTGCCATGCCCTGCTCCCTGGTTTGGAGCCAGCGCTGCCAGTGGGGACCGAGGGGGCGGCTGCAGGGTGGAGGCCTGGGACAGCCCCGGCACGGGCTCTGACAGCCAGGACCCCTGGCACTGCCACTTGTTTGCACCTTGAAAATGCAATCCCTGCTGCTTGCTGTGGACAGCTGGGGTCGCAGAACAGGGAAGCAGCCTTCATCTTACTTCAGAATTACAAAAGAGCAACCAATCCCCAGGGCAAGCACTGCTCAGCGCACAAAACCTGTGCTCTCTAGTGGAAATGACCAAGTCACCCAAATTTGCAAATCCTGGTAGAAACTGTAGAATAAACCTACATCCCCCCTCGATCCCCCAGTGCCATGAGAGCTGTTCGCTGGGCCCAGCACACGAGAGCAGAGCTTTCACACAGCTGCATGGTTCCTCCTCCACTGCTGCGGGAAACCAGGCAGAGGGGAGCAAAGGTGAAATGCAGAGCTGCTGAAACAGTCCCTCACTCGGTGATTTCTCAGGGCACTCAGATACTGCTGGCAGCTCTCTTTGCTCTGATGAGGGCTAAGGCTACCTCCAGCTAGGGGTGTAGCCACATGAGAGCCCCCTTGCACTGGGCAGGTCCCCAGCAGAGGTGCAGGAAGGCATGAGAGGAACAGGACTCAGTTCTGGTTGAGGTGAAAGAACTCCCTACAGCTCCAGCTAAGCAGATGAAATCACTGTTGCATTCATTGGGTGACAAGCTGACCCTGCTCAGGGTTCCAGGGCCTGTCGTGTGGCTCACAGGCCATGAAATGGTGCCGGTGCCTTGGATTGGATGAGAAGAGCTGAAGCCATTTGGACCATTTACTGCGTGGCCCGTGCTGGAGGGACACTGCAAGGTCCCTGCTGACATCATGTCAGCTCCCATCAGCCTGGTCAGATGTAAAAACAGCTCCTGACATAGCACAGTTTTCACAAACCCACAAACTCCCCAATTACTACAGGAAAATTGGAAGTATGTAATAAGAATAATCTTATGATGTTTCATGCATTATTAAAATATCAGAACAGGTCCTACCTGAAACCTGCTGTTGCATGACTTGGTGCAAGATGCGGAATGGAGCACCAGGGGCTCCAGGGCGGGTGTCCCTCAGCAGAGGGATGTCTGGGCCTCTGCCTGTGTGCGCAGCGTGGTGCGGGGCTGGGCTGGCTCTGCCTGGCACAGGGGCTCAGCTCCGGGGGACGGTGGCTCCTGCGTGGGTGGGGACACGCCGTGCCCCTCACCTGCCCCCACACTCACTCCCATAATTTCTGCCATATATTCAGAGGTTTATTTTTTATACCAGACGCCACCTCCAGCTCGGCAGGAGCTGATGGGTGCCCACCAGGAGAGGAGACCCTGCTCCTCAGCCCTGAGTGCCTGCTCCATGGACACCGGCCGCTCAGCACGGGGGGACAGCACACTGCAGCCCCACAACCCTGTCCCCAGGTGCAGCTGTGGTGCTCCCAGGGGGACAGCACACTGCAGCCCCACAGCCCTGTCCCCAGGTGCAGCTGTGGTGCTCCCAGTGCCGCGGTGCTGGGAGGGAGCAGGGGTGAGCCAGTCACCCGGGCTGGGGGCGTGGGCACTGGGGTGGGGTGGGGGGTGGTCTTATTTTGTTTTGCTCTTTGGAAGTGCACCCCATGTATGTCCCACTGCAGCTGGGGCTGGATGGGGGGATTATTTTCTATCTGGCCAGAAAGAGGCCTGCCAAATGAGAGTCAGGTTAATAACAGTTTTTTTTTAAAAAAAATCTATTCAAATGTCAGCATTAGAATACACAGGAAATTGAATTTTGTATTTGGTTTCAATTAGCAAAGCATAAATTATATTTAATTTTATACACAGACTGAGTGATTCATTGTTCTGGAAAAGCTGGTACTTTCTGGTTCAGAGACTGGAAATGGAGAGTGGGTCTGTTCTGAATCTTACTTGCTGTGCTGTCACTGCCTCCCCAGTGCGTCTCTGTCCGTCAGTGTCTCTGTACCTGAGCGATGTGACTGTCCTGAACTGAACCCCGGAACCCCCAGCACTAAACAATAAATCATTGTAGCAGCTGCATTTCTTGGCTCCGTTTCTCTTGGCCCCCCAGCAGCACCGACACCCCCGGAGCCCAGGGGAGCCGCTCCAGGACAGCGCTGCCGTGTCCCGCCAGCCCAGCGGCTGCTGGGACGCGCCCCACAGGCCACAAGGGCTGGGCGAGGCACTGCTGCTGCCAGGGCCAGAACGGGACCAGCACCACAACCACCTGCGCCAGCCTGCGAGCCCTGGGGTGGGGGAGAGCGTTCCTCACCGACCTCTCAGTTTGGGGTGCACCTCCCAAGGTCACAAAGAACAAACCCCCGAGCAATACCTGGGAGATTTCACTTGCTGCTGATTAAGGATAAATCAGTGGCTAATAAAAAGAGAGGGATGAGGGAGGGCTGGCTGCCAGGGTAAGAAATTTGGAGGAAAATTTTTTAATCTCATTTTGTGTGCACAATTTCCTGCTTGTTTGAAAAAAGGTTATTGCACAGCATGGTTCTATTGTGTCATCTGATAAAAACCACAGAAAAACTTTTATCGACAAAATTAGGAAGTAGTGAACTATAAAATTGCTAATTATTTTCTAGTAAATTTACTTTTAAATAACTTTAGACACCAATTACAGGCACCATTAAGCACCATTAACACTGGGTATATTTACCAAACAAGGATGGAATACTTATTCAAATCAAGATCATTTTGGTGCAGATTCTGCTGTTTGGAAAGCAGCCCCCTCTCACCAGATATTTAAAAAGCCATCAGAAGATCAATTACACCTCAGGTTCCTAATTTTTGAGTGTTGGTGTGATGTAATTCAACCCTTGAAGGAAACACCTGTGAACAGGAGCTGATGTCCTGGGGAGCTGCCCCGGCAGCCCTGGTGTGGCGGTACAGCACCGGGCCGGTGTCCTTCTGTCCCCCGGGGCAGCGACTCCCCTCTTCAGCTGGTCCAGCCGTCTCCTGCAAGGCCTCCATCCCTGCTCCGAGCAGGGTTAGTCCCCTCAGCACCCCGGTCCCAGACCGGTGGGCCCTGTGTCGCTGTTCTGCCCCCGCAGACCCGTCCTGCTCCCCGCAGTGCCCGCAGCCGTGCCCGCAGCCGTGCCCGCAGCCCGTGCTCCCTGCAGTGCCCATGCCCGCAGCCGTGCCCGCAGCCGTGCCTGCAGCCGTGCCCGCAGCCGTGCCCGCAGCCGTGCCCGCAGCCGTGCTCGCAGCACTGCCTGGCCAGCGCGGAGCCCTTGGCGCTGCCGGTGCCGGACGCTGTGCCGGGATGAACGCCGGCCCTCGCCTCGTCATGGGAGGTTGCCAGCGGCTGTCAGAGAGCTGGCTGCAAAGCTGCTCCCTGCTCCCGCTTTCCTGCTGTCATCTTTGACATCGTCATTATTTATTAACTGCCCGGTACCCAACAGGCTGCCAGTGATGCAGAGATGCTCAGATTGTGCAGGTTCGATGCGCTGCCTGCCTCCAAGGTCACGTCCTCCAGGATGTCTTGCAAACCAGATTGAAGAGGTACCAGCCAAGATGCAACATGTCCTGTATTGCTGATGCCAGGTTTCAAACAGAGCCCTTTGAATAAGGATGACTTACTACATAGCATCATAGAATCATGGAATTGTTTAGGTTGGAAAAGGTCTCCAAGACCATTTAGTCTGACCACTCCCCCGGCACTGCAAGGCCACCACTAAGCAATATCCCCAAGTGCCACATCTACATGGCTTTTAAATCCCTCCAGGGACAGTGATGAAATCACTTTGCTGGGCAGCCTGTGCCAGGGCTGCACAGCCCTTTCCATGGAGAATTTTTTTCCTGATATCCAATCCAAACTGAGCCTGGTTCCTTGGTTGTCTTGTACGTGCTGTGTGATGGTGCTCCAGGCGATCTGGTCCTTACGCTTCCTCAACACCAAGGTCAGACTGACAGGCCTGTAGTTCCCTGCAGGAATTCTGTGCCCTCCAGGGAAATCTCTCAGCCAGGCTCCTCAACAGCTCAGCCTGCCCTCGGGCTGAGAGGAGAACTGCGAGGAGGCAGTTCTGCTGGCCCCTCCTTACTCCTCCAAGAACCCCAATACTATCATTTTGGGTTCTCTGTGCCCAAGATGGGCTCTGAGCAGATGGTGATATCAGACCCTGCTACTCACAGCTGCTCCCATTCCTGCATGCAGCTCAGAGCATTCTCTGCACCAGTGCCAGCAAACGCAGGGCCCAGAATGTCAGGTGAGAGATGCTCCACCAGCTTTCAGACGTGGGACCTCGGCTTTGACTTTACACCCGAGCCCAGGGGGATGGCAGGGTTATTTAGCTGGGCAGTTGTGACCCTGCAGTGACCTGTTTCAGCCTGGTCAGCAGGAATCACCCTGCCCTTGGCCACTGCCTCCTTGGCACCGTGCCACTGCTCTGACCCTGCACCCTGCAGCGCCGTGGCTCTGGCACCCTGTGCCCACAGACCGTGACATCCGAGGCAGAAACAGCTAAACAATCTTTCACATCCCAGATTTCCTGGGACCCTGTGCTGGGTTTTTTTGGTTTTGCTAACCTCAGAAGCTCTCCCTCTATGAGTCACTTACTGGGAAAACTTTATGATTAGAAAATTTTTGATGCCTTTTAAGATGCTCTTCTAACTTCTGGTACAGGAAGAAATACTTGAGGGTCACATCACAGTTACTTTATGCCACTAACAGGGATGTTTTGAAGTATTTAGCTGCAATATAAGGACTACTACCAAATCTCAGCACTTGCCCATAAGTACTTTATGCAAGGACAGAGGCTGACAGATGTACCCACAGATTAACAGATTTCTGCTCTCACCTCTGCTGTCCCATTGCCCCCACAGGGCCCAGAGGGAGGGTCACTGTGTGCACAGTCTTCAAGGAAATGGGAATTGAGGGAACTGGTTTTTTGCAGCACCTCATTTGTGACTGAAGTCATTATGTGCAGAGAGACGTACGGGTAGCTGAAAGACAGAATTAATATAGTAAGTAATCCTCTCTCTTTAGCATATCTTTCTGCATGAAATAATGGTTTAATGTCTAACTTTTCTAGGCACATGCTTTTCCTCATAACAAACACTTATATGAGATGCAGCTATTTATGTTTCAAGGCAAAAAGTGTGGAGTGTAATGGACTCTACTCTGACTATCTGCCCATGAAGAAATTTCACTGTATCATGGGAAATGAGGAAAAACATTTTATTTGGAGGCAATTTCTTTCTTTTTAAGCCATTCTTATCTTTCTGCCTTGTTCTGTGTTGGAAAGGATATTTGCTGGCTCTGAGCCGCCTCTGCTCATCCCCAGCAGGGATGCCCTGGCTGCTCCTGAGCACTCCTCACAGCCGGCACAGGGCCCGGGGGTTTTCCTGGTGCCTCCAAAGCAGGCGCTGGTCTCCGGGGCTGCGGTGCCTGGCCAAGGTAGCCCTGGCTGCTCGGGCCTCATGAGGAGCTCCCGGCTCCACTGCCCTTTCCACCTCCCACAGGCGAAATCCAGAGCAGTGTGGGACAGACGTCTGGCTCACTGGGGATCTGCCTCCGGGGTGCTGCTCTCCGTGCTCGCCAAGGC